>NC_132780.1:195608652-195909829 GCF_048418805.1 Vulpes vulpes
GACAAACCAATTTTAACTAAGTACATGTTAAATTATTTCCAGATAACTTTTTTAAAAAACATTTTTAATAAAAAATGCTGTACCTATTATTCTATATTTAATCTTTAAAAGGATATAGATTTTTTTTACACCCAGAAAAATGTGTATTAAAGCTTAAAGCTGGCCATTACCATCAGCTATAAAGCTAATTAATTATTATGTTAATCAAAATCCCTGGCTAAGAGCCAAAGCTATAAGTAATGCCAATAAAGTATCAATATTGACCATCCAGCAATCAACTAGCACAAAGCAAGGAACTTCCTATTCTGTCAGTCAGTGACCCGCAAACACAGCTGCCTGCCTCAGTATCAGCTGTCTGGTTTGGGGGCCAGAAACACACACTTAATGGCATTTACAGATACAGCTCATATTCTGTAAAAAATAGATTCCCGAAAAGGAGTGTACAAACTGAGCTTTGCAACTGGGCTCATGTTATAAAAAATGATTATTTAACCACTCATCTAGTTATTTATGAATGTTTTAAAAAATTAAATGATCAATACCTACCACCCCAACAGCTCAAGCTACACTCGCTCCCCCATAGTCACTGTAGTTTGGGTCAATATTCAATCATAACTTTTAAATCATTTTATCTATATAACTTCTTCCTACTTTTTGGCTTAATTATGAAAAGTTATTATTTAATGATTAAAGCAAAGTACACCCGGGCTTTTATATATCAATTCTACTTAAAGCAAGATATATCTGCACCTACAAAATTAAAAGCTGAACACAATAAAAAGAGAATCTTAGTTTTGTAGAAAAAGAGAGAAAAATGGAAGAAATTAATCTATCTTAAATGAACAAGAGGATTAAAAGTCTCTTTAAGATCCTCAGAGTTTAAACACACTAAATCAGGCTTAATTATCACCGCTGGCTGGCAAAAATGTAACGTTACAAGATTTCCGCTACCACCAGGGAAAGAGAGATAAGGCTTGCCCTGAATATTACAAGAAATATGAAGGGTCACTCGAAGCTAATGTAAGACCAATTCTGAACTAATAATAAAAGAAAATAATTTTATGTAGTAATCAGATCACAGAAATGACCTCTGCAGGGAGCAACACTCTGCAAAGGAATTTTTAAGGAAATAAGGGAAACATTTACAAACAGAGACTTTTTTGCCAAATCTCCAGCCTGTGCAGAAGAGTCCAACCTGAGGCCGCTGGGCGAGAACCTTTGGGGCAGGATGCGCGGCTATAACCTGGTCTTAGCTCCCGAACCTAGGAAATGGTGAGCTGCTGGGAAGTCAAGAAGTCAGCAGGGCTCCTGGTTGACATGGGAAACAAAGGCAGAAGAGAAATCATTAAATGTCCTTACTCCTACAGCCCATTCACTAGCCCTTAAAAGAGCCAGAGTGGGGCATCTGGGGGGCTCAGTGGTTGGGCGTCGCCTCTGGCTCAGAGCGTGATCTGGGGGTCCTGGGATCGAGTCCGCCATCTGGGCCCCATAGGGAGCCTGCTTCTCCCTCTGCCTGGGTCTCTGCCTCTCTCTTGTCTCTCATGAATAAATAAATAAAATCTTTAAAAACAAAAAAACAGGCAGGGCAGCCCCAGTGGCACAGCGGTTTAGTGCTGCCTGCAGCCCAGGGCGTGATCCTGGAGACCCGGGATCGAGTCCCACGTCGGGCTCCCTGCATGGAGCCTGCTTCTCCTCTGCCTGTGTCTCTGCCTCTCTCTCTCTGCCTCGCTCTCGCTCTGTGCCTCTCATGAATAAATAAAATAAAATCTTTAAAAAAAAAAAAAAAACAGGCAGAGTGACATTCCTCTAGGGACTCAACTGCCTGGATGTTAATGCTTTCCTAAGGGCAAAAGGCAATCTCAGCCCCACCCCAAGGACCCTGTAAATCTCCTTTAACAAATAAAAATTCCTCTGGAAACTTCCTTTATCTCTAAACCCCTGGATACGTGTTGGCGATCATCCCCCAAGCACACGGCCCACCAATGTACATCTGAAGGGCCTCATGACTATGGTTTTATTAGACGGTAATAAATGGCCTTTTCCCAAGAGCTAGCCCCCTCCAGGTCCTGGAAACCCCACTTCCTAAATTCCTTAGAGACTGACTCTCTCCCTAACCCCCTCCCAACTTGCATCTATACCACGGGCCACTTCTCACCACCACCACCCCGCCCCCTTCCCCCCCCCCCACCGGTGCAGCTCTCTCTGCCCACGAGCCCTGTGCCTGTGCTCTAATTTAATCACCTTTTGCACCGAAGACGTCCCAAGAATTCTTTCTTGGGCATCGGCTTTGAACCCTAACATCTTTCCAACATTACGGGGGACTTGTAACAGCAAAGAGCCAAGCTGTGCAGATCTAGCAGGCCCGAAGCCGCAGCAAGGGCCCGGGCCCAGGGAGTCAGGCAGGAGGGCAGGCGCGGGGCCGGGACAGTGCCAGGCAGAGGCTTCATTTACTTATCCCCACCCCCCCGGGGGGCAGCTGAAAGGGACACATCTGTCTCCGACCTTGGGTCAGAACCCTGTGCCTTGAAGCCACATCACCCGGGGCTGAGGTTGGTTTATTTTTCTGGCCTAATCGTATTTAAACAAGCATTCGCAAGTATTTCCAGAAAGAGATGGGACGTTTTTATTTAAAAAATATACATATCAACTATTCCTAAAGGAATAGAAGCATAAACCAATAAATCACCAAGCAAATACTCAAATAGAATGGTTTCCGGCCCGACAGTTCCCCCTCAGACGGGGGCCCGAGTCCACCCGGAGCACAGCAGGACGGGCGAGGGGACTTGGGCCACAAGAGACAAGCCCCAATACAAAAAGCAAACACTTAGAGAAGTGGAACATAAAGTCCTTGGGTTCTTAATTTTTTTTTTAATAGACTGAAACTTGGGGCGCCCGGGTGGCTCAGCGGTGGAGCGTCCGCCTTCAGCCCAGGTCGTGACCCCAGGGTCCCAGGATCGAGTCCCACGTCGGGGTCCCCGCAGGGAGCCTGCTTCTCCCTCTGCCTGGATCTCTTCCTCTCTCTCTGGGTCTCTCATGAATAAATAAACAAAATCTTTTAAAAAAAGTTTTAAAAACCACTGAAATATGAGTGAAGAAAAACACCGCTGGGGGGTGAAAATTACGAAGGGATCAGCGGGTTCGGCGGCAGAAATGAGCGAGAGGCTGGGGCTGTGCTCTGTGCCGGCGTCCCCGAGGCCCGTCTCTGGGCCCTGCACCGGCTCGGGCAGGTGCTTACGCAGGGGCACTACCCGCACTCACAGCTGCACGTTAGAGTCCCTTCCCCACCTGCCCCATCCATTCCTCAGGGCGGGGCCCCACTCCTGTTTGGCGGCCCCTCTGGCCAGGCTTCCTGACAGGCCGCGGGTACAGGAGCCCGTGGGCTAACAGGTCCTGTCCGCTCAGCCCGGGGACACCTTGCACCTTGACTCGCTTTTTCTGTCCCTCTGCCCCCAGCACAGTGACCATCCTGTTTACGACCTACCGCTTGAAAAAGAGAGTCACAGGGTGGACGTCAGGAATGGGGGCAGCTGGGCATCCCACCATCCCACTCTGCACAAGCGGTGGCAGCATCTTAATCATTTTTTAAAGATTTTATTTATTTATTCATGGGAGACACAGAGAGAGGCAGAGACACAGGCCGAGGGAGAAGCAGGCCCCACGCAGGCAGGGAGCCCAATGTGAGACTCGATCCCAGGACTCTGGGATCACGCCATGGGCCGAAGGCAGACGCTCAACCACTGAGCCCCCCAGGGATTCCCTAGTATCTTAATTTTCAACACTTGAAAACCCTACACTTCAGCCAAATGTTATTCTCATTATGCCATGAAATGTCCTGCCCTTGCCCTTTTATTCGTGTTGACTCCCTTTTCGTGGAGAACACCAAAGCTTTCTGCCAGTGACCACATCTCGCCTCCACCAACATCCAGAACGCCACGATGGCCCCTCAAGTACAATCTCATTTTCCCTAAGGAACTTAAGCTGCTGAGAGTTGAGAATGCTGACTTGAGAATATTCCAAAATTCTTGCCCTCAAAATCTAAAAGCAGAGGCAATTATCTAAGAAGGCACCACCGACCGTAAGTTCTGACTGGACTTGGAAATACATGCAAGTTGTTTTTCCCTTACGGAATATGTCACTGGCATTAAACTGCAAGGGCCCCATCCCAAACATTTTCTAGTTAAATGACATCCACACTGGAATAAGGAAACAGATAATATTAATACGTAATTCTACATGGGGCAGTTTTTTTGTTTTGTGTCTAATGCAGTGAATAGTACAGATGTAAAGGCCTAGGAATGTTCAGGAATGCTGTGGGGCTAAGTGGTGCCGTCCTACACAATAGCCACTCACCAAGTGTGGCCATTTGAATTTTATTTTTTTTTAATTTAATTAATTTATTTATTTATTCATGAGAGACACACAGAGAGAGGCAGAGACACAGGGAAGCAGGCTCCCCTCAGGAAGCCCTATGTGGGACACCATCGCTGGACCCAGGATCACATCCTGAGTTGAAGGCAGATGCCTAACCCGCTGAGCCAGACAGGTGCCACTTGAATTTTAATTAATTAATTAAAATCTAGCAAAATTAAAATTTCAGTTCTCCTGTTCCCAAGCCAGCTGTGTTAGCAGCTACCATGCTGGCTGGTGCAGCCACAGGACATTTCCGTCATTGCACCAAGTTCTGCAGGACAGTGCTGCTCAGAGTCCCACACGCATCAGAATCAGCCGGAGGGCGTGCGAACACAACAGTTTCTGATTCAGTAGATTCAGATCAGAGCTGAGTATCTGCATTTCTACCAGGGACCCAGCTGCTGGGGATGTGGCTGATCCAAGGACCACACTTGGAGAACCACTAGACTTGGCTGATGACGCTACATGACTTATTGGGTTTTGTTTTGTTTTTTTTTTAAGATTTTATTTATTTATTTGAGAGAGAGAATGAAAGCATAAGAGGGGGAAGGGCAGAGGGAAGGGAGAAACAGACTTCCCGTTGAACAGGGAGCCCAATGGGGGCTCCAGCCCCAGATCCCAATACCATGACTTGGGCTGAGGCCAGACACTTAACCCACTGTGCCCCACCAGGGCACCTCTATTATGTGAGTTTTTAATGACATGTGTGCACAAGACTCTCAGCCTCTGCCCAGGCAGGGTTCTCCCCCTTCTTGTGAGCAGGTGCAGAAAGTATCCACACACTGGTAATCCTTGATCTGGAAAGGTATATTGTGGTTTTTCCTAAATAGGATACAATTAGGTCAGAGTTCCCTAAACACATCACCAAGGTGGTGGTGAGGCTCATGTTCCCTGGAACCATATGCAAAAATGTGTGTTAGTGCTCATGAGCACTCTTCCAACACGGTGGTCGCTGGGACTTTGGCTCTAGGACGATTGCTTCATCACATGGGTCTGGGGCAGGTTGTTTAGCCTCTCAGTGATTCAGAGGAAAACAGCAGGACTCCTGCTTGTCCTGAGGTTAAAGGAGAAATGAGCATAAGGCACCATGTGCCGCACCCAACAGAGCATGGGCTCTATGGGGACTAGCACTGCTAGCTGCTACTATTTTTACCAATTCTCAGGGAGGTCCCTAACCACCCCGTCCCCCATATTAAGGTCATCTTGTGCAAGCTAATATAGAAGTGTGCTTTCTCTGCGCCACAGCAGCTATGTATTGGGAAAAGACTCAGAGGGAGAATTAAAATTTGGTACAGGAAACCTACAGAGGTGCTCCACTCCTGACAGCCATGAGCCACCTCTACTTAACACACGGGCAGGTGAAGCTGAAAACAGTTTCTTCAGCCGCATTTACATCTGACAAGAGGCAAAAGCATTATCTTCCCTGTGCCCTACAAGGGGCTGTAAGCTCCATGAAGGCTAATAACTTCTTCTTTTTTTTTTTAATCTTCAGTTTCCAGCCACACTGCCAGGTACTATCAAAAGTAGTTGGCAGGTGGATGGGTGGACGGATGGGGAGATGGGGAGATGATTAAATCTACCTCCCAGATTCCAGGTGATGGAAGATTGGAGCCAGCAGCATTGTGAACATCTGGTCCAATTTCCTCACTTTCAACAGCGAAACCTAAGCCTGAAAAAGGCTAAATGATCTGACCAAGATCACAAATTAATTAATTAGTGGCAGATATTCCACAACTCAAACACCACTGCTCTGCTCTGAATCTCTCTCTTTCCTTCTCTCTCACTGTCCCACACACACTAACATTCATCAAGCACTAACATTCATCACACACTAGTGCAGCTGCGGGGTAACTACAAGTCTAAACTTCATCCTCCCAGAGACTTAAGGACCGAGAAGGGTTCCATCCGAGGGCTGCTACAACATTTGAGAAAGAAGTGTGATCCCTTCCCTCTCCCGATATCCCTCTCTGCCAAGAATCTCTTTGCACCAGGAGTGCCCAGAAAAAAGCACAATCTGGCGTGTTCTAAATTTACTTATGATCGATACCAGCTCCCCACTAAGCACACTGATACAAATTCAGATCCTATTAAATGCTTGGTTCTTAATAGAGAAAAACAGCAACATATACACTGTCATTTAGTTTAAAGGCAAATGTAGCACTGCAAAGCTATCACTTGCTTACGTATCTGCTCTCCTATAAGAAAACGCTGATTTTTAGCTGATCCCATTGCTGCCCAGATAAAAGACCATCCTTCCCAGTCTCTCTGTTATGACTGTGTGACCATGAAAATCTAATGAATAAGATAGAAGTAAGAGTGTCATGTAGGATTTCCAGGAAGTTTCTTTTTTTAAAAAAAAGGGGGGAGGGGGGATCCCTGGGTGGCGCAGCGGTTTGGCGCCTGCCTTTGGCCCAGGGCGCGATCCTGGAGACCCGGGATCGAGTCCCACGTCGGGCTCCCGGTGCATGGAGCCTGCTTCTCCCTCTGCCTGTGTCTCTGCCTCTCTCTCTCTCTGTCTATCATAAATAAATAAATAAATCTTTAAAAAAATAAATAAATAAAATAAAATAAAAAAGGGGGGAGGGTGGAGAAGGGTGGTACTTAGCACTTCCTCCATCACTTTACCGGGGACAAGGTTGTGATGGCTGAAGCAGCAGCAGCAATATTGGACCCTGCAGGGTGGAAGAGACCAGAGCTGGATGGATCCTAGGTCTCTGATGACTATGCAGTCTCTCTGCAAGATGTGAACTATCTACCCCAAGACATCTCTTATGTGAGAGAAACATTTTCTATAGTTTAAGTCACTATACATTTTTTTTCCCATGTAACTAACCAGATTTTAAAAAGATTCAACATATCCCAATATTCTTACTTATAAAGAGTGGTGTCGATTTTAAAACTTATGTAGAGTTGAAGCCTTCTGTAAAGAAGTAATTAGTGACCGGGAATCCATGACACAATCCACGCCTAGGGGAAGGTCACTGTTTCTCTTGAATTGGTAAGCAACTTCCTAATTCTGGGATCACTACCCTTCCCCTGGATTCCCTGCATATTTCTCTCTTGCCTCCTCCTTTTGCTCCAGAAACATGGCACACGTTCTCTTGCCAGAATTCTCACGACCACAGCATTGCACTCTCCCCCTCCTCTCGGAGCCCCCAAATTTATAATGCATTAACAAGATGGAGCTGTGAATCACACTTGGCCAGGCCCTTAGCCTGAAAATCCTAGGTTTGAGGCATTATGTTAATGCAGTTAGATCTCTTCTTTATCTGTTCTATACATTTGAAATTCTAATATATACTTAAGAAGCCAGATACTGACTTATTTTGACCATCCAATGAATTCTACATGTCTGTACATTTTCATTGAAAGCACAGGATCCTTTTTCTTGAAGAAGCAAAGCAAAATTCAATCAGGACTCAAGTTGAACAAGAAAATAAAGATCTCTTCAGTCTCATAATGCTCCCGTAATAACATTCACTTTAGACGATTTTGAGTTGAATATATCAAGTCTTTCACCTGCAAAACAAATGTAACTTATAATTGGAGCAGATCGAGGTTTTGTGGAGCTCGAAGCTTATTTAATTTAAGGGCCCTCGTTATGAAAAATAATACAAAATCAGAAATACAGAATTAGGTAAAATCACTTCTGCTTATAATCAAGACATATACACAAGTCCCAACCCAAGAGAAAAGACATGATTAAATGAAAGAAAACTATAAACAGATGTATCTCCAACAGCCAGGAAACAAGAAAAAAAATTAAAAGGTTTTTTTTTAAAAAAAAAAAAGCCCGCAATAAAAAATACCAGTGTACCAGTTTTGAACCTCCTGTTAAATTTATGTAGCAATTACAATGAAAGGAGAAAAAAACTTAACATACAAAAAGATTAGTACCAGCTATCATATACAGATATTATCCATCAAATACTCAAAGAAATGTGCTAAATATTGAGGCATGGGTTATATTTTAAAACCTCATCCTAGGGGAGCCTGAGTGGCTCAAGTCAGTTAAGCATCTGCCTTCAGCTCAGGTCATAATCTCAGAATCCTGTAATCAAACCCCTTATTGGGCTCCCTGCTAAGCCAGGAGTCTGCTTGCCCCCCTCCCTCTCCCCTCCCTTCCCCCTGCTTGTGCTCTATCTCCTCTCAAATAAATAAATACAAATAAAAACCTCATCTTAGGGAAAATGTTACGACTTCTAGAAATAGCCGTTCATTGGCTCTTACTGGATGCAAAGCCCTAACATTTGTTTTGGATGGGCCATCCCTCAGAACACAGTGTCTTTTTTCTTGTATCCGCTGTAATGGTTACAGCCAACTTTAATTAAGCGCTCGCTATGTGCCGAGCCAAGCAGCATGCTACGCCTTTTCCATGCAACACCCCAATTAATCTCGCAACCAACAGATGAAGTGTTTTATTATCCTCATGTTACAGACAGGGAAACTGAGGCCTAGGTAGGTCATACGGTTTGTAAGAGGTGAAGCCAAAACCAAATCCAAGAAGTTTCCATAGAAACCTGAGATTCAGAGAAGTTAACTAACCAGCCCAGGTCACACAGCTACTCAGTGGTAGATTCTAACTGGGTCTGACTCCAAAACGGGCTGTTCTTAATACCATGTCCTTATAACCCCACAAGTGTTAAGGGATCCAAGTGCAAAATACGACACTGTCAACGGTTTCTGGATTTATAGCTCCTTTTGGAAAAATGACAGGAGAAAAGCAAATGTGGAGTGTTCATTAGTTGGAGAAGGCTTTCTTGAGTTCCTAACTTGTGTATGGTCCACCAGCTGCCATTCTGGGGGAGAAAGGCAGCAGGTAGGCTTGCCTCCAGACAAGGCACACACATTTCAGCAGGTGCAGCTTATTTTACCACAGGAACTAGTACCCTCAGTACTTTGTTCCATCGACTTATTTTTCTAGAATAATAACGTTGTCATGTATATTCATTTCATAGCTTCTGTATGACCAAAAGGCATAACTTGGGGCTAGGACATTTTCTTTGCCACTTCGTATTTTGTAAAGTTCCATACAAATTAATATGCATACACAATTAGAAGAAAACCACCATTTGCATCTGTGGAGGCTGTAATAACTGCCACAAGCCTCCGCTCCTGCTAAAGATGGGTTTCCTCCCACTAATTCATCCCCTCTACACCAAAAATGGACTATGATTCCCCTTCAATTCCTAATTTCAGGTGCACGTCCAATTGGAAGAGTCCAGGCCTAGAGCCAACATCATATAACATGTTAAATTGTCAAAAAGAAAAAACTGTTTGAGACCTAACTTAGCAAACAAGCATATGACATCCCCGCCTACCCAGGCTTCTCCATTCCCTAGAAGACGACAACAATTTGGGATGCTATTTGTTTGTTTCTATTTATAAAATAAGACATGGTATTGTTAAAAATTGGGCAAGTGCAAAAAGATAGGGAGAAGAAAAAACCATTATCGAAAAATCCCTGTCCCAAGAAGAAATGACTATTAACATTCTGGTTATAGTTCTTGTATTATTTTATCTACCATAGCAAATAATTGAGATCAAACAGTATATATAATTCTGAAATCTGTTACTAGTGGGGTTTTTTGTTGTTGTTGTTTTCTTTACTTTAAAAGGCCATCTACTCTTTTTTTTAAGTAGGCTCCACACCCAATGAGGAGCCTAACTTGGGGGCTCAAAAACACAACCCTGAGATCAAGACCTGGGCTGAGATCGAGAGTCGAACAATTAACCGACTGAGCCACCCAGGCGTTCAAAAGCCATCTGATCTTAATGCTCGTGTTCAGCTCTCTTATTTTTCAGGCAAAGATCAATTCAAAATTTTGAGTATTCTAGAGACGTCTGCAAACAGCCTAAGCTCCCAGGACTTTTTGATTGCACAGTAGTAGAGCTGTGCCCGCTCAGTTGACCCTACACAGAGCTACAAGACAAAACAAGAGGTGATCTTCCCAGGAAATACGAATTGTCATTGTATTTTCATGCTGTTATGAATTTAGTGAGAAGTCTGTTATTTTTTTCAGGTCTCACAACATCTATGATTCACACCTGGCAATCTCTGAATTGCACAAGGAGGGAAGATTGCAAATTCAAAAGAAAGGACAGGACATGGCCCAAACGGAAGAGTGGAGGAGTCACTGAGACACCAGGATCAAAGTATCCAAGAGCCTCACTGGTTTGACAAGGAAGTGGTGGTAGAAGAGGATGTTATAGAGGAGGAGGTGGACAAGGCTTGCAGAAGACCTCGGGTTGAGATTTCTCCTCTCCCACTGCCCTAAAATCTCTTGTGTTCCTCAGCCGCACAAGGAGCACAGTAGAAGGGCTGCCCAACATTAAAGTGAAAAGACACTTGCTGCTTTGTTTGATACTAATTGACATGTGAGAGATTTGGCAGATGATTATCTTTGAAAATCATCCAACTCTATACACTTCTAATTGAATCAAAGAGATCAATACATATAATGGACTTTTTAAAGTCTGTGCGTTGGCCCAGAACAAGGAGAATGAAGGTAACCATGAAAGCTTTGCGGGTTGTCAACCAGGAAACTCATCATCTTGCTGATTTCAATGGTGACTCTTCGGATCATTTTTAAATTGAGGTTCCCAGGATTCTCTACCCTCTTATTCATCTTCCTTCTTTAAAAGAATCACTGATGGGACCTGCTTGCTTCTCCCTCTGCCTGTGTCTCTGTCTCTCTCTGTGTGTCTCTTGTGAATAAATAAATAAAATCTTTTAAAAAAATTAAAAATCACTGATGCCTGGGAACTTTAGACATGAGACAATACAGTTTGACTGGAGCTGGAAGAGTTTTCCAGATGGCATTTTTTTTCAATAGAAACCAAGGAAGGGTAGGATGCAGTTTTCCTAACGTGGATACACTGCTCATGGAGCTGGACAGCCAGGCCATTGTTAACCTGTCGCCACGAACACCTTCCCTATAATGGATGCTCTATATTTCAGGGAATGGGTGGGTTCACGCAGATATTTTTCAGACACCACAAATAGCTCAGAAACATGTTAAATAGAATGAGCATCGTTCCCTCACAGCCCTACCAGCTTTTTCCCTGAATAGTGTAATAACATTGGAACTTCCTGGAAAGCCAAATCTCTTATAAGACACTATCCTAGCAAATTTAGGATCTTTCCGTTACTAATGACCCTCCTACCAGTGTTTTCCACAAATGTCTAAGTAGAGACAAACGTGTTCTAATTATCTAGTCTCAGAAAGGAAGCAAAAGCAGCACCATCTTGGTTCTTCTGATGTGAGTTGCCAAATTAGGTTGAGTTCCTCCGCACCTGGACGTCTAACTAATGAATTCACACTCAAAACAGTTTCCTAATATCTTTAGTTAACAGCACCAATTTTCAACTTGCTGTTTCCAAAAGAGCTGAGCACAGTGAACTAGGCTTTCAGTGGTGGAATTTCTTGACCCATGTGCTGGAAACTGTCAACCAGACCCACACTGGAACTTTTAAAAACAGGTTACGGGGAAGTTATTTTTTTAAAAGTCATTTCTCAGTTATCTACGGGATAATTTCCACACCCACATTCAAAAGCAGTTATAAGTACACAGTTCATAGCTAAATATCAAATATTTATTTTGAGATCTAAACAATTTAGATTAGCTAGGTCCCGGGAGGAAAATAATAAATCGCTGATTGTGCAAAAGCTGCTTTCATTGTTTGTGGGGAATGTGATATATTTCTGCCTTCTTCATAGGCAAAAACCCAGTTCAAATTTGTTTATAGCAAGCCCTGGAGGAATTTTTTAATGTTTTAGAAATGAATATTTCTATTTAAGATGAATTATTAAATAGAGTTTTTAAACGTTTTATTCTGTAGCTTTAATTTTTTTTTGCAGTGGGATTTGACTTTTTTTTCCAAAACAAATTTGTTTTATTAAAAAGTTGGTTGTAAAAATGTAACTGGGAAAGAAATTTACTTTCCATTTTGTGGAAAGTAAAAGTCTCTTATTCCTGCCCACACTTAAAATTTTGGCAGGGATTGACAGACGTGATAGCTATTGCTAAAATGCCAAGGCTGACTAATGTCGCCTTCCCCACACTGGCTTTTATCAATCCTTTAATGCTTGCTCACTCAATATTTCCAATGAACTCTACTCTCAAGAGATCTTAGCCTTGAACTGTCCACCCTTCACAACGTTTCCAGAATTATCTACCTAATTTAAACCCTGATTATTTAAGTCCCTTGTTCCAGGGCTTTCTGCAGGCTCCCTGCAGCTTCAAAATGAAATCCAAACTCCTCTAGTGTGCTCACCTGGTCCCTCACAGCCTGGACTCCACCTGCCCTTTCTTGCTTCATGTTCTTGCTCCCACCAAAAATCACCTTTTGTGCCAGCCACACTGAATTCTTTACTTTTGGGGGATGATCGCTACCCCATCCACGCGTTTGCATTAACTACTCCCTCCCACTTTCAACATACTCCTTTTCAACTTGCAAAAGCCAGTTGAAATATCACCTCCACTGAGCCACCTCCCTGACCACACTCCCTACCCCAAGAAGAGCTACTCCTCTTCTGCTTCTCTTGCAGCTGTACTTAGTACATTACTGTATAATTTTTGCACAAGTATTGGTTTCTCTCTATAGATCATGATGTCATTTGAGGGCAAGGACCTCATCATTGCTGCCCTGCCCCTGGCTGAGTTCCTGAGAAAGGGTTCACTGAGTACCTAAAGAGTGTTCACGAGCACCCAGCAGAAGTAAACAGCAACACTCTTCTTCTTCTTCCATAGCATGGAATAGGAAATATCTGAGAGCATTAACAACCTACGGCTGGTCTTCACAAGCCATAAGACTCTGCAGGTGAGCATCTCCACAGCCTCAGTCAAATTGCAAAGAAGGCAAAGTATACCCGGGTGTTTCTCCTTCCCATCTTCCTCCTGCCTTCCTCTCTCACCCCCCGTGACTTCACACCCACTGCATTTGCTCCTGTGTGCCCGCTGGCTTGACAAAGCTCATTATGGAACGTATACCAAGCCACACACACATAGCTCCCCCCCGGTCCACCTCAGCCAACTTCTAGTCTCCCAGCCAAGTGCCATGAGACACCTATTGGAGAACCAAAAAAGGTTATATGACATAGTCACTGGTGTTCAGTTAAGAATAGGCTCAATCTTCCAGAGAGACATACCTTTTTTAAAGATTAGCTAATTAATTTAAATCTAACCAGCAGAATATACGAAAGAGGTATTTTTATTAGAAGGCCTTCCCCAGGGATCCCTGGGTGGCGCAGCGGTTTGGCGCCTGCCTTTGGCCCAGGGCGCGATCCTGGAGACCCGGGATTGAGTCCCACATCGGGCTCCCGGTGCATGGAGCCTGCTTCTCCCTCTGCCTGTGTCTCTGCCAGTCTCTCTCTCTCTGTGACTATCATAAGTAAATAAAAATTAAAAAAAAAAATTTAGAAGGCCTTCCCCAGAAGTCCTTTGGACTTTCTGGGCCACTAGATACCACCAGCTCCCAGATGGAAGAGCTGCTGTCTGGGAGATGCTGGGCCCCCCATCTCTGAAAGGCTGCCCACACCTGGCACGTCCGCAGGGATTTCCCAGGGCACCTCGCTTAGATGGTCAGTGCTCAAAAGACCACAATGGCTCAGTGTACACTTTTGGCCCCAGTGGAAAGAATCATTAAAAGGCACAGAGAAGTAAGGCAAAGGGAACGAGGAAAGAAAAAGTTGAAAGGATTGTAACAGGTGAGAAGGTTCTTCAGTATTGGAGGAACCACACAGAAGACACATCACCCAAATAGATGGCACTGGGCACTCACACAAAAAGCTTACTGAAAAAAATCAGAAATGTATCCATCTCATCACTTTTTTCTATTTAAAACCTGTTTAAAACCAATTTGCCCCTGAGGAAGCTGAGTGTCCTATAACATAATAGCTATAAAAAAATTTTACAAAAGATCAAGTGGGTCAGAAGACTCCAAAGAACTTTTCTTCCTGAAATTATGAACGCCTACTAGAGTGGCTAGAAACGTCTCCACTCTACGCTCATTTCTCACGATATTAGTTTCTATCCCAAATTTGATCTTATTTTCAGCGCGGCCATTCCCTTTATAGCTACGCATGCTGAGATCAAAGGATGGTGAGTTTGTCGCAAAGAAGACTAAATGTTACTGAGAGAAGAGCTGGAAAGGGCTCAAACTTCATTACATAAAAAATAATTTCAAGGGATAAAAACCAGTTCCAGAAGAAGCCAAAACCAAAAATAGTAGCAACTTTAAACTTCATTTTAGGAGACTGAGGATGTGATACCCCTCCATGTGGTTGCCTAGGGAACAGGATTCATTTAAGCTTTGCTATCCAATAATGTCGTGGAAATTGCTACCCTATATTATATCTATGATGGTTAAATTCACTCAAAATGGAAAAGCCTCTCAAAAGTACAGCTGAAGTTATAGTATAGGAATCTTTGTCAGGAAAGTGTTATAGAAAGCTAAAGCTCCTTTAATATCTCTTGCTGTCGCCACACATGAACATTCTTCTACTTGGATAGGAGATTTTCTTATCCATAATAACCCATTCTTCATGATGATTGCATGTGAAGTGAAATCTTCGCATAAGTAAGTGAATCTGTCTTGATGAAACCCATTTAACTTAGCATGTCAAAAAAAAAACTGTAAATAGAAATATTCCAGTCTGAACTAAGCCATGCAGAATTATTGTGACTTTCCCCTAAGCATTAGTGAAAGAATGTCCTTAATAACAGAATGTGTAAGAAGCATAAAAACAATATTGGGTTTTCCGTACATGATACATTTTCTTCGACTGTTGCCTGTTAATAGCCCAACCATGAAGGAGAAAAGCTTGGGTACTGTCCTGGGAGGCTTATTGAAAGTGCCATCATTATTAGCACATGTTTTTTAATATAAAAACACTGTTGGCCAAATCCCTATCCTTCTTCCTTCCAGCAACCCTGTCAGGCCAAAGCCGCTATTTTCACTGAATGTGCTGAGTTTTTCATTTCTGTGTCCCTTGTGTTGCTAAATGAATAAAGAGCATTTTGAGAGCTGATGTTCCAGAGGGGAGAATATCCCTTCTTGTTTATGTTCTTTGCTAATGCTTTTGGCTTCTCTACGCAGGACCACTTTTTACAAGGAAGCTAGCTAGACAAGGCTAAACTGTAACTCTTCGCTTTCCTCTCTGGACCAGCTTGTGTTAAAATCTCAATTAAAATCTAGATTGGGGGAAGAAACCGAGACCAATGGCTAAGGAGGGGGTAACACATGATTTGATGAGTTCAATATTCTATGAGATTTTAATTAAGATACTGCGTGTCCTGTGCCTGAGACCAGAGATGTTGTCCTTCAGACCTGTAATCCTGTATCAAGACCACCTCTGCAATGATGGCCATTAGTTGAATGGCAAAATCTCAATGAACCAGAATTTAACCACAGGAAAAGGAATCCTACGTGTCACAGAGCACTGTCATGGGCACTAGGGGCCTTATAAATATGCCCAAATAATGTTTTCTGCAGATCCATTTTAAGGGATTTGAAGAGAGCAGATTCATATAAGAAATCTCGTGGCTTTTTAAAAATATATATGTTTATTTTAGAGAGAGGGAATGAGGGAAAGAGGGCAGAGGCAGAGGAAAAGAGAGAATCCCAAGTAGACTCCATACTGAACATAGAGCCTGACATGGGGCTGAATCTCGACCTGAGGCGAAATCAAGAGCCCAACGCTCAACCAACTGAGCCACCCAGGTGCCCCATAAATAACTAAAAGTATAAAAAATATTAAAGAATGGAAACTATTTCCACAGGAGGTCCTAAGGTAGGTGTACACCCAGTTCTACCTTCTACAACCAATTCTGTAAGAGTGAAGTTCAGAATGACTTTACAGTATTGTCAAATACCTCAGTTTGCTCACTCTACGTTATGAGTGAGGCCCTAGTCATAACTGGATAGAGGTGGTTGAGCATTCAAGTGCTGAAATGGATTAATGATGAAACCAAAGTTAGTCAACACAATCTTATCAATTTCAAGTTTCTTTTTTTTTAAAATTTCAAGTTTCAAACTAGTCACGTGCATCTGTTGTTTTGAGACTATTCAGTTCTGCTATAGAAGACAAGAAATCAAATAGGATGGGTGAAATTGTAAGATGCGTAGAGGTAAGTAACTCAGGAGACTTAAAGCATAAGTACAACAAGTAGTAGAGACATGTGCTGAACATACATAGGGATAGAAATACTGAGTAAACACTAAAATTGTTGCTGAACATTAAATATACATGAGGTATGAGTCACCCAATATTTATGAGGTTTTAAATTGGCCACCCATTGATTATACCCACTCTGGCCCCACAGATATTGAGCCAAATAAAACTCAAAGCTGTTCACAGACCAATTAGTGAGTTTCCAATTGTAGCCAGACACATTTGTCCCTGTGTCTCTCCAGTTCAGTCTCCTTGCTCCAAAGCTCAACTCTGTTCCTCATAACCACACTATCGGCAGGGAAGGCTGATGAGAAAAGAAGGAGGGGTGGGGGAGAGGAAGGAAGAGAGTGGAAGGAGGACAGGGAGAGGAGCAAGGATGGGGGGCTGAGACTGACCAGCTGGCTAGGACTGTGTGGGCTTTCTACCTCACTTGTACCCAATTCCAAATACATGGATACATGGACCTACTCCATCTCTTCCCCTTATTTCTCACTGTATGTTTTTAATTTATTCAATAAACCATGTGATTCAAGCATCTTAATTTGTGATCTGTAACCCATGGGATAGCTCACCCGGTAGTATATTTGGAGACTACACAGCATCAAGGTAATTTCTCACATGACAAAACTAATTAGTGTCTCTTAAGCCTTCATACAGTCTGCTAATTGTCTGCCACCAAAGGCCAAGAGAAGAAAAAGAAATAAAAGGTGGCAACCAATTATTAATGGGGAAGCCTGAAGTCGTCGATCCTCCTTAGTCCTACAGCTTGGTTACACGTGGTCTTGTTGTGACTTTAGAGTACATACATATACAGTCACATTTTCTGCTGGTAAAATGATCGTTAAGTCCAATGGTTAAATTACAGGTATTGGTATTTGATGATGTTCCACAAAGAGGACAGTGGTCTGTAAAGAAGGCTACGATCTCAGGATGTCAGCCAGCTGAACAAGTTTCACTACCAACATTTTAGAAAGCTGCTCATTAACGGTGTGAAACTAACTCATTTCACTGCACCTGTATTTATTTACTACACACTTCGTGTGGGCCAGACGCTATGCGGTGGAGAAAAGGTGAATGTGATAGATCACCATCTCAGGACTTGCATAGGGTACACCATAGAGACACACAACGTATCACAAAGATACACTAAATACCCAGGTAATTATGATACAAAAAACTAGCTACATTTCATAAAAGGCAGGCAAACAGAAACTTATGGAAATTCAAAAAAGTAAGCAATCACATTCACTGGAAGAATCTCAGTAAAATAAAATGGTAAAACTCTCCAGAGAACCATTTAGTCATGTATATAAAAAGCGTTAGGACTGCAGAGTTTATGGCAATTAAATACTGAAAATAATCTATATATTATATATATATACATGTCTAAAATTTTTAGAGTGGTTAAATAAACTCTGATACATCCATTCACTACAATATATGCAGCTTTTAAAAACTACATTGCTGGTAGGTATTTCATAAGGTGATATGGGAAAAGTAAAAAATCCACATGGTAAAAAAAATGTTCCAACTCTTCAAAAGGACAGAGAGTGAAATGTCTTTCTCCCACCCCAGAATCTCCAACTGATCTTGGAGATCTTTACATATCAGTGAACTATAGATCAATAGCCTATTCTTTATCAGAGTGCAACTATAGGAGTTTTAAATATATTTCACTTAGTCCCCTATTAAGGGACAATCACGTTGTTTCCAGAATTTTGCTATTACAAACAATGCTGCAATACATCTAGATGAAATATCTAATAATATGCGAAAATGTTCAAGATAATTCCGTTAAGTTAAAAAACAAAGGCAGATGAACGTCTGGCTTCCAGTTCCTCATGTAGGAAGCTGGAAGTTGCTACTCCATCCTAGCAACAAGTAAAAAGCTGAACAGACTGAAAAACTGACACCTCTTGGATCTGTAAGAGACGAGGATGCAGGGCAAACCCCAGCCCCTAAGATTAGAGAACAAGAAGTCCAGAGAGAGTACAGGGAGGCTTGGCTTTCCAGGGCACAGTCTCAGGAGTGGAACAGCAGGAGCTGGTGCTGGGGCTGGAACTGTAACCCACAAATTGCTGGAGGCTCAGTGTGGACAAGTCTGAAGACTTAAAAACTCCAAGGAGACCCAATCATGGAGTATATATACCCACAGTACTGTGAGATTTACTCCTAGGTATTTGGCCATATTCCCACAGTAAACATCAGAGAAAAATCCCCTTCTGGCACGGCCATCATTTTTAAATATGTCAGAGCATTCTGATTTCCCTAACAAGGCTGCCCTCAGGAGAACCTGGCTAACCTGAACTTCACCTGCTGGGGTATTCTTAGAGCCTAACTAACCTGAGGAGGGGAAATATCCAACTCCAGCCCACTCTAGCCATCCTGTACCACTTAACGGAAAGGGAAAAGCCTGAGAAGCTCTTGAGAAGTTCAGAGTCCAGAGGCATATGCTCACTTAAAGACTGAGGCCTAGGGGATACCTGGGTGGCTCAGAGGTTGAGCATCTATCTGCCTTTGGCTCAGGGTGTGATGCCGGGGTCCTGGGATTGAGTCCGCATCAGGCTCTCCACGGGGAGCCTGCTTCTCCCTCTGCCGGTGTCTCTGCCTCTCTCTCTGTGTCTCTCATGAATAAATAAATAAAATCTTAAAAAAAAAAAAAGACTGAGACCTAATCATAGGACCATAGAACACCTTCCCTCTCCTCACACCTCATCATCACATTACTAAAGGCCTATTTATAGAGTTCCTTTTATGCAATACATCATGTCTGGCTATCAAGAAAAATTGCAAGGCATTCTGAAAGGCAAAAAACACAATTTGAAAAGACAGACCAGAATCAGACATGGCAAGGATGTTGGAATTATCAGACTGGGAATTTAAAATAGCTACGATTAATATGCTAAGGGCTCTAATGAATAAAGTAGATAGTATGCAATGCAAGAACAGATGGGCAATGTAAGCAGAGATGGAAATCCTAAGGAAGAATTGAAAAGAAATGCTAGGAATCAGGGATGTCTGGGTGGCTCAGTTGGTTAAGCATATGACTTCAGCTCAGGTCATGATTCTGGGGTCCTGGGATCAAGCCCTGCACTGGGCTCCCTGCTCAATGCGGAGTCTGCTTCTCCCTCTGCCTCTACCCCTCCCTCACTCATGCGCGCTCTCTCTCTCTCTCTCTCTCTCTCACTCTCTCTCTCTCTCTCTCTCTCAAATAAATCTTAAAAAGAAAGAAAGAAATGCTAGGGATCAAAAACACTGAAAAACTAACTAAATCTGATGGGCTAACAAGTAGACTGGACACAATATAGAAAAGAATCTCTAAGCTTAAGGATGTATCAATAGAAACTTCCAAAACTAAAAAGCAAAGAGAACAAAGACTGAAAAAAAAATCAGAATGGAGTATCCAAGAGCTGTGGGACAATCGCAGAAAGTATGTAGTACTCATATAATGAGAAACCAGAAGAAGAGTGAGAAAGAGGAATAGAAGAAATATTTGAAATAACAATGACTGAGAATTTCCCTCAAATTAAAGTGAGACATCAAACTATAGATCTGGGAAGCTCGGAAAATATCAAACAAAATAAATATCAAAAACCTACACCCAGGCATATCATTTTCAAAATACAGAGAATTAAAGATACAGAAAACATCCTGAAAAAAGTCAAAGGAAAAAGAAACCTTACCTATAGAGGAAGAAAGATAAAAAGTACCTCCTAGTTCTCTTCAGGAAACATGCAAGCAAGAAGCAAGTGGATTATACTGAGTATCCAAAGAAAACAAAAATATTAACTTGAAAAGATGTATGTACCCCTACATTTATTGTAGCATTATTTACAATAGCCAAAATATGTAAGCAACCTAAGTGTCTGTCCTGCAGATGAATGGATAAAAGAGCAGTCATACACACACACACACACACACACACACACACACACACACACAGAGGAATATTACCCAGCCATAAAAAAGGATGAGATCTTGCCATTTGCAACAACATGGATGGACCTAAAGGTATTATGCTAAGTGAAATAAGTCCGACAGAGAAAGAGAAATACCATACGATCTATAACACAAAATCTAAATTAAAAAAATCTAAAATAAAAAATCTAATTCTAAGAAAAAAACAAATGAATAAACAAACAAAAAAGCAAAAACAGACCTATAAATACAGAAAACAGATGGATGGTTGCCAGAGAGGAGGGGGTGGGAGAGCTGGGTAAAATGGGTGAAGGGGGGTGAGAGAGACAGGTTTCCAGTTATGGAATGAATAACTCACAGGAATGAAAAGTATAGCACAGAGAATATAGTCAATGATATTGTAATAGTATTGTATGGTGACAGATGGGAGCTACACTTGTGGTGAGCACAGCATAACAAATAGAGATGTTGAATCACTATATTGTACATCTGAAACTAATGTAACATTATGTGCCAACTATACTCAAATTAAAATTTTTTTTAAATTATAAAAAAAGAGAGTGGAGTAAAATATTTAAAGCATTGAGAGAACCACTGACCTGAATTCTGTACTCTGCAAAATTATCCTTCAATGATGAAGGAGAAATAAAACTTTCTCAGACCAACAAAAATTGAAGGGTTTTTGTTGCCAGTACATCTGCCTTGTAAGAAATGTTAAAAAGAAGTTCTTTATAGACAGAAGAAAAATAATATAACTCAGAAACTTGGATCTACATAACATAAGAAAGAACTTTGAAGAAGGAATAAGGTAAAATAAAACCATTTTTCTTATTCTTAATTGATCTAAGAGATAACAGTTTGTTCAAAATAGTAATACCAAGAAGGTATTTTATGGTGTATGAGTATGTATTTATCATATGCTTACACATAAGCAATCAATGAATTGGAGGGAGAAATTAAAATTATCTGTTATTATAATGTACTCACACTACCCAGGAAGTGGTTAAGTATTATTTGAGTTAACTTGGATTAGCTGCAAATGTGTAATGCAAACTCTAGGGGAACCACTAAAAAAAGTTTAAAATGAGGTATAAAGGATATGCTAGGAAAGAGGAAAAAATAGAATCATACAAAATGTTCAACTAAAAAGTTCAATTAAAGCCACAAAAAGCAAAAAAAAAAAAAGTGGAAGACAAAAACAGAAACAAAGTACAAAGACAAAAAATAGTAAACAGTAGTGAATATGGTAAATAGTAATCCAATCATAATCACTTTGAATGTCAATGCCCTAAATGTATCAATTAGAAGACAGAGACTGTCAGAGTGGATCAAAAACAACCCCAGGTATGTACTATCTACAAGAAACCCACTTTAAATATAAAGACATATATAGATTAAAAGTAAATGGACAGAGAAAAAATATACCATGCTAACACTAACCAAAAGAAAGTGAGAATAGCTATATTAATTTCAGACAGAGCAGATTTCAAAGCAAGGGGAGTTATCAGGGATAAAGAAGGGCATTACATAATGATAAAGGGGTCAATTCTCCAAGACATAACAATCCTTAATGAGCATCTGCTTAACAACAGAGTGTCAAACTACGTGTGGCAAAAAATAATAGAATTGCAAAGAGAAATAGGCGAATCCACTATCATAGTTGGAGACTTGAATACCTCTGTATCAGAGATGGTAGATCCAGCAGGCAGAAAATCAGTAAGGGTATAGTTGAACTCAACACCACCATCAATCAACTGAATATGATTGATATGTATAGATCATTTCATCTAACAATAGCAGATGACGTGTTCTTCTCAAGCCCATATTGAGCATTTACCAAGAGAGATCACATTCTGAACCAAAAAACACACCTTAACAAAATAAAAAGAATAGAAATCACACAATGCCTGCTCTCAGACCACAATGGAATTAAACTAGAAATCAGTAACAGAATGATAGCTGGAAAATCCCCCAATACTTGGAGATTAATAAGCAAACTTCCAATAACACAGGGATCGAAAAAACAAAACAAAACACAGGGATTGAAAAAGAAATCTCAAGTGAAATTTTTTAACATTTCTAATTAAATGAAAATGAAAACAATTTATCAAAATTTGTGGAATGCAGAGAGAGAAAAAAAAGAAAAAAATTATTGAGTGCATTGAAAGTAGGGGGCAGCCTGGGTGGCTCAACGGTTTAGCGCCCCCTTCAGCCCAGGGCGTGATCCTGGAGACCCGGGATCGAGTCCCACATCGGGCTCCCTGCATGGAGCCTGCATCTCCCTCTGCCTGTGTCTCTACCTCTCTTTTTGTGTCTCTCATGAATGAATAAATAAAATCTAGGGGAAAAAAAAGTAGTGCTTAAAGTGAAATTTATATCATTGAATGCCTATATTAAAGAAGAAAGACCTAATATCAATCATCTATGTTTCTATTATAAAGAGACTAGAAAGAGAGCTAATTAAATCTGAAGTAAGCAAAGGAAAAAATAAGAATTAGAACAGAAATCAATGAAATTGAAAACAGGAAATCAATAGAGAAAATCAGTGAAACCAAAAGTTGGTTCTTTGAAAAAATTTATAAAATCAATAAGCCTCTAGTCATGCTAACTAAGCAAAAAAGAAAGAGGACACAAATTTCTAATATCAGAAATAGAAAAAGGACATCACTACAAATCTTATGGCATCAAAAGGATAGTAAAGGAATTCTATGAACAACTCTATTGCCACAAGTTTGAAAACCTGGATAAAATGGACCAATTTTTTGAAAGACACAACCTGCCAAAATTCACACAAGAGGAATAGACTATCTGACTAGGCCTGTACCTATTAAAGAAATTGAATCAATAATTAGTAACCTTCCAAAACAGAAAGCACCAGGCCCAGATGAGTTCACCAATTAATTCCACCAATCATTTAAGGAAGAAATTATACCAATTCTTTTTTTTTTTTTTTTTTTTTTATGATAGTCACAGAGAGAGAGAGAGAGAGAGAGAGAGGCAGAGACATAGGCAGAGGGAGAAGCAGGCTCCATGCACCGGGAGCCTGATGTGGGATTCGATCCTGGGTCTCCAGGATCGCGCCCTGGGCCAAAGGCAGGCGCCAAACCGCTGCGCCACCCAGGGATCCCAATATACCAATTCTTAATAACCTATTTTAGGCGCTAGAAGTAGAAGAAATATTTAAGTATAAGTCCAAAAAAATATGTACAAGATCCACATGAGGAAAATCATAAAGCTCTGATGAACAAAATAAAAGAAAAACTAAATAAATGGAAAAATATTCAATGCCCGCATATCAGTAAGACACAAAACTGTCAAGATGTCAGTTCTTCCTAATTTGATATAGATGCAACACAATCCCAATCTAAATTCCATCAGGCCATTTTATGGGTATCAACAAACTTATTCTGGAGTTTATATGGAAAGGCAAACCCAGACTACCTGATGCAATACTGAAGAAGACTACAGCTGGAGGATTGACAGTATCCATCTTCAAGACTTACTGTAAAGCTATGGCCACTGAGATAGTATGTTATTGGCAAAAGTACAGACAAATACAACAGTGAAACAAAACCTCTTAGAGGGCCTAGAGACTCACATATATAGAGTCAACTCGTTTTTGGCAAAGGAAAAAGGACAACACTGGAGGAAAATACAATCTTTCAACAAATGGTGCTGAAACAATTGGATAGCCACATGCCCTCCCCCAAACCCCCAAGAATCTAAACATAGATTTTACACCTTTCACAAGAATTAATTCAAAATGGATGACAGGCCTAAATGTGAAACACGAAACTATAAAACTAGAAGATAACATAGGAGAAGCTCTAAATGACCTTGGGTTTAACAATGACTTTTTAGATACAACAGCAGAGGCACAATCCATGAAAGAAAGAATTGATAAGTTAGACTTCATTGAAATTTAAAAATTCTCCCCTGTGAAAGAAAATGTCAAGAGAATGAAAAAATAAGCCACAGACTAGGGGAAAAAACAAAACAAAACAAAAACACTGGCAAAGGACATATCTGGTAAAGGACTGTTATCCAAAAAATACAAGGAACTCTTGAAATTCAACAATAAAAAAACCACCAGCTTCAAAAATGAGCCAAAGACCTGAACAACTTGCCAAAGAAGATCTACCGATGGCAAGTAAGCAAGTAAAAAGATGCTCCACATCATTTGTCATCAGAGAAATGTAAATTATAACGATGAGAGACCATCATGCACCTATTAGAGTGACCAAAATCCGGAACACAGCCAACACCTGGTAAGGAAGAGGAGCGACAAGAATTCTCATTCACTGCTGGCAGGAATGCAGAATGGTATGGAGCAGCCACTTTGGAAGACAGTTTGGTAGTTTCTTACAAAACTAAACAGACTCTTGCCATATGATCCAAAGGAATTGAAAACATGATCACATTAAAAAAAAAAAAAACCTGCCTGTGGATGTTCATAGCAGTTGTACTCATAATTGTCAAAACTTGGAAGCAACCAAGAGGTCCTTCATTAGGTGAATAGATAAATAAACTCATTTAGACAATGGACTATTAGTCAAGGCTAAAAAGAAGTGAGCTATCAAGCCATGAAAAGACAGAGGAAACAAATGCATATTACTAAGTGAAAGAAGTGAATCTGTGAAGACCACATACTTTATCACTCAAACTATATGACAATCTAGAAAGGGCAAAATTATAGAGACAGTAAAAAGATCAGTGGTTGCCAGCAGGTGGTGGGAGGAGGAGGTGAATAGGCAGAGACAGGATTTTTAGGGCAGTGAAAATACTCTTCATGATATGATGATGGATACATGTCATCATACATTTGTCCAAAACCACAGAATGTATAATACCAAGGGGGAAGTGTAATATAAACCATGGAGTTGGGTGGTTACAATGTGTCAACATAGGTTCATTAATTATAACAACTGCACCACCCTGGTGGGGGACGCTGATAACGGGAGAGGCTGTGTAGTTTGGGGGGGGAGGACAGGGGTATATGCGAAATCTCTGTACCTTCCCCTCAATTCTGCTGTGAACCTAAAATGCTCTAAAAAATAAACTCAAAAGCTAAGGGGAAATAATAAAACAGCATACGCATTCTGATCACATTTTAACTTTATGAAAATATTATTTACCATTGCGAGAAAAAGTCCAAAAGAAGAGACTACATATATTAAGAGTAGTTGTCTTAGTGGCAGAATTATGTGTGATTTTGATTTTCATCCTTGTACTGTCTGTGTTCTCTATTACCCAAATTTTTTACAGTGAACAAATATTAAATATATAATTTTAGAACATTAAATTTGAGACATTAAAGAACAGCTTTGTGGATGAGACAGCATTTGGGCTAGTACTTGGAAGACAGGTGAGATTTTGATTTGCTCAGAAACAGAATGTTAATGATAACAAGAATTGTGATCGAAACTCCATGAGGTGAGAAATTTCAGGCAACTTGGAAGTAAAACTGTCCAGTTAGGTTAGAGCACAGAATACCCATAGGAAAGTGGTAGAAAAGAAAGTGGTTGGAAAACTGCACTGAGACCTTGCACATCAGCTGAGGATTTATACTTAACATAGTAGGAAGCACAGCAGAGGAGCAAGAAAGACCCGAGTTGGGCAACAGCACCTCTTTCATGTAGTCAGAAAATGTGGTTATCCAAGAATATTCCTGAGCACTTAGTTCAGCCAACTGTTGGTATTATATTTGATATGTCTCCAAAAAGGAGTCAAAAATTATCTAACAGGGGTTTCAGAGACAGGGAGATCCACCTAGAGAAAAGACAATGTCATAAAGCAAGTGTAGTGGAAGTATTAAAGAATCATTGCTTCATAAAATACTTTCAAAGACACCAACACTCACCACCCAAGTGATTTCCCAACAATATACTCAATAGGCCTGTGGGACTTTAAGCACTTGTGCCCAAGAGATGGACACGAGTCAGACGACTGAACTACAAGATGTTCACCAATGTCCTGAAGCTGGTGGACTATTTGAAATTCACGCCAATTGTATTTATGACCATCACTGCGGGAAGATCAATCCTAAGGACATTGCAGTGGTGTCTCGACATGAGATTCATACTGCTGTGTTCTAAACACTTCCATAATCCATTCCAGGATACTGATGCTCTTTAACATTTCCTGGAGTAAACGGTTGACCTATTGGAGATTCCCCACTCTTATTAAGAAAACAGAAGAACCATAAAATATACCCAATGTTCCACACCAGAATACTCCATTCCAGGTATTTGAATACTGCCTAAAACAGTTCATATCAATCCAACTTAATACATATTTTAAAAATAGCTCCCATCTGGGGAGCAACTGGCCAGGCACTGTGCTAGGTTCTTTATAGACTTTTTGTCTTAGATCCCAACGGTCTTGCACAGAAGGTGTTATCATCTCCATTTTACAGAAAAATAAAACATGGCTCAGAAGGCTTTCAACTAACAGGAACGAGAACGGATGCTAGGGTCTTTTTGGCTGAGAGTCAGTGATCCTTCCATTGGACAACCTGCCCCCAAAACAACATTCTGAAAATATCACCAATACTGTTTTCCTGTGCCAAAACCATGATGGGAGCAACTGTGAGAAACCCTCAGGATTCATTTCAGACAGATAACTGGATCTCTGTAGTTTCTTCTCATAATAATGCCATGGCAAACAGCAAAACCAATATAAATTTCCAAGGAAAGAGCTATGCTGAATAATTCCGTGGCCAGCCTCTTTCTTTCCTCAATTGCCAGCAAAATTAAAAAAAAAAAAAAGGGATAGAATAATAACTATGTCTTTCATTGGTTTGGGGATCAGATAAACAGATTCCTTTTATAAACTAGAAGCAAGAAGTAAAAAGTCTCCAAATACAATGCATATACATTTTGAATATCTGAAATTCCCTTTAAAAATCTCAAGAATTAAATTGCAATTTAAGATATCTATAAATAGCATGGAATTGAGCAAAATGCTACTGATTTAAGCCAAATGAGAAAATGAGCAAGAGCCCCTTTTGCTATCTTTGTAGAACGAAATTCTTTAGGGACTAGAGGCAATGTTCTAAGAATAGAAAGAACATTTTCTCCCTGAATGCCCCACCACTCACTAACTTCACTACACTTTCATCTTACATCTGCAGGCAGCTTTCTTTTCTCTCCCCCAAAGAAAAGGCAGGAACATATCTGGTGGAAATATCTCGACATCTTTGAATATTAGATGAGGTACAGAATAAGAAAAAGAACACTACTGGAAAATACTTCCCGTACTTTCACCAGAGATCAATAGAGGTAACCAAGGAAAAGCTGGTAATTTATTAAATTCTCTCACTGCCCTGCAGTGCCATTCCTGCAGAAGAGGGCAGCTGGGTATCAGGAAAGAAACAAAGGAAAGGGATCCAATCACCTAGGGTCTGAATGGTTCATTTACTCACCCATCAGTTATCAAGTCCCCACTATGGACTAGGCATCAGGAATACAAAAATAAATGGCATATTAAATTGGGTTTCTCTATTAAACGCTCCCATAGCACATCACAATTCTTTGTAGCACTCATTACAGGATCACATGTCTGGTTTTTTAGCTGCATGTTAAATCTTAAGAGGCTTGTTTATGGTAATGTAAAATGGTACAGCCACTATGAAAAACTGTAAGGCAGTTTCTCAAAAAAAAATTAAAAATAGATTCCCATAGGATGCAGCAATTTCATTTCTGGGTATGTATCCGAAAGAACAGAAAGCAGGGTCTTAAAAAGATACTTATACACCCATACCCATAGCAGCATTACTCATAATAGGCAAGAGGCAGAAACAACCCAGTGGTCCAGTGACAGATAAACAAAATGTGGTATATACATGCAAAGAAATACTATTCAGCCTTAAAAAGCAAGGAAACCTGTCACATGGTAAAACACGAATGAACCTTGAGGACATTATGCTGAGTGCAACAAGCAAGGCACAAAAGACAAATGCTGTATCCTTTCATTTACATGGGGTACCTAGAATAATCAAAATCATTGAAACGGAAAATAGAATGATGGTTGCCAAGAGCTGCAGGAGGGGGGAATTAGTGTTTAATGGGAAGAGACTTTCAATTTTGCAAAATGAAAATGTTCTAGAGATTAGATGCACAACAATGTGGATATAAAAAAAAATGTGGATATAAGATGGTTCCCAACTTATAATGGTTCAACTTATGATTTTTCAACTTTACCATGGTGCAAAAGCAATATGTATTCAGTAGAAACCATACTTCATATTATAATTTTGATCTTTTCCCCAGGCTAGTGATCCTCTGTCCAGCTCCCAGTCAGCCACATGATCACAATGGACAACCGCCCATTCGCTTACAACCATTCTGCACCCATACAACTACTGTCTTTCACTTTCAGTACGGTAGTCAATAAATTACATGCCATACTCAACACTTTATAATAAAATAGGCTTTGCGCTACATGATTTTGCCCAACTGTAGGTTAATTAAGTGCTCCGAGCACATTGAAGGTAGGCTAGGCTAAGCTATGATGTCCAGTGGGTTAGGCGTGTTAAAGACCTGACCAGACTCTTCCAGAAGTGTCCATTGTTGGGCAGTGGGTTCATCACCTTAAGGAAGTATGATAGTCAAACTCAACCCATTCCAACGAAAGGTTCTATAGAGGGCTTTGAGGCCTCAGACAACAAGTGTCTGTTAAGAGCTACTGACGGTGAGCTCCAAAGAAGTGAACAAGTTTCAGATGGCTTACTCAGACCTATTGAGAGCTAACACGGATGGGCTGAAGAAGAGGGACTAACCAAGCAAGAGTAAGAAGAGCAAAGCAGCACAGTGAAGGGTACCAGATAGCCTGCTTTCACCAACTAACCACCAAATTACTATTTTTCTTCTGGTTTTTACTTTTGGCCACAAAGCTAGGTTTCTGGTTCCCCTATAACAAATTTTCATGGGAGATGAGGGTCACGTTGGATGGAGGAAGAGCTGCAGTGTTTACAGGATAGTTGTAAGAAGCCAAGTTTATTTTAGAACTGGCTGATTGGTCTGTGTTGCATGGTTGTATATCCTGGGATTATAAAATCTCTGTAGCCATCTGTGTGAAGAACAATGGATCATTAAACTTGCATTTATCCACCAAAAAAAAAAAAGTTAAGATGGTAAGTTTTATGTATATTTTACCACATTTTTAAAAAATGTCCTAATTTAAAAAAAGACTTGGGGCACCTGGGTGGCTCAGTGAGTTAAACAGATGACTCTAGGTTTCAGCTCAGATCATGATCTCATGGTCATGGGATCCAGCCCCGCATAGTGTTCCACTCTGAGCACAGAATCTGCTTGAGATTCTCTCCTCTCCCTTTCCTTTTTCCTTGCCCTCTGCCCTGCCCCCGACTGTTTGCATGCACACGCACTCCCTCTCTCAAATAAATAAATAAAATCTTAATAAGAGAGAGACTTTTCCCCCTGTAGCTTCATGATTTAAGCACAGGTCTTTGCATATGGAAGATACTTAACAAATATTTATCGAATGGATAGATGAATGGAAGAATGGATGGATGGATGGACTGGACAGACAGATGGGAATCTAAACAGAAGAGTAACACATAAACCAATAATTACTATACCATTTGAACATAGAGAAATGGACCCTGTGAATATGAAGAAGGGAGAAGTTCTTGTTATGGCTGATTCTGATATATTTACCATATAGAACTACTTTGTCTTATCCACCAATACCACACAAAAAAATTTTAATAGAGATGTGGTTCTTTCTGGTTGAATAATTTTTATTTTTCCTGTTATTTCTCTTTACCACAGTATAATCCGTCTTCTGACCTAGATGAAATTAAAAGAGAAAAATCCATTTTTTTGTCACCTTTGCTCTTCCCAGCACCTCTTCTAATCCAAAAGAGTAATGTGAAATAAAGCTTGCAATCAACTCTGCAGAACACGAAAGCAGGTGATAAGTTGCTTGCCCATAAGTTATTAATCAGCGATCCTCCAGGGCGTAGTGTTATGAAGCTGTGTCGTGTAATAAACAGCAGGCAAAATGAATAATCTCCATTTTCTGACTCTGAAGTGCAGGCATGTGCTATAAAACTAAATTGACATCTGTTAGCAGGCTTGTCACATGGATGGTTTTTTCCTGCAGAATCTGGAATAAATTAAATCTTAAAATAAAACTTGGAACAGAGAGGCTGCTTTACATAATTCCTTCTAATGGCGTGCTGATTTTAAAGAGAAGTTCTTATAAGAAATGTTTCATTATCATTTTAATTGCAAAACTGTTGAATGCCACTCCATGCTAGGAACGTCAGGTTTTTATAAGGCCCTTGTGTTTTTTAACTAAAAAAGTGTCAAAGGAGACCTTCCTCACTGGCTGGAAAAGAAATCAGGTCTTACCTCCCAATGAAACTATGCCCACTTTTCCCCAAGCCCTGGGAGCCTGTTTCATGGGTGGTTGGGCAGGCCTGGCACCTCAGACAATCAGCCTGGCTGAGCTCCTAAGGCAGAATGGCTGGCCGGGGTGTGACCTCACAGGACTGGCTCAGGAGTACACCCCCTCAGAGGATTCACTAATATGATAGCAAGTTCTGGAGCCTCTTACTGTCAAAAGGCATTAAGCATTTGTTAACACATATAGAGGAATTGCCAGAGTTGCATGACCTGGTGAAACCGGGCTGTGCAGCTCTGAACATGACATTCTTCTGCTGAACCACAGTCTCCATTAGGAGAGGAAGTCACACAGAGGGAGGCCTTCACAGGCTCCTGAAGCTCATGGCCCCTCTGCCCCAGAAGGATTCATTTGGCTCTCCTCCCCAAAACTCTGTCATAATGGCAAAATCCTCAGACAAATATACCCACCCCGGTACACAGCAAGGAAAAAACAAAAAACAAAACAACAAATGCCAGCTCCCTGGAGGCTAATTTCCTAAGTGAAAACTCCCCCTTTTGTAATAATTCTTTGTGCCTTTGAAAACCCCAAAAAGCAACAATCAATCAAAACGCTTTGCTTTATGTAACATCATAATTCTGGCCTCCTTAAGATTCTTCATTCATTTCTTTCACCAACATGAGTGCACTTGCCTGCACAAACTTCCAAATAGTAGGGGTTCATATCCCACGCCTTACCACAGGAAAAACTGAGGCACAGAGGACACAGGACCTCGGTGAAGTGACAGAGACAGCGGCTGCAGTAGCAGACGGGCTCTCAATCCCCTACTTGTTTAAAGGGTTTTATGCACAGCAGGGGATGGGGGATTTGCAAACGGAAGGCTGAGTCACCAGGGTCCTCTTCACACCCTGAGGTTCCTCGCAGGGTGATCTTCCTATTACCTGGGTTAGAGTTTCAGTGGGTCAGTTAAAAATGCAGTTTCCTGGGCTTCAGGCCAGACCAGCTAAGTGAGAATCTCTAAGGTTGCTTCTGGGTTCGACGTTTTGTTTTTTTTGTTTTGTTTTGTTTTTTATGATAGTCATACAGAGAGAGGGGGGGGGGGCAGAGACGTAGGCAGAGGGAGAAGCAGGCTCCATGCACCGGGAGCCAGATGTGGGATTCGATCCCGGGTCTCCAGGATCGCGCCCTGGCCCAAAGGCAGGCGCTAAACCGCTGCGCCACCCAGGGATCCCTGGGTTCAACGTTTTAATCAAGGTTTCTAGGTGATGGGATTCTTTGCTTCCGCTGTTATTTTTGGTTTGTTTGCTGGTGTTCCCAATTCTAACACTGAAATCTGAGAGCCATTCTGTTGTACAGGTGGGAGTGGGTCTCTGGATTCCAGAACACTGCCCGCACACAACCTCACCAGTCATGGCTTCTGCCCAAGGGAAACCGAGAGGAAACGGCATCAAAGAAAACACAAACCACCGCTAAATCCAGATGCACCTAGCTCATTCTTCAAACAGGCTCTATAATCTACATGCTGGCTAAATACTGAATGGTTTGAAAATCACTAAGACCCCAGAAATTTGCTTCACAGCAAATCTCACCATTACAGATAAGTGAAAAGGGTAAAAAGCCCAAACTCATTTCCTACATGTTGAGTACCGAAGTTCTAGATCCATATTCTCAAGACAGTTTGTCCTTTGGGTCCACTACGGATTGATGGAAACGAGACATAAAATTGTCTTTGTATTTCAAATTGCAATTCAGGAGCATAGCTGACTCATTACTCCTAAATTGCTACTGGCTTATTTCACAGAAACATAGGCTTGTCGTGATTAAATAGCATTTCTGCAAGACGAAGTTGCCTTCAAATACACAGAAAGATACATACTTCTCTTGGAAAAAGTAATATAAACAAGTCTAAATAGAAGATTGCACTGGGCCCTAAAAGAATCACCTGGATTTCCACTTTTGCCATAGCATATCTTTTTTCCATGGTGTTTTTCACCCAAATACTCTGAACATCAGTGGCTAAGGCCTTTGGATGCTCTAGTTGCTGCTTATTAATTCTGCAGTAGGCTGTGTGAAAAGATAAAGCATTCAAACTTCAATACCCTGCACCTTTTACTTAGGAAGGTACTTGACCTAGAAAGCCAGGTCAAGTATCTTATATATTTCCTGAGCTCTTCCCTAGGTAGTTGGGCTGGGATTCCACACCACAGAGTCCCTGCTCTCAAGCCATATACTCCTTAGGAACATACATCTGAGATGCAGGGATCTGGCTGGAGGGTAAACCATTAGCCATCTAGGACTTGGGCATGTCTGGCCCTTGAACTGGTATAGGAGACCACTGGGAGACATTTTTACAAAGGAGCTTCCTTCCTGAGGAAAAAAAAAATTTTTGTTCCAAGAAACCAGCAAGTTCGAAACAGAAATCTGGTACGAGCTGGCACAGGAGTAGAAAAATGATCTGGAGCATAGCACATCATCTGTGCCTCATTCCACCCTTGGCAGGGACTCAGGCTGAGGGTGGAGGACATCAGAACACAAATGGTCCAGCAGCACCTGGGTGGCACAGTCAGTTGAGGTTCCGAGCGTCCAACTGTTGGCTTTGGGCTGGGGTCTGATCAGAGCGTCCTGGGCTGGAGCCCTGTGCTGGGCTTGGGGCTCAACAGGGAGTCTCTCTCCCTCTTCCTCTGCCCCTCCCCCTCTGCACTTTCTCTTTCCCTCTCACTGAAATAAATTAAAAAAAAATAAGATATAAAGCAAAATCAAATAAAATACAGAACACAAAGGGATCCAGTGCTGGGCCTCTGGGGGAACACAAATGACTAGTAAATACCCTCTGCTTCTGTGTTTCTCAGACTATGGTACAGGCCTTGCTACTCAATGTATGGTTCCCCAACCAGCAGCCTCAGCAGAGCCAGGGAGCTTGCTGGGAATGCAGACTCTGGGGTGCCACCCCAGAACTTCAGAATCAGCATCTGTGCCTCCGTTAGACTCCCCAGGTGATCCACATACACATCAAGAAGAATGGCGTGAAATATGATTTGTGTCACACAAATAAGCATTTCAAAATCTTTCGTTAGGTATTTTTAATATGGGTTAGAAAACGTAACTAAGCCGGTTTACTCATGAGTGCGTGGTTCTCCAGGTAAGTCTAAGAAATGTGAATCGGTTTAAAGTGGACTTAAAGGAAAGTATAAAGGGCAGATGTGCCCTCCCCCTGCCAAACACAAACTGGGAAAACTGGAAGAGAGGGAGAACACAAGGGACATAAGCTAAAACTATGTGAAGGAGGAGGAGGAGGAGGAGGAGAAAGGGAAGAAGGAGGAAGGAGGAAGAGGAGGAGGAGAAAGGGAAGGAGGAGGAGGAGGAGGAGGAAAAGCAGAAGAGGAGGAGGAGAGAAGAAAGGAAGAAATACAAAGGATTCTAGAATGACATTTCACATATTTATCAAAAAACAAAACCAAACAAAAACCTAGTAGGGCAGAACTAATAGCAAACAAAACAGAATTTAAGGCAAAGAAAATTCCGGGGAATGAAAAGCGACATAACGTACAGGCGCGGCCACGTTTTCTCCCTGAATCTACCATTTTCCGTTTCCAGCGGCAAAGCGAGCGGATCCTTCCCGGGAGCGCTTCGCTCCAGGCCCGGGATGGGGCGCGGAGCTTACGGCCAGCGCAGCGCGAGGAGCCACGGGAAAGGGAAAACCCGCGGTTCGCTTCAGAGCCCCATCGGTCCCCACGGGCCCCCCCACTGTGTCCCCCTGGAGGACGTGCCCCCGGAGCTCAGCAGGCGCCACCCCGGCCACCCTGTCTGGGACCTGGAGCCTGTGCCCCCCGGAGCTCAGCAGGTGCCACCCCGTCGGTGACCTGCAGCCCGCGCCCCCCGGAGCTCAGCAGGTGCCACCCCGGCCACCCTGTCTGGGACCTGGAGCCTGTGCCCCCAGAGCTCAGCAGGTGCCACCCCGGCCACCCCGTCAGCGACCTGCAGCCCGCACCCCCGGAGCTCATCAGGTGCCACCCCAGCCACCCTGTCTGGGACCTGGAGCCCGTGCTCCCAGAACTCAGCAGATGCCACCCCATCGGTGACCTGCAGCCCGCGCCCCCGGAGCTCATCAGGTGCCACCCCAGCCACCCTGTCTGGGACCTGGAGCCCGTGCTCCCAGAGCTCAGCAGGTGTCACCCCGGCCACCCTGTCTGGGACCTGGAGCCTGTGCCCCCAGAGCTCAGCAGGTGCCACCCCGTCGGTGACCTGCAGCCCGCGCCCCCCAGAGCTCATCAGGTGCCACCCCGGCCACCCTGTCTGGGACCTGGAGCCTGTGCCCCCAGAACTCAGCAGGTGCCACCCCGGCTACCCCGTCAGCAACCTACAGCCCGCGCCCCCGGAGCTCATCAGGTGCCACCCCACCCACCCTGTCTGGGACCTGGAGCCCGTGCTCCCAGAGCTCAGCAGGTGTCACCCCGGCCACCCTGTCTGGGACCTGGAGCCTGTGCCCCCAGAGCTCAGCAGGTGCCACCCCGTCGGTGACCTGCAGCCCGCGCCCCCCGGAGCTCAGCAGGTGCCACCCCGGCCACCCTGTCTGGGACCTGGAGCCCGCGCCCCCCGCAGCTCAGCAGGTGCCACCCTGGCCACTCCGCCAGTGACCAGCAGCCCGCTGCCCCCAGAGCCCCCACGCCCCACTTCTGCTCTGTATTCATCCTCCGCGGCTGATTTAATTTCTCTCCAGCACCGTGTTTGCTTCCCCCACCGTGGCCAGCAAAGCTGCTCGGCGCCCCAGGGCAGCAAACAAGAACAGTCCTCCACGACCCTGTCCGAAGAACCAACTGCCCTTCAGCTTCTCACAAGGCTGTCATTAAAGACTCTTGAGTGCAATCAGGTGCGGTTATCAATTTCCAGGGAAATCAGACATAGTTTCCCTGAAAACAAAGAAAGAAGGAAAGGAAAAAGAAAATGCTTTCTATAAAAATTTTTGTAAAGATTTCTTGAAATTGTTAATGAAAGCTCTTGGAATTCAAGGTCATCATTTTTAAATCACACTGCGTCCTCTGATGGAATTCTCAGAAACAAGCCATGTAGGCAGTAGCATGGTCCCTGTCACGCTGCCGATCACCCCCTGCCCCAGAGCAGCTAAGTGACTTGCCTGGTGCTAAAAACGAACAAGAGAACGGGTGCTTCGAACCTAAATCACTGACCTCCCCGCGGTAAGCTCTAAGGCAGCCCTCTTACTCCTATCATCAACAGCACGGTTAAGGCTCAAAGTACTTATAACGTCTCATGAATCAGCTCGGATCATTTAGTATACTCTAGGTAATAAAGATTTTAGGGGGGAAAAAGCATATGTATGATTAATATGAGCAGAAATTTCAGACTTGATATTTCTAGTTCCATTCTGGAAATTTTCTTTTTTTTTTTTTTAAGATTTATTTATTCTTGAGAGTCACAGACTGAGAGAGACAGAGACACAGATAGAAGGAGAAGCAGGCTCCCTGCAGGGAGCCCCAAGTGGGACTCGATCCTAGGACCCCAGCATCACGCCCTGAGTCAAAGGCAGACACTCAACCGCTGAGCCACCCAGGTGTCCCATCCCCATTCTGGAAAAATCCTTATGCATGGTTCCAGCACATCAGCAATGAGAAGACAGCTTATCATTACTACCGATCCAGCTGATATCACTCCCTGACAGGCCAGCTTCTGGTTCTTGGGCTTTGGCTTTTGCAGCTGCTCTCACCTGATGCTCTAGAAACATTTTCGACTTACAGCTTGAAATTAAAATTATCAAAGAGTTTTAAAAGCAGTTCAAAAGCCAATGCAGGGCAGCCCCGGAGGCTCAGCGGTTTAGCGCCGCCTGCAGCCCAGGGTGTGATCCTGGATCGAGTCCCACGTCGGGCTCCCTGCATGAAGCCTGCTTCTCCCTCTGCCTGTGTCTCTGCCTCTCTCTCTCTCTCTCTCCTCTCTGTGCATTCTCATGAATAAATAAATAAAATCTTTAAAAAAAAAAAAAGCCACATGCATCCTTCTCTCATCATCTCAGAGTACTGCCTTTCGTTTTGGCCTGAGTGGCCGGAATCTAGGTATGGATAAAGAGAAGCAGAAAAAAACCCACAGCTTAACGGGGAAAACATCACCCAACTATTGGAAACAGTTTAATGTCATGAGGTGAAAACAAAACAGTGAAAAGCTCTCTGGTTTCTAAAGTCGCCAGCAGAAGAAATGAGTGAAGACGGCAAGGCTCAAGCACAGATATATTTTACTGTGTGTGTGTGTGTGTGTGTGTTTTCTATTTTCTTTCCCTGCCAGAGCCACATCCTATTTACCAGTATCTGTACACATGCAGAAAAATGAAAACAGACCTTGCTTGCTGCAGGCCAGAAATGAAGTTTCCTTTTATCTGGCACCACATAGCTTTTAGAGGCATGTTCCTAATGGAAGCAATCATTCACCGATGGGTTTCATTTTTTTTGTTTTGTCTTAAAGCATTCACAAAAAAAAAAAAAAACTCCAAAACAAAACAAAAACTATGAAAGATTATTGGTATCTTTTAAACAATAAAGAATTTTTCAAGCAGCAAATATATACCCAAATCATTTTCATGTGTTTTTTTGTGTGTGTGTGGTAAAATACCCATAACATAATATTTACCATCTTAACCATTTTTAGGTGTCATTATTAATGTTTTTAATAAAAATAAATAGATTTAGGAATATAAAAAATCCTTTATAACATTTATCCTTTTCAGATACTACTATAAATATTTCTGCTGTCTCAGAAGCCGTGTAAAAGATTTCAGGCTTCATCTTCAGCATAAAGGATTGCCCACTGCAGCTCCTATGGAGTTAAACAAATTGTGGCTTGGATAAATTATATCCACAGGTCTTTTTTTTCAAAGCCTTATTTCGTCCTCATGTTTACCAAATATTTTGCTAAAATATTAGCGAGAAAAAGAACAGTATCTACTCATGTCTATTCTTTGGAGTGTGAGGGTAGAGAGGGCCAGGGTGTACAGAGTAGTAGGGTGGAGCAAGAGAGTCCCAAATGGATGCAAAGAATCCATAGTTATCTCTCTGAATAACCAAGACTTGACATATTATGGAATGAAGCCTCTCATTTTCAGCTGTAAAACAAAACAAAACAAACAAAAACAGGTCTCTGAAGGTCATAACTGGCAAAAATAAAGTACTGAAAAATGCTCCCACTTCAGTTTCTGTTGGGTGATTTTACCCCAAAAATCCTATACATATGTTTCACTTAGGCTCCTGATTATTAAATGCTCGTGACTGTCAATGGCAGCACAAAATACAAATCAGCGGTTAACCACATGTTAAAAGAGCAGAAAATTCTTCGAAGTGGTTCTTGAAGAAGCTCCTGTTGCCCGATTAAAGGGAGGGTTTTTAAAAAAAATAAAGAAAGAAGAAGGAGTAGGATGAAGAGGAGAAGAAAGAACAAAGCAGAGGAAAAGCCCTTTTATTAAAGGCCAGTCAGCCAACTCCAGTTTAAAATCGAATTCCATGTAGACTGTTTTTCAGAAACACCCGTTCTGGCATGTTCTAAACCACATGCCATCTCTGGCTGAGAATGCTAAGGCAAAACAGGCCAAGCCCAAGACGGGTTGGCAAACAAACACAAGCCAAGTACACTCGGGAGAATTATCCAGTATTTGCCTACAGCATGTAATTGGCTCAGGTCTACACTAAAAATTGCTTTCAAGGAACACGGTTCAAAGATTGAGTTTCTTTTTGCTCTCCATTCACGATAAAATACTTGTAGGGATCTGACATCTTTTGACATGATTGTATCAGTTGCAACACACATACTGTCCAGTCAGTGGTACAGATTCAAGTAATCAAAGGTATAGACTTTCTGGTCTTTGAGGAGCCTGGAGACTCAAAACAGTCGTTACAACAGTGAGAAACACGATACACGAGCAATCTCTTATCAAACAAAAACCTGGCTCTGATGGCTTTGTATTGGAGACTGACATAAGTAGTTTGCTCCGTCGGAACATTTTCAATCAATTGCCAAATGAAAATGGGAGTCTTGAGTCTAGGCCAGAAGTGGGTTTCTTAGCTCCTTGCCCAGTCTTGGCCAAAACCCTACTCAACAGCAACTACAATCTACAAATCAACTTAAAGATCTCGATCCCTGCCAAAACTTGTCTACAGAGCTGACTCTATAAATAAGGATGGGTGATCATCAGCCAGGTTGAAACCGGATCCTCCACTATCCAATTCTTGGTTTGCATTTTATAAGGTTTATGAGTTTGTTCACTTTATTTCATTATGAAATCAAATGAAAAATCTCACCTTGTGATGCCCAAATTCATTCAGGATGGTTCCCAGCTTTCTGGTGTTGCTATGCGGTTTTTGGGCAGCAACAGCTGGATGAGGGTCCCGCCAGTCGATGGACAAGCGGTGATACCACAGGCGCTGACTCTCCAGAATATGAGCCGACTTAACACTAGGATCAAAACGATGTACTTCACATCCACTGTTGGCCATGCTAACCTCAAATTGGGTATCCTCACTCCCTAGCCTATAAAGAAAGAGGATGGAAATCAGTAACAACAAAAATATAATGAGGCAAAAGTGTTGGATTGACAAAATGACGATTCTAAGGCCAATTTTCTTATTCTTATCGAGCTTTCTCCAGTTTTAACACATGACTAACTGTGCACATTCAATAAACCTTCTTTCACAAAAACCATTATAGCTAAAAGCTTCTGGATAAAAAGCAAGCAGAGAAATTATCTGCTAAATGCAGACCGGAGAATCACATGTTCCAACATGTAGAGGCATACCAAATTAATTTTTTAAAAAGATGTAAATCAGAGCAGCAATGAAACAAGACTATCCAGTAATCTTAAGAGGTTTTCTCAGAATACGTCAAAAAATAGAAGTGCCAGGATCAGTTCCCTTAGGGAGAGGTACAGTCTACTAATGTGGTAATTTGTCTCCATTCTAATGGCCACGATGCATGCAGGCTGACCTAAAGACAATAGGTATTTTCTTGGAAATGGAAGGTACTTTAAAATCGTACAGTTAAAGAAAAGGCAACTGTGTGTGGTTCTACTCAAGAAGTAGAAGAAATACGTCACCTAAATTCATGTCAACAGAATGAAGAAATTATGAATTATTTGTACTTAAGCATCCAGTATGTAGCATATCATGTGGAACGTTCATATACTCACACATTTTTAATTTACTCAGTCGTATTACTCAGACATATTTGATGGAGTTATATTCATCACTTTAAGAATCGGTTTGAATGAAAAACATGAAATTAAATGAAAGAGGATTATTTTTTAAATGGTGATTATGGCTTCTTTGCCCGAAATACAATAATTAGATGTGATTTAAGATACCAAGACCTCACAGAGTATCTATAATCCATTGACCAAACCTGAACCTAGTGCAGAAATGTTTCATTCTCTTAGACTTTACTATCTCAGATATTTCATAATTTGGAAATATGCAAGTTCATTGGCTAACAATTATTTACCCGCCTTTAGTTGACTAAAATAAGTCTTCAGTACAGAGATCCTCCACCTTGACATTTTTTTAAAATATTTTATTTGTTATTTATTTATGAGAGACACAAAAGGAGAGAGAGGCAGAGACACAGGCAGAGGGAGAAGCAGGCTCCCTGCCGGGAGCCTGACGTGGGACTCGATCCCAGGTCTCCAGGATCACACTCTGGGCCAAAGGCAGCGCTAAACCACTAAGCCACCGGGACTGCCCCACCTTGACATTCTTATCATACTCTTAATTTGCCTTATTTTTCTCCTTTGCTTCTACTCCATTGCCTGTTCCCTTTCTGGATCTGTGGCATGTCAACCCTCTGCTGTCCCTCAGCTATAATCCTCTCCACACTCTTGGCTAGAAGATTTAGCACTCCTCTCACAAACACTACCATTCCTTTGACCCGAGAGACCCTACTCCTATTTTTCATCTCTTACTGAATCCACACAGCCCAGACCATTGTAATGTCTCCTAGTTTTCCACCCAACTTTTCCATTATCTAATCCAGTGTGGCAGGTTGACTTGCTGGCTCCAATTCTTCACCCCTTCACCCCTACTACTGCCATGCTATGCTCATCATGGGCAGAGTGTCTTTTCCTGCCCCTTGATTTTTTTTTTTTTTTTTTTTTGGCTTGACTATGTGATTTGCTTTTTGGAAGGAAGTGACAGTATGTCAGTCCTGAGCCTAGGCTTTAAGTACTTCTGTTCACTCTCTTGTATCATCCTCATGAGGAAAACATACCCTGGATAGTTAGCTGGTCTCAGGACAATATGAGTCATGAGAGGCCGAGGTACACCAGCCAAACCACCAGCTTTCTATGAAAAACAATTGTCCTTGGCCACGTCACCTTGAAGTTAAGTCTCCCAGGTGAGGCCAGCCCCAATCAACTGAAGCCCAGCTGATTGGGAGACATATAAGCAGGAATAAATAATGCTTTTAAGCTACTGAATTTTAGAGTGACTGGTTACACAGCAACAGCTAACCTATAAGCCTACCATGAATTATAAATCCAAGAGTTGACGGAATGCCTGGGTAGCTCAGTCTTTGAGCCTCTGCCTTTGGCTCAAGTCTTGATCCCAGGATCCTGGGGTCAAATCCCATATCAGGCTCCCTGCTCCTCTGCCCATGTCTCTGCCTTTCTCTCTGTGTGTCTCTCACAAATAAATATATAAAATCTTTTTAAAAATAAATAATATTAGTCCAAGAGTTGAGTAAAAATGACAATGCATTTTTTAGCAGATAGATTTCCTTCTGCATAGATCAGAATGTTGCCAAATTCACTTGCCCCAAGGGATTTTTCACTTAATTGAATATGTTGAAACTTAGATGAGCAAACCAGTGTTCCACTATGGGTCATCTATTAGAAAATGGCAGTTTTGAAAAAAAATAAAAATTAAAAAAATTTAAATAAATAAGAAAATGGCAATTTTGTAGCTTTACTAAGAGAACACTGTGTCAAAAAAGAAAAAAAGTACTCATTAGGGGCACCTGGGTTGCTCAGTCAGTTGAGCATAGGCCTTCAGCTTGGGTCATGATCCCAGGGTCCTGGGATTGAGCCCCACATCCAGCTCCCTGCTTCATGGAGAGCCCGCTTCTCCCTCTCCTTCTGCCACTCCCCCTGCTTGCGCTTGTTCACTCTCTCTCTCTCTCTCTCTGCCAAATAATAAAATCTTTTTTTTAAAAAAAAGGTACTCATTAAATGTAATTTGTATGTAAACTTTCTAGAGTAGAGAAATTTGAATAATTTCTTTCTCTGTGAATTTTCTAAATATTGTTTTCATGGAAACAATCTCTACTCTAAAACATGTATTTTAATCAAGACTTCAAAAAATTTTAAGGATTAAATTAAGCACATACACTTCTGTAACTAAATTTCTTAGCAAGGCCCTTTATTATATATTGATATGTTTTCAATTTAAACTAGTTTGTTATAATGAAAAAATAACAATACACACAGAATTCAAAGACATAGATAAAATGAAAAGTAAAAGCTTTCTAGCACTAAAAATTTGGGCCACTAATTTCCAGGGATAATCACAATTAGCATTTTTTCGTGTATCTTCCCAGAAACTCTCTACACATGTACAAGTGTTCTCTATTACAGCTATCATAAGCACGTATACAAATTTAAGTTCATCATCAAATAGTGAGGAGCGATTTTGTATGATACACTAAATAACATAAAGATACTGAAATTAGTAATTTTGGGGTTAATTTGTTACTTTTACTAAATAAAATACACTTAATATGTAAGCGTACTAAATTGGAAAGTAATAAACTGCAATTCATCGAATCAATGTCTATAATTCTCACTTTCATTTATTCAGAATGGTACTTCTTCAAGCTTGGTTACATCAGCCAAGTTTATGGTAGGTGTAAAAGGCAAGAGGAGGGCAGATGTAATATTCATAATTGTGGCAGAACTTGCCCCAAAATAGTGAAACCAAGAGTCAAATCCAATCCAGGTGGTTCCAAAGCATGTGCTCTTTACACTGCACTTCACTGCCAATGAACACAGGACACAGGCTTCTAGAAGGAATCTTTGTGACCTTAAAGACCTAGGAAATAGTTGCTAGAGTACAGCTCTGTAAGGAAGAGGACTGTGTCAACCTGGCTTAGGTTTTTTTCTTTTTTTCTTTTTTTTTAGCCTCAAGTTGTTATTTAAATTTCAGTTAGTTAATTTGCAGCGTAATCTTCTTGCTTATTTCTGGACCCCAAGTGCTGTGCAGAATGAGTGCTGACAGACAAATCTACAAAATGCTGCCCCAAATGAGAGAAAACTAGAAAATTAGGTAGGATCTGGAATTCCCACAATACACAGCACAGTGTCTGGCATGGGGTGGGGCAGGCTGTGTTTCATGTCTTATTTGTGTCTATAAACAAATATTTATAAAGTGCTTTAAAGGACACATGAGGGGGCTCAGTCGGTTAAGCATCTGCCTTCAGCTCAGGTAGTGATCTCAGGGTCTTGCGATTCAAGCCCCACCTTGGGTCCTCTGCTGAGCAGGGAGCCTGCCTCTCCCCTGTCCCTCCTCCTTCACTCATGTGCTCTCTCTCTCTCTCTCAAATAAATAATTTTTTTTAAAAAGTACTTTCATAAAAAAAAAAAGTACTTTCATATGTTTAAGGCACTATAGTAGGCATCAGAGACAAAGAGATAAATTAAATATAACCCTTGATGTGGAGCTCACATGTAGTAGTGAAGAAAGATTTCTAAACAAATAACTACAGTAAAATAATGAAATAATCAAAACTATTGCTTACAACAACAAAAAATGTATCTAGTCTGGAAGAAAATCATTTTCTGTTCTTAGTTAACTGGAAAGAGAACTCACTGTAGGAATTTTCTACTTTATAGGAATGCTCTACTTAATGTTTATTCCATGAAGCAAGAAATATAGATCAAAAGGCTTCTATCTCAGGGTCTAAGATAGTTGCTCCATTTCCTGCCACCACATCTGCATCCTAGCCATCAGGAAAAGTAAAAGGGGAATGAAGGTCATGTCCTTTCCTCGTAGGGCATGGCTTCCAAGTTGCACACATCACATCGACTCCTATCTCGTTGCTCAAAGCTAGTCGTATGGCCACTTGCAGCTTGAAGGAAGGCTAGGGTATGCAGTTTTCAGCGAGGTGCCAGGTGCCCTGCAAAACTCAGGAGTTCTCTTACCAAAGGAAAAAGGAAAAATATACCCGAGAGAAGTGAAAACTTATGTCCACACAAAAACCTGTACATGAATGTGCACTGCAACATTATTCACAATAGCCCCAAAGTGGAAACAACCCAAATGTCCATCAACTGATGAGTGACTAAATAAACTATAGAATATCCATACAATGGAATGTCATTCAGCCATATAAAGGAATGAAGTGCTGATACATGTCACAACATGGATGAACCTATATGCTAAGTGAAAAAAGCCAGTCACAAAAGGACACAGGTTGTATGCTTCCATTCATATGAAATGTCCAGAACAGGCAAATCTGGAGGCAGAAAGTAAATTAGTGGTTGCCTAGGACAAGGGGTGAAAAGTGGGAAAGGTGTTAGACAGAAATTGGGAATGATAGCTACTGGGTATATGACTCCCTCTTTGGGGTGATGAGAATGTTCTAAATTTGACCGTAGTGACCAAAAACCAAGTGTCTGTCTCAGAGGAGTGAATTATATGGTATGTGAACTATAACTCAACAAAGCTGTTTAAAAATAAAATAAAATAAAAGCAAATACAGGGAAGGTTTCTAACTGTGACCACTAAAGCAGAAGGGTGGGAAGAAGGGAGACAATTGCAACCCCAGGAGTTTCAGTAACTCATTCTCCAGCCCTGCAGGACCCAGAGAATCTGGGCAAATGGTGATCTATTATGAGATCTAATAGATAATTAGGTTATTTGTTATCTAATTATTGAGGTGATTATGATTAGATCTGTAAACTTGCAACTGCTAGAGGGGGAGAAATGGGTTTTTCAAATGAATAGTAGATAAAAAAAAAAAAGAATAGTAGATTTAAAAAACCATGTTAAAATGACCAGTTTTTGTTAAAGAACATTGCATGACCTGCTAAGATTACATCTAAAACATATATTCTTAGGGCGCCTGGGTGGCTCAATGGTTAAGCATCTGCCTTCAGCTCAGGGTGTGATCCTGGGATTGAGGATCGAGTCCCACATCAGGCTCCCTGCATGGAGCCTGCTTCTCCCTCTGCCTGTGTCTCTGCCTCTCTCTCTCTCTCTCTCTCTCTCTCTCTTTCTCTCTCTCTGTGTGTGTCTCATGAATAAATAAATAAAATATTTTTTAAAAAATAAAACATATATTCTCAACAAGGGTGATATCACCCCTCAGAGGACAAAAATTCATTCTTGAGAGCCAAGAAAACTTCCTCTTTTTACATAGAAAGCATAGATAGATCCATACATTACATAAACAGATACACACTTTATGTCATTAGTATTTCCTGAAAAGGATCCTTGGGTCCATAATTTTCTGATTCCTCATTCATATATCGCACGAGCTCCTGTTGTGTTAATTAAACCACTATCAGTTGAAAATGTTTCCCTCTGGAGCTTGTTCATTCCTCATGAAATGCTCATGGCACCCAGAAGTCCCAGCTTTTCTGTGTAACATACTGGTTGTTGCCTAACTACATGTCATCTATCGAATGTTCTTCAGTCTTATGCTGAGCACTTATGCCTGAAAACCAAATGGGGCCACCTGCCAGAGAACTAAAAAAGAGATGAAAAAGATTTACCTCTGTGTTATCTTCCATTCCCGCTCCTACCCCTGAAATAACAATCTCTGACAGGACGGATAAAATAGGTGACTTTTCTCCCCATTGACTTTAGCTACCACCCTCACCCCCCACCCTGACCCTCACCCCCACCTCACATGCCAGGGGCCCAGCCCAAGCCTCCAGGCAGACAACATGATCATCTAAACCCGCAGCACCTCCTTTCTCTTCTCTTCCCTGTTCCTGTAACAGAACCTCCCTGCACAGCACCTCCCCCACCTTAATTGGTCTATCCCACCCCATTTCAAAGTTGAAAAGGATTTGATTTTAATTTTCAACTGAACTCCACACAGAGTGCACTTGCCCAGAAAGATGCTTTTTTACATTAACTGTGGAATAAGAAGCTTTGACTCCTGGTAAAGATACTCCAGACTCTGAGATAAGGTGGGCGTGAGTCCTGCTTTAGCTCTTAGGATGGAGGAAAGGCAGGGACCAGATCAGAAGGCAGGGCATGCGGCCTTCTATCTTCTGGTCCTTCTGTCCTCAGATCCCCTTCCTCCTTTCTAGAAAGATTGTCCTGAGCCTCCACTTTATCCATAATCCTCAGTTTGCTTGGGAACTACCAGGCACAGTAGTGGCATGGTCTTGCTGCTGCCACAGCCCTGGGGCTTAGAGCACAAACTGCCTGGGGTAGGGACCCCAAGACCCACCTGCCACCTGAGATCTCACAACTACCCCAATGCTCTCGAATGCTGAGAATCCAGAGTTCACATTCCTTGTTCTCGTGCCTCATTTCAGGACCACCACTTCTGGGCTGGCTCTCTTTCTTCCTTCAGCATCAACTGAAATGTTATCTGCTGGCTGTTTGCCTGCCCCTGGGCAAGCAATTCACCTGAGAGGGGAGTATGCTGGTCCTGCCCCCTAGCCCCGGATAATAATGCAACCTATGTGTACATCCATAATCCAAACCATCCTTTTTTTTTTTTTTTTTAACCCATCCAAAATATTTCCTTTAGTTTCCAGGTTTCAATTAAGCTTTTTTAGTTTTTTTTTTTTTCTTTTTCTTTTTCTTTTTCATTTTTAGGTTTTAAATCAAACGTTGGCTCTTATAATTTATTCATGTCTCTTCCCAGCAGAATTCAACTGTTCTTAAGTACTCTTTATAAAGTTGAGTTTGAATAGTGAACATTTAAATGAAAGTAAGAAGCTACCTTTCTATGTGAAGTAATCTGAAATCTTAGAGCAAACTATCTTATCTAATGGCTCTGAAGTATAAGGAAACCTAAAAGGAACTTTAAAGATTAACCCCCAAATAGCTTTCCCAGTTTCATTTAACTCAATGAAATTTCATTTAAATGAAATTATCCCAGGGTGTAAAATAATAAGTAAAATATAAAGGCAGTTCAGAGCAAGAAAACAGGAGCAAGCTGAGATCTCCAATTTGCATGTGGTACTATGCAAATTATTTTTATGACCTACTTTCATACATGTTTAATATGATAGAAAATAAGGTCTACTGTCAAAACTTCCCATTCATTCTATAAGCTTGAAGCATAGCTGGTGGGCTCCCCTCTGTTCTAATCAAGCAGCTGAGCAACTAATTTCCTAAGGTTCGGCCTCCTGGTTTAAATCACAGCCCAACCAGCACCTCTCCCTTGTCTCTTACCTGGAGCAATCATTTATGTAGCAAACATACACTGAGCGTCTACTGTGTGTTCCAAACTCTACTGATGCACACTCTTCATCGAACCCATAGAAGAATGTTTCCATTATCCTGAAACTTTATTTGAACCTTTCATTTTTACAAAGAGTCCATGATGATTGTAACTAAGAATTCTTGTTTGGTAAAGTTTGGCATCCATGGTGATCCTCTGGGCACATACTCAAATGTCTGTCCTTCCTCCCTCCGCCCCCCCCCCCCCATCACTAATCACCTAGGACTAAGGTTGGCAGTCATTACTCATATGCCTGAATGTAAATCACAGAAGTGATGAAAACCTATCAGGAAAAAACAATCATAAGACGCTGGCCAGGGGCCTCAGTATTTTTGTAAGGGATCTTGCCTAAGAACCTAATCACATAGCTTCCTCGAAAAACCTGTGGAATAGGGTATTCCCAATAAAAATGACTCTTCCCTGCCTTTTTTTTGAGACGTATATTGATAAGTTCACATCTGGATGTGAATACTATTACACTTGGTGAAGTAGTCTCATTACTTCATATTTGCCCTTCTATAGAAAGCTCTCGAAATTCACTTGTATATTCAGGTCATTTTCAGCCTGAATAACTGAATATTACTATTTCCCACAATGTGATGAAATTGCACTGTTTTCACAAGAATTCCCTTTTCTTTCTTTCTTTTTAATGTAGAAGTACACACCGATTTGCCATTGGCACAAAACATAAAGATCCAACAGTGGCCATTCATCTTGGGTCACTCATCATAAGCGTCCATAAAATTTCTAATATGCTTGTTCTTTTTTTCTTAATTCTTAATATTCTCTCTCTCTGTGATAAAGATGCTATATGTAATTCTAGCTGGAAATCATTTGCTTCACCAAGAGGATCATCTTCATGATGAAAATTGAAGTTGCCAACTTCCCACTAGCACAATGAGAGACAAAATGGCCCTGGCCACTCCTGGTGATCTGCAGGTACCCACTGTTACATAACAGAGCAGTCTGAAATGATGGTGAGAGGTCAAATATAGCACCTGTTAAACTCTGCAGCCATCCGTAGCTTTGTGTTGCTGAAAAAGCCTTGGCCACCTGCAAGAGTGTTTTGTGTTCTTCTGCGATAAAATGCACTTACCCTAAAGAGTAGAGGCGGCATTGCTTGTTGCGGATTTGATGAGCTAAGCCAAACCTGTCATCAAGACAGACTGACCAGGGCTTCTTTGCAGGGCTGGAGTCAGTAGCTAGGCTGTCTGTGCTCATGTGATTGCATGCAATCTGTAAGGATTGGAAATCAATATGAATAATTTAAAGCATCGGATGATAAATGGCAGGTAGGGAGTTATGCTTCCCCAGTCCCTGAAAGCCAGAACAGGAGAGTTATGTCCTTCTCCACTGCTAACCACACCTCTCCCCTGGGAAACACAAGACTGCTGTCAAATGTTCAGAGGAACTCCAAAGGCTGGGTTAGAAGGAACCCTGTGGAGACTAGAGATAGGTTTGAAGCAAAGTTAAGAGCTACTACAGCTCTATGCACAGATTTGCAAGGGAGAACAAGTCAGGAACAAAGGTGGCAGAGAGGAGGGGTCCAGAAAGGCTTGGCAGAGGTGTGTTAGCCTTGGAGAATGAACAGAAGCTGACTGAAAAGGGCATTCCAGATACAGAGAACAGCGCTGGCAAAACTCAGAGGTCTGTAACCCATCGTGTTCCCACCTGGAACTTGCGAGGTGCGATTGTGGCCACGGGGCTTGGAAGGATACATATGACCAAGTCCTCATCTTGGGCAAATAAGCTGGGGCCACCATGGTCCAGAAAGGTAGCATGTGTGATCTGGGGTAAACAGCTGATCGAAGGTCAAGTGGAATGAATTCGTAGTCCCTGCTGCCCCAAACCCTATTCTTTGCAAAACGCTGTGCTAAGGAGCTTCCTCTGGGAGGAGAAGAGCAAGAGCCCCACGCAGGAAGGAAGTTCTTTCTGAGCCAACCAAAGCGCTTCTTTTAACTCATCCATCAAAATTAGACAAGGAAACCAAAGGGAACACGTAACTAAATCAAGCAGAGGCAAGTCTCTGATATCAAATGCACGTTAGGCAAAGACACCGACTGGGGAATCCTGACTTGGGTTTAAGGCTGCCGCAGTGTGCACTGACAGAGGCTGCTAGAACCAAAGCAAGCAGGTTCTGGGGCCCTGGTATTCCTCTGTGGCCAGCATTGCCTTACTGAGCCTCAGTCTCCCCCAGCCCCTCCAAGCGCCCTCATCGTCGTGATGCTCCACAGATCACGCAGCAGCCCCGGCTGTCACATCACAGACAACAGACTGCACGTGGCAAATGTTCTGAGGCTCTTTAATTCATCAGGAAGCCTAACAGCAAATTATTTTCTTCCTAAGAAGGTACTCTAGGTTTGCCCAATTCTCTTATCTAACGGAGTTTCCAACATTCTAATCTGAAAAGCATATGTGCACACAGCTACTACTCAACTGATCCAGCATCTCCCTAACTGGCTGCAACGTGGGGCTGCTGGCCTCGCAAGATCACCCAGCGCTGTTTATCAGAGATAAATGAGAGAGTCCAGTGCTAGGATTTGGACATTTTAGAGGAAAGCTTAACACATGAAACCCTAGATATGTATTCTTTTCCCTCAACCAATGTCTTATCACGGCTTAAAGAAAAATAATAATACTGGAAAATGGAATTGAATCTTCTCTCGAGCAACTATTACAGAATATATTTATTAACGGGGCCCATCAACATGTTAATTTGTATAATTCATTTCCTACTACGCTCCCACGGATAAATGGAAGTGATGCCTGTGTGTGTCCACTTCCTCGTCCCCACTCACCCGAGGGAGGAAACACGGCCAATCTAATTAACCAAAGTTCAGTGTGTTCACTGGGCCTGTCTCACCAGTGGGCAGGCTCCTGTGCCTTAAAGGTCCCAACTTCATTGTCACTCTGTCCCGCGCTGCCCCACTGCAGGTACGTAGATAGGCCAGGACAGCTCTGCAGGTCCCGGAACATACCGGACAGCTTCTAGGGGAGTTTCCTGCAGTGTCTTTATTAAAGTGGTATGAGAATTCCCATTTCTTTGCGTGCACGTCTCCCTAAGGACCTTCATAATGACAGAAAGTGATAGGGATGTGCCCAGGTTCTTGTTCATAACTCCCTCCTAACACCACTGAAACTTAACTCTCGCCTTGTTTCTCAAGGTGTGGTTCCCACCGACATTCTGACCGACCCGGGAGGTACTTAAAAATACAGATTCTTGAGTCCCACGCCGTATCTGGAAAGTCAGAATCTTTGAGGCTGATGCCTGGGAAATGCATTGTAATATGCTCCCCCAGGTGATTCTTCTGCAGGAGGTCCTGTGAGCTTACAGATACCCTTTTGTAAAGCCCCACCGAGATGTTCCAGGCCAGCCTCACCTGTGCCTTTGCAGACTAAAGGAAGAGGCTACACCTGGGCCAGAGCTGTAACATGAAAACAGCAGCGCTTCCAAACCCAGCCCTAGCAGCAAGCCATAGAGGCAGGCATCAACCATTAGGGAGAGGCCTCCAGGAAGCAAATAAGGAATAAGGGCCAAGGTTCAGGGCTTTGAGGCTCAGCTGCCCTTCCTTTTAACTCTGGGGAGTTGAGTTTTATCCTATTAAAGGTGACACTTCAAGCATTTCTTCTTCCATAGATTTCATCTTGCACAGATATATCCCACTGGAAAGACATTCTTTTCCATTCAGTCTCTCTGCTCACAGTTCGTTCCCCTTTCCTCTCCTAGCTCAAAAATGTAACAGTTGTTCCCTTTTAACCATTTATTAACCATCTCACGGGCAGACATCAGCTTTTGAAAACAACTAGGAGTACTCAGGTCCTAAAAATTAATTAAATATTGATTTTTTTAAACTTTCTTGTTAAGATTTATGGCCAGGGATTCAATAAACTCTTGCAAGCAAAATAATTGAGGGCAGTAACTCCTAGCTAAACTCCAGCTCCAGTAATTATGTTCTCTCTCTCTCTAATTCCCCTTGTAATTTTAGCAAACTAGGCCTGGACAAAGGAGAAGAGACTCCAGGAAAAAGTGATTCTGAAATGCATTTCAGTTATTTAACTTAAAGGGATTTATTTATTTTTTAAGATAGATAGATAGATTTATTTACTTATCTCTAACGCAACATGGGGCTCAAACTCACAACCCCGAAATCAAGTCACATGGTCCACCAGCTGAGCCAGCCAGGTGCTCCTTAAAGGGATTAGTTTATTCTCTTTTCATTTGGTATCCCAAAAGATGGAACAGAATTTCTGGCAACCCATAAGTAGAAACTGGCAAAGGGAGCCCTTAAAATGTGGGGACTTACAATAGCCAAACTGTGGAAGGAGCCTCGGTGTCCATCGAAAGATGAATGGATAAAGAAGCTGTGGTTTATGTATACAATGGAATATTCCTCAGCCATTAGAAACGACAAATACCCACCATTTGCTTCGACATGGATGGACCTGGAGGGTATTATGCTGAGTGAAGTAAGTCAATCGGAGAAGGACAGTGTATGTTCTCATTCATTTGGGGAATATAAATAATAGTGAAAGGGAATATAAGGGAAGGGAGAAGAAATGTGTGGGAAATATCAGAAAGGGAGACAGAACATGAAGACTCCTAACTCTGGGAAACAAACTAGGGGTGGTGGAAGGGGAGGAGGGCGGGGGGTGGGGGTGAATGGGTGACGGGCACTGAGGGGGGCACTTGACGGGATGAGCACTGGGTGTTATTCTGTATGTTGGTAAATTGAACACCAATAAAAATAAATTTATTATTTTAAAAAAATGTGGGGACTTCTGGCAAGAATCACTTCAATGACCACCTGCATGTGTATGTAATACCATTATTTTGAAAGGCAAAATCTAAGGAAAGAGTTGTATTTTTGTTGCTTTTATCCCTGTGTGTGTGTGTGTGTGTGCCCGTGCTTGCGTGTGTAGCCATAAATATAATAGATACTATTGTTATAAAGTTGTAACATCTGCATCTCCAGGGCTTGGGTTTTTATGTTACTTTTCCAAATAGATAGACGGGTAGGTGATTAGATAGATGGATGAACAGATGGATGGATGGATAGGTAGACGTGAGAGAGAGAAAGAGAGAGAGAGAGAGAAATCTTTTAAAATATATTTTTTCTTTTTTAAAACAGCAATTGTTGCTTAGATTAATTTTGTGCTGGAAGGCATGCTTCCTAGAGGCATATGGTTTGGGGGTGGCCATAAAAGGCTGGATCTGGAGCCTTCCCTTAGAACAGAGCACTGTGTTTATGATTTAACCATTTCTTGTTAGCAGCACATAGTATATCACCGACTCCAGAACTCAGAGATGTAATTATCGTCTTTGACATTAGAAAACAATACCTGATTAAACTGAGCTTAATGCTGTGCACACTCTACCAACCACTATATCCTCTGGTGTTTCATTCAAAACTCCGGTCCCCAATCATGCCATCAGGTCAGGGCCACTACAATGTGCAAGTCCAGGGGTGCCATCCCATTGCATGCCAATACAATGGGATGCCACAGTGCCCCCTGCCCTGTGCTTCTGTTTTCAAGCTCCCCTGGCCAGGGGAATATCCCCCGCCCGTCTGTTCACCCATTAGAGAACAGGCAACCCTCTTGCAACCTAGCTGTTTGGCAGTATGGATAGATATTTGATGCAGGTTGTATACCCTAGTCAGCGCCGGTCACAGAACAGGTGCTCAACAAATGCCTGCCGAATGGAGGAATGAATACATCAGTGATGAACACATCAAATGCTGGGCCTTGCTGTACAAGCTTGAACACAGATTTGAGGGAAATCATTTTTTTTTTTTATTTTAAAAAGCAGCATAACAGGATGGGGGTGGAATTTGCTTTAGTACCTTCAGAGGGCCTCCCCCCCACTGCCCATTATGACTCACGATTGCTAACAGGAAATTTTAGGTAACAGTGACTCTAATATTCTTCCAGTTTTTCAGGCTTTCATTGTCAAGATGGGTTCTAAATGAAGCTTAAGCTTCTAAGACAGCCCCCAAACCCACTGCATTACATAGAGAAGGGAAGGTAACACTATTTAGCAAAAGATTCTGATTTAGAATCAGTTTTGGGGCCTCTGGGTGGCTCAGTTGGTTAAGCATCTGCCTTTGGCTCAGGTCATGGTCCGGGGTCCTGGGATCGAGCCCCATATTGGGTTCCCTGCTCAGCGAGGAGCCTCTTCTCCCTTTCCCTCTGTCCCTCTGTGCTTGCTCTCTCTCTCTCTCTCTCTCTCTTTCTCTCTCCAGTGCTCTCTCACTCTCTCTCAAATAAATAAATAAAATCTTTAAAAAAAAGAAAGAATCAGTGTCATCTCCGAAGAGCTCTCACCTACTGGCTTCCCAGTGACCTAGAAGTACAGAAAACCATAGGGCTTCACCTGAGTAATCGACCCCTGATTATGAAATCACAGTGAGGTCTAGAACTCTCAGTTTTTCTGGAGGATGAAAATCCTTCTAGTGAGCTCCAACAACCAAATCTTTATCATCACGCTCATCAAGCTGAATAATACAGCCCTTTATCTACCTTCCCAACTAGTTTGTCAGCTGCTTGAAGCCAGAGACTGTATTCCCAGGGCCTGGCACAGTTCCTGGCACAAAGTACGTGCTCAAAGACACTTAGTCAATAATGATCCTATGCTACTCTGGGTACAGAGCAGCCCAGAGAACTGGGAGAAACCTGAGAAATAATTCAGTAACTCTCTTCCTTTTCAAGAGCAGAACAGTGAGAACCAGAGAAGCAAAGCAAATTGCCCAGGGTCACATCAGACTACATTGCAGGATGCTTTTCTTTTCCCCTCAAAATTTTTCTCCTCTCAATTTATAACTCATGGGAAAAATCCAAGAGGGGCTTGAATAACACCCTTTCATGCCTCACGAATATGCCTTTTATAAGTTACAGAACATTAACCTGAAATACATATAAAATAGAATTTGGAGACTTGTACTTGGTCAATTTATTTTGGGGGGTGGAGTCCAGAGTTCTCAAATCCAACTCATAAATTTAACACCTCTCATTTTCCTCTGGTGCCTTAAGGGCTTCTTAAAGTCACAGTCGAGAGGTCCTTCATGTAAAACCCAACTATAAAATTAAAATTTCAGCATTTTAATTAAGTCTGTGAAAGTCCACCAAATTAATTTGCAGCAGCAAAATAAGATGAAATTATGTAAAGCACAGGGATCAATTTATCATCTCATAACTCATGATTAATTCAACAAGCTTTTACTTCCATGTCTAGGTGACAGATAACTAAAATCCAATTGTCTGACTGCATCATATGAAAAATGGGACTTTCTTTTACCCCTAAACTAGCTTTCTAAAGATCCAGAAACATATTCTCTCCAAGGATAAAAAATGGGCTCTGCTGCCAGGAAGGTTTTGGAGGAGAAGTGGGATGCCCAGAACCAGTGGGCTGAAGGGACAGCAAAAGAGCCCGGGACCTCCGGTGCCACACCAGCTCCCGGGGCACCTTCCTCCCCGTCAGCCTAGGCATCTTCTAGACAGTGTGAGTTCCTAATTGACCAACACCTCTCAGTTCAGGGCCAAGTGTCCCTCGGGCCTTTATCTTCTCTTATGTCTCTCTGTCCCCAGGATCAGGCTACATGAGAATAGAATCTCCCGACTCACGTGTCAAGAGCCATAGACTCTGCTTAGTGGATGTCCCTTTACTTGCCGGGGGCGCACAGACTCAGCCCGGGCAGGAGCTGCCACAATGTGTTAAGTCACTGATAAAGGCCGATGCTCCATCATGAGTTTAAATGCCCTAAGATCGGAGTGCCTTTGGATTCGTTAGCTTCTCACACCACTGCCTGCAACATCTCCTCTGCTCTCTGGCCTAGTGGGTCCCGGTCTGCCAAGCATCTTGGGAGAAAAGCAAAAAAGGCAGATTCCTCCAAATGCAAAATGGAACTTGAACCTCCAGATGATGGTTTTGTTTTGTGACACACTTGACTGCCTACTCACGGGCATGAATCTGTCGCTTCAAATGGTTTTCCAAAGCAATTTACTAAAGTGGATCTTTAAAACACGTTGGGATGAATCATTAAAACATCTCAAGATTATGATACCCCTGGAAGGCGGAAGATGCTGAAGCAAGTGGAAGGCATCTTATCTGCCTCTAAGTAAATGGATAAATTTAAGCAGCAAGGCCTCAGAAGCTGTGTCCCTACCAAGTCCCTATCAGGAGTCCCTGAGAACCTTACCACCCCTTCACTGATCAAATCCTTCTCTAAAAAGGGTGTATCAGTATCTTTCACAGTGTTTCCAAACCCACTTGCGCCTGGAATACAACCTGGGGGGTGCTGATGTATCTCAGGAACCTCAAGACTTCTTCATCCAGGGATTGAGCAGGGCCTGCCCACGGCTGGAGATCTATATGCCACCGAGGACCCTGTGAAAGATAGAAAACAGGTCCATGTATAAGGGCTTGAGGCGCTAGGGGTGGGGGTGACAAGGACACAGAATATCAGCTAGGCTCCCTGGTTGCTTTAGCTGCCTGTAAAATGAACATGTCTGCACACAGGCAGTGGGGAGTTGGTTCAGAGCTGCTGTCATTAAGGTCACATCAGTCACAGGAAAACAAACAAGGCCTGAGAAAGCCCAGCTACTGGGCTAATCAAAAGACTACAGAGGCCTGGGGACATCTGACTCTTCTGATCAAAAGCAAACTCCACTTGATCCCATGAGGCTCTCCCAACTGTGGCTTTGTATCACACAATCCGCTCCCCATACGAAGAAAAACTCCCCTATCTACTACAGTTTCCAAAGCTTAGAGCTTCAGAACTATGCATGCTCTTCACTCAGGTATTGCCATGGTCCGAATGCATGTGCTCCCCTCCCCCATATTCATAGGTTGAAATCCTAATGACCAAAGTGATGGTATGAGGAGCTGGGGCCTTGGGGAGGTGCTTAGGTCACGAGGGGGAGCCCTCCTGAATGCTATTAGTAGTCTTATAAAAAAAAGACCCCACAGAGCTCCCTAGCCCTTCCACCATGTGAGGACATGGCAAGAAGACAGCAACCTGAAAGAGGACCTTGACCGGAAGCTACCTCTGCTGGCCACCCTGACCCAGGACTTCCAAGCTCCAGAACTGGGAGCAGTGAATCTCTATTGTGTATAAACCACCCAGTCTGTGCTATTTTGTTATGGCAGCCCAAACAGACCAAGTCGGGTATTGAGGCAAGAATTGCCTGTCACCCAAACAAGAAATACCTAAACAGGCTAGCCCCGATAGGCTTCAGTATAAACCGGGGGGGCGGGGTGCCCCTAAATGGGGTGGCCTGGGTGACTGGGTTCTACTGAAAGCTAGGAGGAGTGGGAGAGCAAGCAGGTTGGTCAGCATCCAGCAGGGTGTGTGGGCTTAGGAAAGAGGAGCGCGCCCTGGCATGAGGGTCTGAGACAAATGCCAACACTTCATAAGTGATAAGCCTCGTTCCAGGTAAGACATTATTATTAGGTTCCATACAGGTCTGTCCCTTCTGGTAGTAGCTGAGCGCCCTGCCATTCTCTGATCCCCAGCCCCCAGGCCACCTTCTTCTCAGCTGCCAGTTTCCTGGGTGTGCACCCTGTGCCATCTCAGAGGGGCCTGTGCTGGGCTCAATGCTCAGCTGATGCTGTCCTGAAATTCTTTCATTAAATTTTTGAATCAGGGGTCTCACATTTTCATTTTGCCCTGAACCCCACAAATCACATAGCCTGTCTGCCCCAAGGGGCACCCTTCCCGGGGACCCAGACTCTCCTTGTAGCTGTTGCCATTCTGTAAAGATTGAGCAGGCAAAGACTCTCATCAGAGAAAGCCGGAGAACATTAATATATCTTCCCAGTTAATGCCTTCCACCACTGTCCCCGCCTTTTTTCCTCTTCTCTGAAGTAGATGTGGATTACCATTTGGTTCAACAATATTGAGCACCAGTCACTGTGTGCCAGACAGTGGTCAACACAGATATGAACAAAACCTGGACTCCCTCGAGAAGTACAGGCTGGTGGGGGAGACAGATACACATAAACTGACTTTGACAGGGGAAGGCTGAAACATTAGGGAAAGCAGTTCTTTTCAGGAGATTAATTATGAAATCATGAATTACGTGCACATTTAAATACAAATACTTCCCAGTTTTTCTTGGTCACGTTCTTCTGACATCAAATGACACAGTGCCTTACCAAGTTGCCACAACACTGTGCTTTGGGCAAACTTGTCTTGGCCTAGGGTTCAAACTCCCCATGTCCCCATCATATGGCCACTCACAAGTGCCCCCAGCCTCTGGCCCAGGAGCCTCTTGATAAAGATGATTAAGTCCACCCATAACGGTCTTCCTCTAAATCAGGGATCAGTAACCTCTTTCTGTAAGGGGTAAAACAGCAGATATTTTAGGTTTTGCAGGCCATACAGTTTGTTGCAATTCCTTGCCTTCTGCCGCAGCTCAAAAGCAGCCACAGACAGTAAGTAAGCCAACGGTCATGGCTGTGTTCCAATAAAACTCCATTTACAAAAATAGGTTGCAGGCTGGATTTGGCCCACAAGGCTGTCGTTTGCTGACCCCTGGTAGAGTTGATTCTAATTTGGAGGCAGACTGGCCTAGGAGAGAGCATTTACTCAAAATAATGCAAGAGAGATAGATTACCATATCTAGATTATAACTAACTTTGTCATCTGGGTGACTGGGGCAAATGCAAGTCAGAGTTCTAGCAGGATACAATGGGCTCCTTCCAACTGGCGAATTTGAGAAGAATTTAAAGAAAGACTATTTATAAAGGTGTGGCCAGGGTTTAAGGAAACTGATAAGAAGAATGCGATGCCTATGGTTGATAGGACCTGAGAGCCCTCACAAATCCTAAGCCTGAACGAGGAGGAAGAGAAATTTGTGGAACCCAGAGAGGGCAACTGGATGGAGAAGGCATTCAATAAAGGAACAAAGCCAATCCCATCACATCCAGTCCTATTGTATACCCACACTGTCAAAGCCACGAAGAGGCAGAGATGAGAGGCTACGGTTAGCCTCTGGGTGGGGTCGGGGGAGGGGGGGTGTAAAACAAGACGAGAGTGGAAAGTGGAGGAGCAAACAGAAGGTCTCCTGCATAGCTTCCTTTGGAAAGAGGTAAATGACACTTGACCAGGGACTCATTCATTCATTCAGTGGGCATTCGTGCCTCATGCCAGGCTCTGGGCTACAGTGTAATACAGGATAACTTAATAATACAGCTTTAACCCAATAAATGCAACACAGTCTGTAGGGGGCTCTGACAGATGTCTCTATAGGGCAAATGGGGTCACAAAGAGATGGTGGGCCCAAGCATAACCCCAAGATAAATGCCAAAAAATATAAATGCAGATTGTGGAAAGCAGTCTCCACTGCAAGAAGCCCCAAGGCTTCGTTAAAGAGCCACCCTAAACACAGCAGGAGCCACTTAACCTGAGCCAACACGCGAAAATAACTTCACAAATCAATAACAATGAGTCCACATGGTGAAGCTGTGTGGGGAAACTACAGGATTATCTTCAGGATCCTAATTGCAATCTGATATTTCTCATTTCCGACTGAGTGTTGACCATGATGAAGCTCAACGTGGCAGCTGGAACACTGAAGCTCAGTCGAGGAATCGCAGGTGAAGGTATAATAGAAACACACAGCCAAGAGGTGCCCTGGACGTGCTCTGGCTTAATGCTCTGGTTGAGCTGTTTAAAAAACATTTCACATAAAAGTAATGTTCTTATTGGAATCAGCCTGACAGCAGTTCGTGATTATTTCCCCAAGGAAACCACTTGCTTTTATCATCTCTTTCAATTATCATTTGTCTTAATTCTCCAGTGCACACATCAATATTTGTCCTTCCCAACAACCCGCTGACAGAATTTTCTGGGCACCTTAAAACACCCATGGCTGGTGTTTCATAGAACAAGGCAAAAACAAAACAAAAAAACCTTTAAAAAAAATTATGATTTTATCCCCAAACAATTCCCTAATGCCAGCATACACTATTAGCCATATGCTCCAAATATCATGTGGCCAGAACGATGCTACTCCCAGCACTCCCAGGAAGTGGAGACCTGGATTCCCAGTCCTGTCTGCCACCCCCGCTTCCTCCCGGGATGGGTAAAGGAACAGCTTCTGCAGAAGGGGGTGGCTGCACTGTCATTCGGGGCCGGTCCGTCTGTCCCTGGCTGACTTGGGCTAACATGTCAATAAGCTGCCACAGAGAAGTAGCCAAGCTCTTGAGCCACTGCAGGGACGAGGGTCCCTCTACTCCTTTGCAGCCCAGGGACCTGGGCCCCGAACCACCAACCTCCATTCCTACAAAGGAGGCCCTCCCCCAGCATGGACAGCGGCTCAGGAAACACAGGTATCCAGACTTCCCAGGAAAAGCAGCAGCCCCCACTTTGTGATGGTTTTATCTGGCACTTTCTCTAGGCAAATGTGCATTGAAAAGTGAACTGGCTTCCTCTAGTATGTTTTGGGTGCAGAGAAAAAATTTGCAAAAAGTAAGATTAAGGACAGCAAAAGATATATACTGCTAACTCATGTTGTTCTGAGGCTGTTTTGCAGACATCCGAGATTCTGCATCCCACAGGGTAGGAAAAAAAAAAAAAAAGATCACTGAGTCAGTCCAAGCCAGTGAACACAGATAATTGACCTGGCTCAAAAGACCACAACAAGCATAGCCGTGGGGCTCTCAGATATTTTTACGATTTATGATTTCAGCGTTAAACTTGTTTCTTAAAAAAAAAAAAAAAAAAGGATTCTTTCAAGCCAAAGAGACTGAATTCCAAGATTTTACTATTAAAAGATAATGCAAAAAATAAAGCAATGTTTTAAAAATACTCTTTTGCCTACCAGCCTACACTTATGCACGTAATAGGAATGTCTTACTTCAAGACCACAAGCCCCAAGCAAAACTGGTGCATGGAAAAAAAGAAATTAAGAAAAGCAGACCCACCCATGACCCAGAAAGAGAGCCATCAAGTCTGCCTCGTGCAAGAGCTTTCCTTGTCTTGAAATTTGGAGTAACAGCTTCTCTTCCATGGGCAGTTCCCCCACGTACAGGAATGACTTCATGGAGCCCCATAGAAACTGTCAGAAAAGGGCACCTGGGTGGCTCAGCGATTGTCTGTCTTTGGCTTAGGGTGTGACCCCGGGGCCCCGGGATCGAGTCCCACATCGGGCTCCCCGTGGGGAGCCTGCTTCTCCCTCTGCCTGGGTCTCTGCCTCTGTCTCTCATGAATAAGTAAATAAAATCTTAAAAAAAAAAAAAAAAAAGAAAGAAATTGTCAAACAAGGCCCATGCTACCATCAGTTACATGAGCATCTTTTAACATATTTGTGTAAAATACAAAGTAGGCCCAAAGGCAGGCTTCTGATGGTCCGTTACTCTGTGTTTCAATGCTACAGTTCTTTAGGGATGAAATTATAGGATGAGTGGTTTAAATGGTCAGTTTCCTTATTGTGCTGGATAATTGGTAGAGTTTGGGGGGTATTTTTATAGTTTCAATACTCCCAAAGACACATTCCCATCACTAAGTAAGTTCCTGACAGGTTTTAGAACCAGCAACTTTCTGTTGGGAGAGGTGGCTAACAATTGATTCTCTGCATTAGGGTCATGCTATAGAAAAGAATCAGGTTGTGAGCCCTTGAATCAAACTAAACAACATGCAGAGCATGTGTTGATGGGCTGATGTTAGGGAAGTCTAAGCTTTCTCCAACAAACAAATCCAAAACAAGCAAAATTTATTTGTTGTGCAATTGTGTGCTAATTAGGAGCATCTGTTAGTGGGCAGGAAGCAATGATTGAAGGAAATTGTTTATTCCTTTTTAGAAGGAGAAGGCGGTGGTGGGAGTTGTAGGGCCAGGGGAGAAGGAGGCACACAAAACAGTGCCTGGGGCAGAACCTGGGTCCAGGTGCAGCTGAGAGCAAGTGAGCATCAGTCTCTGCCTTTCTGTAATGCCCTTAGATAATCATGGCTTTTAGGACTTGGCCTGAGTGTGCAGGGAGGGCTCTGTGCATCTCTGGCAGCTTACACACCTTCCCTTCTGCATGCTTGTGGGCCTTTTTCTCACTGTTAGTCCTGCTTCGGAAAGGGCAGGGGGTCAGTTACACATTTTGTAGTGATATTTAAAATTCAGATACCCCATGCAAAAATTTCATTAAAAAAAGAATCTCAGTTTCAGTTCTGGATAAGATGAGTAAGCACACCCCCACCCTGTGTCTTATACTGAATGTAGCAATAAAACCTGGCCGGAACGCACGGAGCAGTGATTGGAGGAATCTGAAAAGTAAATACCAGCGGGCAGATTGGAGAAGAAGACCAGAATTCAGAGTACCACTGAAGCTTCAGTGAGGTCACATTGTTTGTTCTTCTGGGGTCCTCTCTCCTGGTCTCCACTCAAAGTGGCCCCACCCTGGCAGTGGGCATTGGCACAGACCAAGAGTATCGAAGCCCCCTAGTTCAGGCTCCAGCAGGGATGTGGGGAAAATTCATCTTCCCCTGTTGTTTTTCTTCCTTTTCTCCATTCTAGCATCCTAACTCCTGGGTAATCCCACGTTTTTCTTCCTTTTCTCCATTCTAGCATCCCAACTCCTGGGCAATCCAGTGGTAGAAGCCAAGCAGAGGGCTGCAGGCACCTAAAACTCAGAGAGAAGGGAAGCTTACTCTTTGATCTGTAGCTGTGACCCCAAGAGAATGGGGTGAACTCCCAGTGAGTATTTTCTGTCTCTCCCACGTCTTGGCCTAAAGATTCAGGCACAATTCCCAGGCGTACGCAGCAAAGCACAGGCAGAGAAGAGGTAACTAAAGCCCAACCTTTCTGGCCAGAGGTTCTGAAACCATGGAACTGGATAATACTGAAGAAATAGTGGAAAAGGAAAACAACCCCATAAAGTGGTTTATGGAGTCCTGGGCTCACCACTGAACTGTAGGAGCATGGATCGGACACTAGTTAGAATATCAAAGGCTTTGAGAACCAAGATGACAGGCCTGTGCAAGGTCCCAGACTAGATGCCAGGTGGCATACATGTGGGATAGATCTAAAAAAAAAAAAAAAAAAAAAATCGCAAAGTGTTTGAAAACAGGACTGATATTGAAATCACAGTCCCCTGAAGTCTGGCTGAAATTTGAGGCCTGAATCCAATCAGATTGTCTGTGAAAACAAATATATTGACCTTATCTATAGTATTTAAACATGACTCAGAGTCTCATAACATAAAAAATGTCTAGGATATAACCCAAAACTGCTCAGCACGTGAAGAATCAAGAACATCCCAACTGGTGTGCAGAAAAGACAATTAACAGGTGCCAATGCAGGCATAACACAGATGTCGGAATTATTTAACAAAAACTTAAAAGCGAGTATAGAAATAATCCAAGAAGTAAGAGCATATTTTCTTGAAACTGTGGCTAGATAGAAGATCTCATCAAAGAAATAGGAGGAACAGAGAGCTACAAGGAAATTTTAGAGCTGAAAAATGCAATAGTCAAAATAAAACTCTCAGTGGATGGACTCAGCAACAGAATGGATAGGACACAAGAAAAAGTCAGTGAACTCGAAGATTGATCAACAGAGAGTATCCACTCTGAACAAGAGAGAGAAAAAAATGATTTGGAGGGACAAAAAAAAAAAAAGAAAAGAAAAGAATCTCAGGGACCCATGGGGCAATATCAAGGGGTCTAAGTTTCAGTCACCAGAATGCCAGAGGAGGAAGAAAGAATGCAGTGCAGAAAAATATACACATAGATCTAAAGTTATAATGGTTGAAAGATGAGGAAATTTAACAACAGTTATGAACCTAAAGACTTAAGAAGCTCAGCAAGCCCTAAACAGACTCAAAGAAATCCATGCCTACTCACATCAGACGCAAACTATTCACTACTAAACACAACAAAAGCTAAATCTATTACTCTTGTGATGGACTTGGTAGTGGGCCTGGGGCGAGGGGGGAGAAGCAGAGCCCATGGGGGGGGCCTCTCAGCGTGAGGTCCCCTCCCCACGAAGGCCCAGTCCCACCTCTCCAAGTCCATCTGCTGACTGCCTCTGGCAGCAGACAGCACACGTTGAAACCCAAATCCAGAGCAGCATTTTGAACCCTTTGCCCATCAATCTGCGGCCTCTGCATCATCACACAGAGTGGAGGCTGCGAGGCAAGGCAAACAGAAATCAAATCAACTCTGGCAAGAAAAAAAAAATGCACTATGATTCAGGCAGGCCCTGATAACTTTTAGGAAGGAATTAAGCACAAGGAAGAATAGATGCTCAGCTCCAGATTTAATCTCTAAGTTATCTCTAAACTGGAAAGAAATGCCAAACAAGTCTGAGCTGGGTTTTGTTCTTCAGCCGCATCTTTAAATCCCCCCACATTTTCTGCATGTGACAAGATAGTTCAAGTCTGGGTGAGATAGGAACCCACAAAGGAATGGCTAAACGAATAAAACATTACATATTTTAGGTTTTTATTGCAGACAGTAGAAAGAGAAGCCAAATTCCTAGATAGATCCAGTGAAATGCAAAGGTTCTCATTTGTTTTCATGATGTAGAAACCATACAGCGTCTGCATACTTAGTAGGAACTCAAATGTCAAATCTTGCTTCTCACTGGGGCAACACATCAACCAGGAAAGGAGGAAGGAGTTTCATTTGTCTTATGAAAGTCAGATGATATAAGAAAGTTTGCCTAAGAAAACAAATGGGGATTTAGAACAACATTAACCACATTTTTAAGGAATCTCTCTCTCTCTCTCTCTGTTTCTCTCTCTCTCTCTCTCTCTCACACACACACACGTGCACACTTCCACAGATATGCACACCCTATTCAAAACATATAGGGGACCCAGACTTTCTGGAATTCAAAATCCGAGAAGCTTAACATCATTATCTGAATCAACATCAATCTGCTAAGAGTTCAGGGACTTACTTCAGTTAGAAAACTCCATCCAGTTAACATCTCCCCCAAACATTTACCAGTTCCTGAACCATCAGCCTCAGGTAGAAGTCTGTAGCACCCCTATAAACCCATTTCAAGGAGCCTTGGATCCTGAGTAGCTGCCAAACCCAAAGGAGAAGAGGGAGGTGTGGGGGGGAGGACAGGAAAACCACTGGGATAGGGAGAAAGGAATTGAGAAGGGAAGAGGGGAACGGGGGAGGGTATGAGAGGAAAGAGGGGATGCTCCCCCAATACGTGCACAGCCAGCTCCATCCTCCCCACAAGGTCACCTGGGACTCAGGTTGTCCGTAAGGGGTGCCCAAGGCCTCTTTGGTGGCTCTCAGCTCATGTCAGTCCTCAAACCTCAAGCCAAACCACAGGTCTCCCCACAGGCTCCTTCACTGTGATTCCAAAACTGTCACTCAACCCATGCAGATGCCCCATTAGCCTCTCAGCCTGAGAGCCACTAAGGAAGCTCTGTGGCACAAGATTGAGCAGAAAGTCTATCAATGGTAAAGTTCGGTGCTGCTGAACAATTTTACAGGGAGAGTGTTTTAGTTCTAGACTCTAAACAAGATGTGATTTTCACTACCAAAGAGAATTAAAATGTGTCACCCAGAGTCACCAAGGGCAGGGGAACAGGGATCATCCCAGAGCACCGTGAGCCTCTGAATCACAGAGCCACACACCCTGCAGCCACCCCAGAGGCTAGCAGGGGGAACAGCAGCCACATAAGGCACGGCACATAGGTGGGGAGGGAAAAAACCTTCCCTGAGAATCAATGGTAGGCACTGGATGGTACTGGAATAGTCTCCTTCGAGAAAGGACATAAGCAAGCAAGACATAAGGGGCTCTGTCATGAGTAGGACAGCCCAGAGTGGGAAGAAGGAAAAGAGCACAGCAGAATCCAGGACTCCAGCCAAACCACCCACTATGTACCACATGGTTCAAGGGCATCATCGGCTTCCTGATGAAGCTATCACATCCCATCGAATACGAGCCATCAGCGGCACACAATTACGTACGTAGGCACGCATGTAGGTACGTATTTCTCAGTTTTCACCAAGTTTTCTTTTATTAACTCTGTTGTCGCTTTCATATTGTCCGTATTGCCACTCTCTGGCCTTTCGATTGTGATATAGAATTAGGAAGCCTGAGTGAATCCTACTGACAATTAGAGATAAGACTCTGGTTCTGGGACATTCCTCTCATGATTCTATATTTATAGAACATTCTTCTTCTGTCTGAATGCACTGTAAGTTATAGTGCCTGACAAGAAGAAGCATCCCAATAAATGTCTCTTTGTCATCTGTGGGAAGCTGCCAGCAGGATAAAACAAGGCAGAGCAAGCTCGCCGGACGACTCTGGAACCAAAAGCACTTACGCTTCAAACCTAAATGGAAGGAAGGATCTACGATCTTTATCACTAAGTGGCCCTTTTCAGGAACATGAAAAAAATTGCTGAAAGAAACAGACCTTTTCAGAGGTCAGTTATTATTATTGGGTTTGCCACCATGGAACTCTCTGGACTCAGAGCTCTCTGGTGAATGAGAGTGAGAATCCCTGAGGTTAGAAGCGAAACTGTTAAAGTGGCAGACGACCTTGGCCCAGTCCCCTTTTCCCATTTCAGCGTGGAAATCATAAGACGAAAGGGGACAAATTGTGCAAATAAACATAGCAGATCTAAGCTGATGAAAATGTTGACCATATTTCTTAATGGTATGAGAAAGAAGGACTAACAGTCCTCACGTTAAAAAAAAAAAAAAAAAAAAGGCAGCCCGGGTGGCTCAGTGGTTTAGTGCCACCTTCAGCCCAGGGCCTGATCCTGGAGACCTGGGATGGAGTCCCACGTCGGGCTCCCTGCATGGAGCCTGCTCCTCCCTCTGCCTGTGTCTCTGCCTCTGTGTGTGTGTGTGTGTGTGTGTGTGTTTCTCATTAATAAATAAATAAAATCTTTTTTTAAAAATCCTGAAAGAGTTTTAAAAACAAGCACGAATCCAGAAGACAGGAACTCTTCTAGCTTTAAATTTTACTTGTCTCATACTTGTAGAGAATCACTGTAATCAGAGAATTTAAGGATGAGCTAGACCAACTCCTCTATATAATGATTGAAGAAAGTCAAGGTGAGAGAGGTGAAACAACATACCAGCGTCACAAAGGTAGGAGAAGGTGGGCTGTGACTCAGACCCAGACCTCTAGGCTACTAGTCCCATACCTGCTCTGCTACACCGTGCTGCCTCCACCCCAGGTCTCAGAGTTTTATCCTCCCCATACCTAGATTTCCTGTTGATATAGACATTACTTGTGATTATTATCCACTGAAATTCTGAGGATGTTTGTTACTGCAGCATAACCTATCCTATCCTGACGGACACAGGTACTTAAAAGCACAAGGTAAAAGATGCTTATCATTGTTGTATGTACACATCCCCACTGAACCCTCCTAATGCCACATCAGAGACTGAATGGTAGGCTAGAACAGACCATGGGTTTTCTGGACATTCTCAGATAGGGAAAGAAGTATATTCAAAGACAATTCACCAAAACTCAAAGAAGTTAGAAAGTGCTCAGATAGAAACCATAAGGACTTCTTAGGAACTTACAGGACTTTCTAGGTTTACATAACAAATCCTCCTCTCTGTTCTCTAAGTGCATCCTGTCCTGAACATACCTTTATTCTCCTACTCAAGATTCTCTCTTTTATTCACTATTTCAGTTCAAATTCCATTTGTTTATTCCCACATACTTCCCCCAAATTTCCTAATCACTCAAGCTTTTACTATGTGCAAAATAAACTATGCAAAGCAGGTCCTTCAGCAATTATTGCTTGTGCTTCTCATTTTACACTTAATCAAATGTTTGGTGTAATCTGTTTCAAGTACGTTGGTCTGGTTTCTCTAACTGGACTACAAACCTGTGAGAACATCATGTGTTTTGCTTCTTTTACAGTCCCCCACAGAAATGATTCCCAGGGACATTTTTACATTGATTTAAATGCCAAGAAGAAAAGAACATGATATAATTCTGGGGATGGAGGACAATGTTTTATTACTTTGGATGAAAGGAGGGAAATTCCCTGGGCTTTATAGTAATACCTTAACCCAACTAAATATAAATACTATTTATTTATTTTGATGGAAATAAGTTATTAACCCTAAATGTTCTTTTTGTTTTTTAAAAAAAGATTTTATTTATTTGAGAGAGAGAGCACAAGGGGAGAAGGGTAGAGGGAGAGGGAAAAGCAGACTCCCCACTGAGCAGGGAACCCGACGCGGAGCTCCATCCCAGGACCCCTGAATCATGGCCTGAGCCAGAGGCAGATGCTTAACTGATTGAGCCACTCAGGTGCCACAAACTTAAATGCCTGATAGATAAAAAGGGTAGTAACCACTTACATACCAGTTATAAAGTTTAAGTTAAACCTGTACATGTTCTATGCCTTGAAATCATCCTATTTGTTAAGAAGAGCACAGAGCGGGGTGCCTGGGTGGCTCAATCAGTTAAGCATCTGCCTTTAGCTCAGGTCAGGATCCCAGGGTTGCATCAGGCTCCCTGCTCAGCTCGGGGTACGGGGGGGGGGTTCTGGAGGGATGGGGGGTGAGAGGGAAGGATCCCCTTCTCCCTCTCTGCCCCCACCAAATCAGGCACACTCTCTCTCAAATAAATACATAAAATCTTTAAAAAAATAAAGCGCACAGAGCTCTTCTACTACAATGAAAGTTTGTCTTCATAATTCCAAAGACCGTTGGCATATAATCTATAAATACTTGCTACTGTAAATTTTATTTGTTAAATGCAGAAGTGTTCACTTAGAAGTGAAAACTATGTCATGAGAGGCCGATCCCACAAAGCCTTGCAGGGATGCACCTTCTGACCGTAACTGTCCTGTTCCCAACATTCCACCTGCACAACTATGCTGTGTAGATTCTCATAGAGGTAAATAAATGCATTCCTTCTTGAAAGAATCTGTTTTACAAATAAATAACAACTCTAAAATATGGTGCACAATTTTTATTTTCTTCAGCATATATTATCGTGGAAGCACTGTTAATCTCTCTGCCAAACCAACCCGTCAGATCAACAGACACCCCGCATCTTCTCTACCTGTGCTCTCCTGCTGCTACTGGTTTAGTTCTATTTTCACCAGGTGTCACTAGGTGTTCCCAAACCAGTTTATATCCCTTGTACAAGTTACTGGAACTCTATAATTTAATTAAAATATCGGTAAAATCTAGATAAATCTGTGCACAGAAAGAAAACCAAGTCACTAAAGAATTAGGCACTATTTTTAAATGCTGTCGCATGAGGTACGAGTGAAGTAACTGTGAGATGGAATCACAAAATCACTGAATTCTAAAGGTGTTCTACATGCAGTTTGCTCCACAAGCGTTAAGTTCTTGCCCCACTTTGAAGAAACCAAAATTGGAAAGGTGTGATGCAGTTGAGATGGGCTTCTGCAAGAAAGGCCGGCACCCCAGCCAGAGGCCACACTCACAACAAAACCGGCAAACAAATGCCCACGCGTGGTTCGAGTTAAAACGGACGGCATGCATACTTTTTGCTAATCACTGTTTTAATCACCTTCTACATAACTGGCCAATTACTGTGAATCGGTGACTTTCCATTTGAGGCTTCTACTCACCTTGCCTACTAAATGGTGGTAGAGATTCCACAAGCGCACAGGACAGTGCAACGTTAGTAATCAACTTAGATGCGAGGCTAATGTCAGGGCATCGCTGGAAAAACACGAACGTAAAGTAGGACCATGGATAAGGAGAGTGGAAGAGATGACCATCACTTCCATTATGGTTGTTTCTCAAGAAGCTATGATGTTTTCTGCCTTAAAAAAATTGTTTTTAATAATCAACATTTTGGGGTACCTGGGTGCCTCAGTGGTTGAGCATCTGCCTTTGGCTCAGGGCGTGATCCCGGGGTCCTGGGATCGAGTCCCTGTATGGGGAGCCCGCTTCACGCTCTACCTATGTCTCTGCCTCTCTCTGTGTCTCTCATGAATAAATAAATAAAATCTTTTTAAGAAATCAACATTTTTACAACATAAAACAAGCACTTCTTTACAAATGGAGTAACATAAAAATCCATAGCAGGGAGGAACCACTGGGTACTATTCTGAGAGCAAATCATGGCTCTTCTCCAAGGTACAGCTTAACCAGGGCAGAACTGGCCATCCGCAGGATTGCACTCCTCCGCACCCCATCTCCCACCAGGCCGGGCCTGCTGTGGCCCCAAATCTACAGGCCATTGGGCTGACCTCCAGGCTCCACCTCCTGAGGGCTCAGCCCAGCCAGCAGTGAGGGGATTCCAGGAGACCAAAGCCATCACACTGGGGCAGCTTGCTGTTAAAGGTGGATACCAGTTACAGAAGCTTCTACACCAAGGTTAGGAATCAGCCATCACAATCACAATGGACGAGTCTTACCCCGGGACTCACACCTCCCCAAGGGAGGAAGGGGTCCTGCACAGGAGGCCTGGGGCAGGTGCAGCAGAGGTATCTGCAGTCTGCAAACTCCTAGAACTGATCGTGATCCACTCCCAGGTTAAGAATTTAGGCCTTCGTGAGGCCCACGCTCCCCCCGAAACCAACTGTAGACAAATATGTATGCAAACAGACGTTCACTCTTCTAGAATACATGTCTATAGATTCCATCGGTTTCCATCAAATTTGGAAACTCCTGTCTACACAGTTCCACAGGAAATTTGGGAAGAAGCTGAACATAAGAATTCTCTGCACAGAGCCTCCCTGTTGTACTTCTCTCTTTCTCTAATTTTTTTTCCACCAAACTCCAATCTGTTCCTATTTCTCCACTTCTATTTTTAAATTGAAAAATTTTGGGAAAAAAAAAAGGAGAAAAATTTTGGTTTCAAAATAACTATAATCCAAAAACTCCTTGAATAAAAGATACAGAACATTAAATCCCCAACCTTCCTTACCACTTCCCCCACTCTTATATGGTTTTGTTCCTTTTTAAAAAAAAATTTTTAAATAAAAACCTTAAGAGCACTTTTGTTGTTTTTCCCATGCAGTTAATGATTTGACCAAACATATGTGCTTATTTTAATTATTGGCAACCCTGCTTGCCTATACTTTTTAAATAACAAAATTATACATAGAGATACTACTGTTTTGTTTTTTTTTCTTTGCCCTGTTCCTTGGCTGGACATATCACCACCATAACTAGGAAGGATACAATGTTGTGTATGTTAAATAGACTTCCATTTACGCTAGTGGTTCGGTTTTATAAATAAGAACATTCCCTGTGCAGGAGTGAAGCCCAGGCATTTAGATTTTCCAAAACAATTCTCTGCAACCAGGGTGTCCAAATGAAGTCAAACACTTAGGTTTCAAAAGTGAGGTAGCTATCTGTTCCTGATTGAGGTTAATGTCCTCTTAGAGCACATTAGGTAAATAAGCCATTTTTTCACTACTTCTGTACAAAATGAATATTCACTATTCAAAAGAACATTCCCTATCATAATTACATAATCAGTTCAAATTTGTTCTTAACCAACGTAAGGCATGCTTGAAATTCCAACCTGATGAAATAGCTAAAATTAAGCTTTAAAATACATTAGCTGACTTGGAAAGGATCTAAGAAGCCTTAATATCAAACCTAAAATCAATATATTTTTCTGAGATCCAGATTTCAACATCGATGTAGGCATAGTATGGAGTAGAAACAATATTAAATCTGACCTTGGCCAACCGGGGTTATAATCTCTATTTACCTTGAACCAGTTATTTAAGAGTCCTTCTTGGTGGAATGGAAATAACAACCGTCTCACTCAAGAGACTGTTATGAGAACCACTAAGGATAATGACACAGCAAGCTTCTATAAGCTTGGGAAGGCTTGTTTAAAAGTAAGGTATCAGGGGTGCCTGGTTGGCTCATTTGGTAGAGCTTTGGTAGAGCATGTGACTCTTGATCTCAGGGTCATGAGTTCAAGCCCCACATTGGACATAGAGCCAATTTAAAATAATTTTTTTCAAAAGATTTTATCCATTTATTCATGCGAGACACAGAGAGGCAGAGACACAGGCAGAGGGAGAGGCAGGCTCTAGGCAGGGAGCCCGATGTGGGACTCGATCCCACATCTCCAGGATCAGGCCCTGGGCCGAAGGCAGCACTAAGCCACTGAGCCACCTGAGCTGCTCTAAAATAATTTTTAAAAAGGAAAGTATTGGTATAATCACTGTTCCTTTTAATGCAAATGCCCTAGAGGAACAAACACATGGATTCCACATTTCTGCTAAACACACTCATCCCCATCAATGAGCACCATCAGATGGAGGTTCCAGGAACTCTCCCACGGTTAATATTTCTTTATCTGAACAGAGAAAAACATGTAGTTTCACACTGGTCATAAATTCCATGGGCTTCTGGGCATTATTTTTAACTGAGATATAATTCACATACTGTAAAGTTGCCATTTTAAACAATTGAGTGCTTTTTTATATATACACAGATTGTGCAACCGTCATCACTATTGAATTCCAGAATATTTTCATCCCATCAAACTTCATCCCATCCATTCCCAGGAGCAGTCACTCTCCATCCCTTCCTCCCTCCAGCTCTGGCAACCACTAATCTACTTCCTGTCACTATAAATTTGCCCACTCTGGTTATTCCATTAAAATGGAGTGATGTAATATGTCACATTTTGTGACTGTTTTCTTTCACTTAGCATAATGTTTTCAAAGCTCAACCACATTGTAGCACGTATCAGGGCTTCTTTCTTTTTTATATCATATGATAATAAAAATCATATTTTGTCATATAGATACACCACACTTTGTGTATCCATTCACCAGCTGATGGACGTGTGGGTTACTTCCCACTTCTGGCCATTCTGAATGATGCCACTATAAACAATTGTGTACACGTTTTGCGTGAACCTGTGTTTTCAGTTCTCTTGGGTCTATACCAAAGAATGCAGTTGCTGGGTTATTTCCAGGAACTCTTGAACCCATGTCAGCAGCTTTTGTGTGAACTCATTTCCATGGCAGACAGAAGGCAATATAGTTCACCAGGGATCCCAAAAGTTACATGAGGAAAACAAGACATACATGAAGGAAAAAAAGAGGTCCTGCATGAAGCAATGTATTGCTTACTCCCCAAATGCCCTAATCACGTATTTCCCCATGCCATAAACAACAGCAGTAGCCATAGTCAGAATGAGGGGATCAACGTTGGACCTAAACTGGCATGATTCTCCTAATAATAAGAACAACCAACATGTAATGAGTGCTCACTATATCCGAGGCTCTGTGCTGAGCACATAATATGGACTGTGTAACAGTTGAGAGGATGGGGAAACATGATTTTTTTTTAAAACAAATACCGATTGCAGCCGATTGCGCCTTCCTACCACTGTGCCATAATTCATCTCTAGGCCAGGCCTGGAAGGAGAGAGGAAAACAGAAGAAGATAAATTGCCTGAGTAAGGAAATGACATGTATCTGGAATTTGTTTGCTGGAAGCTCAAGAGACTAGAGAGGTCAGTGGGGGCTTGAGCCTTGAAAATGGAAGAAAGGAACTGAAGTATAGACAAGAGAAGACAAGACCAATGGTGCATGAGTCTATGAAGAAAACACAGCCAGTAAGAAATCCTCAATGACCAAGAAAACTTTAGGTAATCGATTTTAAATTGATCTCTGTTTTGAACTACATTGGTATCTCGCTCTATGACCCTGAGACCTTCAGCAAGCCTGTGTCGGTGTCCTACTGGGAGGTTAAAGAATTGGGCAGTGCAGAGCAGAGAGGAGGGGTGGAGCAGTGAGCAGGAATTCAGAGAGAGTGACCAGGAAATGTAAGCCTCAGACATTGTCAGATCATTGGAGGGCAGGAAAAGTACTGGACCTCTCACAGCACATGGCTCAAGCCACCTTAAATATTAAGGGCCAGGACCCCAGAAATTGGAAAAGATGGGGTCATCTGACTGTCATAACACAGTGTGGCCCAAAAATATACTTGTGTTAGAAAAGGTGGGTAACCGCCCGGCAGTAGTAAACAAATGCAGAGATTTTTTTTTACTTTTGATTTTTTTTAATTCTTCAAAATTTTATTTAAATTCAATTTGCCAACATGTGGTATAATACCCAGTGCTCATCTCATGTTGTGCCCTCATTAATGCCTCTCACCTAGTTACCCCATCTCCCCCCCCCCCACCTCCCTTTCTGCAGCCCTTTGTTTTTTTCCCAGAGTTAGGAGTCTCTCATGGTTCAAAGACCAAGATTTAACTCACTTTAACATTCACTGCATGGCAAAAAAACAAAGACCTGAAAACTTTATGATGCTGCTCCTAAGAATGGTTAGAGAGGAACAAAACTTCCTCTAGGTGTCCTGGTGGGAAGTCAAGACCTTTCTTCTCATAAAGGTAAGTGGTCGCCCCCATGTGGAAGTCATAGTTAAGTGGTCCTGAGCCCACTTCTATTAAAGGGGTTGGCAAAGGTTTTCTGCACTAAGTCAGATGGTAACTACTTTAGACTTCATGAGCCAAGAAGCAAAATAAGTAAGTTATCCACATAATAAGAGAAAAGACATATTTCCACATTTTTATTGATGAAATTCAAAATATAACAATTGTGCATAATTTCTTATAATATAGTGGTACTAATGAGAAGAATGGAATCTTTTTGGATAGCTTTTTGCTTCACTGGGGTTTACAGTATTTCCTAACATCAAGTCAGTTGCAAATGTCCATTTATAAAAACCATTCTTAGCTCATGGGCCATACAGGCTTGTGACCTCTGTTCTGTACTCACCAATGTCTGAAACAAAGTCAATGCTGGGTGCTCTGTTCCAAGTCTATCGTGCAATACCCTGATACAGAAATCAGAAACCTGGGACTCTGAAGTAGCTCTTGAGATGTTCCTCAAACATAAAAGGTCTAGCACTGAGATGATTAAAATTAACCATTCCTTCAACTGGTATTTACTGAGCACCTATGTGCTGGTACTTATCAAAGTCACGTGGGACACAGTGGTGATCCAGACAAATGAGTGCCCCACCTTCACAGGGGAATGAGACTGTAAATAAGAATAAAAGAAAGAAGGGCACCTGGCTGGTTTAGTCAGCGGAGCACATGACTCTTGATCTCAGGATTGTGAGTTCAAGCCCCCTGTTAGGTGTAGAGATTACTTTAAAATTTTTCTTTAAACCTTTAAAAAAAAAAAAAAAGAATAAAGAAAGAAAAAGTTGTCAGCCAGAGGGAGTGTCATGGGGAAAGTACGAGAAAACATTACAAAATAAACTGTGGATGGGGAACTATTAGGGATAAAGTAATTTGGCAGGGAGTTCCTTTTGTTCAACATTCTCATCAATCCTTGTTTTATCAGCTGTTTTGCATTTTTCCCAATATGCTGGGGGTAAAATAGAATCCCACTGTGTTTTGATCTGCTTCCCCTGTTAATTGGTGGGATTGATCATCTTTCTGTACACTCATGCTGCTCTCTCTCTCCCATATGTGCATATATGGTCTTCCAGGTTTCCTTTTCAGCTAATTCCCAGTTAATTCCCTGCCTGTTTTTCTGTTCTGCCTTTTTTTTTTTTTTTAAACTGGGCGGCAGGGGTGGGGGTTGTTTTTGGTTTTTGGTGGTAGTATCTTAAAATTTTGGATATTGATCCTTTATTGATGATATTCATTCAGTATCCTCTCCTAGCCTATGACTTGTCTCTTTACCTGAGAGTACTTTTTGTTTGAAGAAGATTTTAATTTTTATCTGGTAAATAATCTACTTTATGTGAGAATTGGTTGTTAGCTACCTATCTCAGTGAGCAAATAGAAAAAGTTATGGGTTCATTTCATCCCTTATAGCTATGTCTATCCAAATTCATAAGTGTCTCTGAAGCTTGGCTTCCTCATCTGCAAAATAAGGACAATTCAAACCTCATTGGTTTGTGGTGAGAATTAAACTAAAGAATATATGCCACTCCTCTAGCACAGCCATCCCTGCCCACCCCAACTCTTATACTGTAAGCTTCTTGAAGGCCTTGTATTCTCCGTACTACCAAAGTCAATACTTAGAGTTTGTTTACTGTTGGTTAAATTGAGTTTATCTTTTAAATGCATATAAAGCAACAAGCATAATACTATGCACTTAACTGACTAAAATGCAGATGACAGGACCAGAAAAATAATTTAGTAATTAACTCTATTACCTATGATTACTCCACTGGCCTCCTTTGAACTAAAGAAATAACAGTTACAGTAAGAGGCACAGTTAATAGATTTGTAAACATCCTTTTGAATGAAAAATGTATTTCAAAAGTGTGGAAACATTTATACAGTCACATTAACCCAGACCAAAATTATTTAACAGCATGTTGTAAAAGATATTTGTGATCAGTTTCGAGGGGTGAAAATCACAAATTAATGTGACCAGGCAAGCCTTAACAATTTCATAATAAATGAGCTATATAGGGAATACCTTTATAGTAAAATTTCTAACAAAAACTTATCAGTTACTGCAAGCTTTTAAGATCTTAAAAAAAAAACATATATTCTAGCCCCTGTGATGGCTGAGCATATTATATATGCTTTAAATTTCAAGAATATTGCTATAAACTTCCCTCTTAGAACTGCTTTTACTGCATCCCAAAGATTTTGGACCACCGTGTTTTCATTTTCATTTTTTTCATGTAATTTTTTATTTATTCTTTGATTTCTGGGTTGACCCATTTGTTGTTTAGTAGCCTGTTGTTTAACCTCCATGTATTTATGGTCTTGCCAGATTTTTTCTTATGGTTGATTTCTAGTTTCATAGTATTGTGGTCAGAAAATATGCATAGTATGAACTCAACCTTTTTTAATTTGTTGAGACTTGTTTTGCAGCCTAATGTGTGTTCTATTCTGGAGAATGTTCCATGTGCACTTGAAAAGAATGTGTATTCTGCTGTTTTAGGATGGAATGTTCTGAATATATTCCTTAAACCCATCTGGTCCAGTGTGTCATTCAAAGCTAGTTTCTTTGTTGATTTTATGTTTAGATAATCTGTCCATTGATGTAAGAGGGGTGTGAAAGTCCCCTACTGTTATTATATTCCTGTCAATTAGTTCCTTTGTTTTTTATTACCTATTTTGTGTATTTGGGTGCTCTCGCGTTGGGCACATAAATATTTGCAATTGTTACATCTTCTTGGTGGATTATCCTCTTTATTATTACATAGTACCCTTCTTTGTCTCTTTTTACAATCTTGTTTCAAAATCTATTTTGCCCAATATAAGTATTGCTACTTTGGCTTTCTTTTGACACCCATTTGCATAATAAATGTTTCTATCCCCTTACCTTCAACCTACAGAAAAATCTCAAATAATCAACCTAACCTTACACCTAAAGAAGTTAGAAAAATAAGAACAAAAAAAAAAAAAAAAAAAAAAAAAACTCAAGCAGAATGAAGAAAACAATAAAGATTAGAGCAGAAATAAATGATACAGAATCTAAAGACAAACAAAAACCAGTAAAACAGATCAATAAAACCAGGAGCTGGTTCTTTGAAAAGATCAACGAAATTGAGAAACCCCTAGCCAGACTCATCAAGAAAAAGAGAGGACTCAAATAAATAAAATCACTAATGAAGAAGGAGAAATGGCAACCAGCAGTACAGAAATACAATTATAAGAGAATATTACAAAAAATTATATGCCAACAAATTGGACAACCTAGAAAAAGTAGATAGATTACTAAATACATAGAACCTACCAAACTGAAGCAGGAATAAATAGAAAATTTTAACAGACCAATAACCAGCAATTAAATTGACTTAGTAATCAAAAACTCTCAACAAACAAAAGTCTAGGACCAGATGGCTTCACAGGCAAATTCTACCAAACATGTCAAGAAGAGTTAACACCTACTCTTCCCAAACAATTCCAAAAAATAGAAAAGGAAGGAAAATTTCCAAATTCATTCTATGAGGCCAGCATTACTCTGATACCAAAACCAGATAAAGACACCCCCCCCCCAAAAAAAGAGAACTACAGGCCAATATCTTGATGAACACACATGCAAAAATCCTCAACAAAATATTAGCAGACTGAATCCAACAATGCATTTTAAAAAATCACTCATCACTATCAAGTGGCATTTATTCCTGGGATGCAAGTGTGGTTCAATGTTTGCAAATTGACCAGTGGGATACATCACATCAATAAGAGAAAGGACAAAAAAAAAAAAAGATCATTTCTATGGATGCAGAAAAAGAGTTTGACAAAATACAACAACCATTCATGATAAAAACTCTTAACAGGGTAGCCTGGGTGCCTCAGTGGTTTAGTGCCGCCTTCAGCCCAGGGCATTTTCCTGGGGTCCCAGGATCCAGTCCCACGTCGGGCTCCCTACATGAAGCCTGCTTCTCCCTCTGCCTGTGTGTCTGCCTCTCTCCCTGTCTCTCTCATGAATAAATAAAGAAAATCTTTAAAATTAAAAAAAAAAAAACTGTTAACAAAGTAGGATTACAGAGAACATACCTCAATATAATAAAGGCCTTATATGAAAAATCCACAGCAAATTTCACACTCAACGGGGAAAAACTGAGAGCTTTTCCCCTAAGGTCAGGAACAAGACAAGGATGTCCAACTCTCTCACTTTTATTCAACATAGTACTAGAAGTCCCAGTCACAGCAATCAAACAACAAAAAGAAATAAAAGGCATCCAAATTGGTGAGGAAGAAGTAAAACTTTCACTGTTTGCAGATGACATGATACTATATATAAAAAAATCCAAAGACTCTACCAAAAAACTACTAGAACTGATCAATGAATTCGGTAAAGCCGCAGGATACAATGTGCAGAAAGCTGTTGCATTTCTCTACACTAATAATGAAGTAGGAAAAAAAAAAGAAAGAAATTAAGAAAACAATTGCATTTATATTTATACCAAAAATAATAAGATATCTAGGAATAAATTTAACCAAAGATGGGAAAGACCTATACTCTGAAAACTATAAAACACTGATGAGGGCAGCCCTGGTGGAGTAGCAGTTTAGTGCTGCCTGCAGTCCGGGGTGTGATCCAGCCCAGGGTGTGATCCTGGAGACCTGGGATGGAGTCCCATGTTGGGCTCCCTGCATGGAGCCTGCTTCTCCCTCTGCCTGTGTCTCTGCCTCTCTCTCTCTCTCTCTCTCTCTCTCTGTGTCTCTCATGAATAAATAAATAAAATCTTTAAAAAAAAAAAAAAAACACTGATGAAAGAAATTAAGGATGACACAAAAAAATGCTCATGGGTTGGAAGAACAAGTATTGTTAAAATGTCTATACTACCCGAAGTAATCTACACATTTTTTTTAAGATTTTATTTATTTATTCATGATAGATACAGAGAGAGAGAGAGAAGCAGAGACACAGGCAGAGGGAGAAGCAGGCTCCATGAAGGGAGCCTGACGTGGGACTCAATCCCGGGACCCCAGAATCATGCTCTGGGCCAAAGGCAGGTGCTAAACCACTGAGCCAACCAGGGATTCCCCCATAATCTACACATTTAATGTAATCTCTCTTTTTTTTAAAATTTAATGTAATCTCTAGCAAAATACCAAGAGCATTTCTCATACAACTAGAACAAGCAATCCTAAAATTTGTATGGAACCACAAAAAATCCCAAATAGCCAAAGCAATCTTGAAAAGAAAAACAAAATTGGAAATATCACAATTCTAGACTTCAAGTTATATTACAAAGCTGTAGTAATCAAATACAGTATGGTACTGGCACCAAAAAAAAAATAATATATATATATATATATATATATATATACACACACACACATATATATACATATACATATATATATCAATAAAACAGAATAGGAAACCCAGAAATAACCCCAAAAGTTTTTGGTCAGTTAATCTTTGACAAAGCAGGAAAGATTATGCAATGGGAAAAAGACAATCTCTTCAACAAATGATGTTGAGAAAACTGGACAGCTACATGAAAAAGAATGAAACTGGACCACCTTCTCACACCAGCACAAAAATAAATTCAAAATGGATCAAGGACCTAAATGTGAGACCCAAACCCATAAAAAATCCTAGAAGAGACCACAGTCAGCAATTTCTCTGACACTGCCATAGCAACATTTTTCTAGATAGTCTCCAGAGGTAAGAGAAACAAAAGTAAAAAAGTAAAAGTAAAAGTAAAAAAAATAAAGTAAAAGTAAAAGTAAAAAAAATAAACTATTGGGACTACATCAATATAAAAGCTGTACAGCAAAAGAAATAATCAACAAAACAAAAAGACAACCTACTGAATGGGAAAAGATATTTGAAAATGACATATCTAATAAAGGGTTAGTATACAAAATATATAAAGAACTGGTATGGGGCACCTGGGTGACTCAGCTGGTTAGACATCTACCTTGGGCTCCAGTCATGGTCTTGGGGTCCTGGGGTGGACCCTCATGTCAGACTCTCTGCTCGGTGGGGAATGTGCTTCTCCCTCTGTCTCTCTGCTCATGCTCTATCTATCTAATGAATAAAATCTTAAAAAAAAAAAAAAAGTACCGATACAATTCAATACCCCAAAACAGATAATCCAATTTAAAAATGGGCAGAAGACATGAACAGACACTTCTTCAAAGAAGACACACACAGATGGCCAACAGACACATGGAAAGATGCTCAACATCACTTATCATAAGGGAAATGCAAACTAAAACCACAATGAGCTATCACCTCACATCCATCAGAATGGCTAAAATCAAAAATACAAGAAATAACAAGCGTTGGTGAGGATGTGGAGAAAAAGGGATTCTCATACAGTGCATGGGTGGGAATGCAAACTGATGCAGCCACTGTGGAAAACAGTATGCAGGTTCCTCAAGAAGTTAAAAATATATGATCCAGGAATCGAACTACTATATATTTGCCCCCAAAATACAAAAATACTAATTCAAAGGCATACATGCACCCTTGTGTGTACTGAGCCAAATTTTACAATGGCCAAATTATGAAGCAGCCTACGTGTCCAGCAGATGACCGGATAAAGAAGATGTGATGTATATACACACACACACACACACACACACACACACACACACACACACACGAATATCACTCAGCCATAAAAAAAGAAGGAAATCTTGCTATTTGCCACAACATGGAAGAATCAAGAGTATATTGCGCTAAGTGAAATAAGTCAGTTAGAAAAGGTCAAATACCATATGATTTCACTCATAGGTGGAATCTAAGAAACAAAAGAAAGGAGCAAAGAAAAAGAAAGCAAGAGACAAACCAAGAAACAGACTCTAAACTATAGAGAACTGAGGGATACCAGAGGGGAGGTGGGGGAGAGGGCGGGTGAATGAGTGATGGGGATTAAGGAGGGCACTTATCATGATGAGCACAGGGCGATGTATGGAATTGCTGAATCACTATGTTGTACAACACCTGAAACTAATGTTTAACAATGCTGGAATTAAAACTTGATGAAAATAAAATTAAATTTAAAATTTCAAGAGTAAAAGAAATATTAAATATCCCAATGAATACTAGGCTTTATGGCCCACAGACATACATGCCTACACCCTTCTGATGCCCAGGGACCCGCTTCCCACAGACTAGGTGTTTTCACCCACATACTCCTGTTTACTCTTCATGACTACCCTGTGGGTTAAGCACCATTCCTTTTTACAGAGGAGAAAACTAAAGCTCAGACCACATATGCCACATCCAGGGAGTAGTGAAGCAGAATTTATTTATTTGTTTGTTTTTTTATTTTATTTAATTTTATTTTAGTGGAGCAGAATTTAAACTTCCAACCTGAAGTATCAAAATAATGAGCCCATCTTACAGGTGAGGCTGCATCATAAGAAAGTATTTTTATTCTCCCCCAAACCTGCAGAACTATGGGGCTTCCCTTCTCTTGTGATCTAATCACTGTGCTCAATGGGCATTTTGTTAATTAGGATTTTTAAGTGATTTGTGATGCTCCACTCAAAGTAGATGAAATCTAAACCAGAAACACTTGCTGGCATATTGTGCACAAGAGCAAACACTACACAACAGGAGTCTTGCCTCTGACTGGGGGGCCAGGTCCTGAAAACAAGTCTTTCAACTTGCTCCACCTAAAAGTTAGTGATCTCCATCAAGGTGGACTTAAACGCGGAGTTTGAGTCATCTCCCCAGAGGCCCTTCAGCTCATTTAGATGCGTGGCTTTATTTATTCAAAACTTGCTTTTCTTTTCTCCAGAAAAAAAAAGACCTGCAGACCATCCTCCCATCGCGACTCTGTGCAGGGAACTTAGCATAAACAACGTCAAGGAGAATCATTGTGTTTAACAAACTCCAGGACACGCCGCAGCACTGTTTATAAGCTATAAATCGAGTCTTGTTTTATTTCCCTGTTCTGCTAAATTCAGATGTCTGCTTCATTTTAGATCCAGGCCCCCTGAAAAGAGCTTCCCGTGTTTTATTCAGTGCTGTCAAATGTGCATATTCAGCGAGGCGTTCAAAAGAGGGAACGAGAAACATGACCTAGACGACGCCCGTTTAGACACGGATGACTGAAGGGCTACCCTACTGTGGTCCCCAAAGTGCTGCTCACCCAACATTTCCAGGCCTCTGACCTCTGAGCACATGGCAGGCCTCTGCCCTCCTGTCCTGGGTATCTGGCCACTGGGCTGTGAGCAGGACTGCCGGGTGGGGCTTCCAGCCAGGACATTTCCCAATGCCATGCGAGACCCAGAGCACTCGCCCCCCTGCCAAGGTGACAGGCAAGTTCCTAGATGGTGACCGGGTTACCAGCCTGGGCCCCAGGGAGAGAAGGATGATAGCACCGGGAGTCACCCCAACCCGGCCCACCAGCAATGGCTCTACAGCATGAGTGAGAAACACACGTTTGTGAGTGTGAGCCCTGAGATGTGAAGGTTGTTTGTGATCACAGCACAAACCGGCCCCCTCCGGCCCCAAACCCCCAGACCAATGGTGCCATGAAAAAGGGCTTCCACCTCTCTGATACATTAACAGATCTGTGCCATCCGGAGCTAAATGCTATTATCTCGTCAGGGAAAGGGCCCTCGGCCCATAGTTCACTTGAACCCCAATCATCATGTCCTAAAATCTGAATTAAATAGGCCAAGCAAAATTGAAGAGAGAAATTTACCGTTGTAACCTTCCAAACTGCCAGTTCTAATTTACTGATCTGTCAAGGTTCTTGGTTGTAAACAATAGAAACCACTCCGGCTAGTTAAGGAGGAAAGGAATTGATTGAAGATTTAAGAGCTTACACGGAATGTCAAGGGCAGGAATCCACCCTTCCTGCCAGCGTGGGCCACACCGCGCGTTGCTGGGCACAGACACCACGGCTCCTGCCCTAGAGCCTCAGCCACCGTGCCACTCCGTGGTGGTCCGCAGGCCACTTGCTTCCCCAAATCTCTAAGGTGTCAACAAAACTCTCAAGCAGGTTTATCATGAAGGCACTCAAGGCGCAAGAAAGAGTGAGAAAATTACTTTTTGGCTTTTTTTTCTCAGAAAGGTGGAGAATTCCCCAAACACAGGAGGGGGAATTCAAAGGTCTGGTCAAAAAGAATAATAGATACCCACTACCTCTGGGGTAATGAGTAACAGCAAAAAATAAGGTCTCCAATGCTCAGTTCAGCCCATAGTCAAGTCTCCTGAGCCTTTCTGGGTTTTGCAGCTCTTCCTCAGCTCTACCCAAGTACTCTTCTAGTGAATCTCTGTTTTTACCAGTTTCAGAGACTCCTACTACAGAAGTAACCACATGTTAACCAATCTCAAGCTAGCCAGTTGCAAACAGGGCTGTCAATATTTAGATGCTCTGAAAAATTTTTCAGATTTTTATTTTTTTGCAAAGTAACTCTGCATTGACAGAAAAATAATCAAACAGAACATGAGTCTAACTTTGGTTTGAGAGCCCTAATTGGGATAATGAGCTCCATACTGATTACATTTACTTTCTCTACTAAAAGTTGTCACAAATAACTTATTAAAAAAAAAAAAAAAAGGAAAACACTGCATCTACGAAGATCTTGTGTGCATATACCCAAATGAATTTTTAAAAAATGAGAAATAAGCAGAAGGTACCAACTTATTGCCAAATGCTACATGGAAGTAAGGTCATCATCTACAAGAAGAGATCTAGACAGAGAAGTAGCTAACCAATAAATACACGCAGAAGCACAGATGCTAGGCTTATTAAAAAACAAACAGGGGCACCTGGATGGCTCAGCGGTTGAGCATCTGCCTTGGGCTCAGGTCATGATCCTGGGATCCTGGGATGGAGCCCCGCAGGGAGCCTGCTTCCCCCTCTGCCTCTGTCTCTGCCTCTCTTTCATGAGACATGTTTGTTTAAAAAACAAACAAACAAAACAAAACAAACAAAATCTACGCTCTGTTTCTAGATGCTCAGTTTTAAGATCCCTGAACTGGACTAGTTAAAAAAAAAAAAAAATATGAGAAAAACAAAATCCTAAGGGCAAAAGTGTACCATAAATTTACTAAATAGTTAAGGAATGCCAAGGACTTGACTTCTTGGGATAACTTAGGGAAGGTTTCCTCTTTCTCTAAGAATGGCTTCTGAGGCAGGAAGGGGGACTCCTGGGCTCTGTTGATGGCTTGTGGCTAGAGCTGGCTGGTCCAGGAGTGAGTGTCTAGGACATCAGGCTGGAGTGGAGGGAGGCCAGTCTTGTTACAGTAACACTCTAGGGAGAAGGTGGAGGAGAGCTGGGATTTCCTGAGCAGCCCTGCTCCTTCTCCTCTGCACTTAACTCTTCCTCCAATTCAGTGAGAAGTTCTCAAGTTTTCCCAAAAAATAATTTTATTTATTTATTTTTTCTTAAGCTAGGTCACAGTCCATTCTTTCTTGTTGACAACCAAAAAGAACATTCTCTTAACCGAGTATACTCCCCTACAATCTTCCTCTCCCCATTATCCAACTCCAGCCTTAGGCAACTCATCTTTCTTTACTAGGAATGACTACAAAGGACCTCTGGCTTCAGTGTATCTAGTTTTTTGTGTGTGCCACGTGGTCATCGAGCTTAGCAGCATTAACCTCACTTGTCACTTTTTAGGAAAAACAATTGTTCATTTTGACATCTGGCTGAGGGGTTGCAACTTCAAATGCCTTCAGAGATCAGACAGGTAAAGTAAGTGGAGAGAGCGCTGAGCTGGAGTCCCCTGGACACTACAGGCCCCGTGTAATGACGTTTACGTTCAAATACTTAAAACACTGAATGGTTCAAACAAAATTCTTCATGGGCCAAACTTACCTCCTGAGCCATCCACTAACAACCCAGCTTGCTATTATTTTAAATTACATATAGTAATACATAGTCCTACATGTGAGCCTCCTACAACTCAATTTTGTTGCAATCATTTGAACAGGATAAAAATGCTTAAGAGACAGCACATTTTCCTACCGTCTCTTAGCAGAAAACTCCATGGGCCATTAAGGGGGACCCATGTGAGGGACGCCCAGGTGGCTCAGCGGCTGAGGATCTGTCTTTGGCTCAGGGTGTGATCCTGGGGTCCTGAGATCGAGTCCCACCTCGGGCTCCCCTGGGATCGAGTCCTGCATCAGGGAGCCTGCTTCTCCCTCTGCCTGTGTCTCTGCCTTTCTGTGTCTCTCATGAATAAATAAATAAAATCTTTTAAAAAATAAAGCGAGGGAGGAATCCATGTGAGGTCCCTAGAGAATTCAAGGGCTGCTTCTAAAAGAAGTTTCTCAGTGCTGGGAGACTCCGGCTTCCATGTGTGTCTCATGGTAAATGTGAAGCAGGCTCCTGTCACTTTCTGTGACTCACAGAATAAAGAGCCCAAGTCCTCAGAAGCACAAGGACTCCGAAGGTGTCATAGCACAGATGGAAAGACTCCAATGCCGACCCACCCGGGACAGGCTCCAGCTTAACTATACCACTGCTTCTCTTCACAGACCAAAAGGGAAACCCAATTCGAGAAAACTGATAGGGTTTTCTGTTCCCTGGAAAATGGACTGGACAAATTGCCCACAAAAACCTAAAATCTCCACTGCCAACTGTTGAAAAACAACAGAGCCTCCATTAGCAGTTCCTTTGCCCACAGATTGCTCTCTGAGGAACTGCGGGGTTTGGAAGGAGGGCCCAGGCCTATTCCCTGTCTAAGGCACATCAAAGTTTTAATCAAAACCTGCTTTTCTTTCTGAAACCAAGCAACTGCTGTTTCACACCCACATACTGCCCGAGCTCATTCAATTACCCTCAACGACTTTGTTTAAAATGAAAATGCTTTGCCTCCTGAGGACAGTGGGAGAGGACTGATTAATGCTGCTCCCTGAAGGACAGAAATGTAGGCGCAGGCAAAAGCCTAAGTAGCTGGAAACTACCGCTGGGCCGGATTGTACAAGCCATTCAGACCTACCTGCAAGGATTCTGAACCCAATAAGGACTCTGAAGGCAGTTGGCTGTGTCAAGGGGTATCTACTATGCATCCTCCTCTTCCCCCTTGATGGAAATCACAGAATTAGAAAACTAAGATGATGAGAAGTGAGAAAGAAAGACCAAATGATTCCATATGGTTTTTCAGATGAGGAAACAGCTTTTTTTTTTTTTTTTTTTTGCTTCTTTTTTTTTTTTCTGACACATTATTCCGAAGGATCTGTAACTAGCAAACCCAACCAGCACATCGCCGGGTTCTGTGGCTCTGTGACTCACAAGTCACTTTTCCATCCAACATATTAAATGTCAAGTAAAATATCTCCGATAAGAGAGAAGAAATTTCTTCAGGAAGCTTGGCTCCTGTGTGAGCGTTTCTCTTGTGCAAATGAGCCATAGACTGTGCGGCTGTCTTGCACATGGTTTGCTAACCCGTGAGAGGAACATCTTCCCAAGACTGCAAAACGAAGCATACATCGGGGCACCGGGCTGGCTCAGCTGGTTAAGCGTCAAGACTCTTGATTTTGGCTCAGATCATGATCTCAGGGGCCTGAGATCGAGCCCCACCTAGGGCTCCACACTTAGCAGGGAGTCTGCTTGAGATTCCCTTTCTCCCTCTCTCTCTCTCTGCTCCTCCCCTACTCTAAATAAATAAATAAATGCTTTTAAAAAGAAGCATAATTCCTGGGGACCATATCTTGGTCCTCAACAAATGCAACCCTTCCTCCCCCCCACCCCCCGGCCCCAGCAAAGAACTTCGCCCATGTAATCACAGTAAATATCCAAGACACAAAAACCAGAAACACTGAGAGGCGAGGAAGAAAAAGAATCACAGGGAAATGTTTGTGTGTGTGTAGTATGCAGATTTTGAAGGCTCCTGTATATACAAAAATGCACGGGTTCCAGGGTAGTCCTACTCAAAAAAGGCAGTATTTATCCATCATGGATGGTTTGCCACCATTTCACAGCGCTCTAAGGTTACAACCTCTGATGTGAAAGAAGATGTAATATTTAAAGCTAGTTCTTGCACAGTTTGGTGAAAGAAAGGGAGGAGGAAAGAGAGAAAGAATTATATGAGGACTACACTTCACTTCTCTTTTTTATAACAGATTATTTTCTTTAAGAGAACCATAAGCTGTGATTAAAGTGGCAACGTAATTGCTGAATTTTTGTGCCTCTAACACCTGCAAAGGAAGCACGTTGACAAGAAACCCTCGGCAACCCAATTATTTCATGCAGGTTTTCATCCGTTCCCAAAAACCATCCTCAAAATAGAATGGAACTTCTCCTTCACCAATCTGGTAGGTGCCTTCCACAAAGCAACGGGAAACCGAAATAACATTGTTTACCAATTATTCTCAACAAACAAAATTTAAATAAAATAGGATCCAAGGTTTTTCACACAGCACTTCCAAACTTTAATTATATCAATTATTTAATAGGCGCCGTTGAGCTTACATTTCACATCTTGATAGGAGGCTAAAAATGGAACCAGATTTGTCCCCAGGGAGATAAGGGATCTCAAAATGTTCCCAGAAGTGGGAGAAAAGATTAGATAACTGGTCTTTTCAGTTTTGAGGAACATTTTAACTCAACTGGAAAAATGGGGAAATGAAACAAATTCAAGATTCCCACTATCTAGGAATGTGAGGAAGTTAGAATGTAATAGCTTGGAAAAAAGTAAATAAATAAACAGATAGCTGGGGAAAAGGAAATCCAGGGACAGTTCTTCCTTAGGAGGCTAAAAAAAAAAATCAAACAATATTTTCAAAACAGCAATAAGCTCAGTTCCTTCTTATACATTTTTAACCAAAGACATCTAGAGTCACGCAAAATAGGCTGAAATAGTAAGATAGTTTTTGTTTTGTTTTTTACCTATCAGTGTCTCAGGAGTAAGCAATTCCTGGGTATTGCCACTCTGGGAAATACAATCCTTTTCTGGGAAATACAACCCTGAGGGCAAACTACCACAACATGTACAAAACAACTCACAAATCAGAATGCACTTCTGTTGTCATTCCCAACTGGGGGAGAGACCAGCCTGGAAGTACAACCATTACGGGAAGGTTTCCAGGTGATGACTCCTGACCTGAACCTTCAAGGACAGAAAGGCCATGAATCATATGAGAGAGGAGGATGAGGGCCTCCCAAGTGAGGATCAGCATAAGCTCAAGGAACCTATTTCCACAGGTTACAACAAATAACACCTGGGGAATGGCTGAGGCTGAAGACTCAGGTCAGGTTCGTGACCCCTGAAGCTACGATGGGTGCTTATAACACACCAGACTCCATCCACATATTTCCTTTTGGTTTTTTCCTCATTTAATTTGAATAAAGCTGAGCCTCAGGGCTCAGACCCAGATGGCTCATTTCTGTTAGCCACCCTCACTCCCTAGTAGATCTACAGTCTCATGGCTTTAGTCCCACTTGTACACTGATGGCCCCCATCTCTCTCTCTTTCTTCAGCCTGGATGTTTCCTCCAGCTCTAGACTCCTATGCCCCATGCCTGTTTGACATTTCCACTTGAAGTCTAAAGGATATTTCAAACTCAACGTTTAAACCCAACTTCCTGATTTCTAGATATTCCCCTCCAAAACCAAAAGCTGAACAAGGAAAACTTCTCCTCCCCCCCTCATCTTCAAAACAGATCCAGAATCGGACCCCTCGTCACCCCTCCATCTCTACCACCCTCCCCAGCCTGAATCATTACAGCAGACTCCCAAAGGGGATGGATGTAAACTTCCTCCCGAGTGACCCTCTGAGTCTGTGCATTCCAACCCTTTCCACTTGCAGGACAGGCTCCAGTTACCGATACTGTTGTCTGAAGTGGTGACCAAGATTTAAGACTGATTCTTGGACAGGTGACAACAGAAACAACAGAGGCTGAGGGCGGATGTGAGAGGAAAACATCGTGGTGGGGTTGAAGGGACATCTGAGGACATGGAGAGAAACAAAAGAAATCGCACTTTTAAGAAATAAACCCTGGGTCAAACATCCCCTCACAGTTAGCCTTTTTTGACTCCTCGGCCAGAGTTCGAGACCTTAATACACACCACTGGTCACATTACTGGAGGCCTAAGCTGAATGCCTCCCTCACCAGACTCTGACCTCCTTTGTGCCCCCAGCACCTGATACAGCATCTAGGACCTGGGAAGCCCTTGGCAAATGTGTGTTGGAGGCATTACACGGTGACATGGAAAGTGAGTTAGGAGCTCGACGAAGGGAGTGAAAGAGCCACTTAAGACTTGGGCAGTGAGGTTTCAGGGACAGAAAAAAAAGTGTTTGAGGTTATCCAGAAAGGTAGATAACCCTGGCCAGGGAGCTACAGGGTTATCTACCCTAGATGCAGGTGGTATGGTGGTCAGAGGCAAGGCCTGGGGGGGGGGGGGGGCACGGAAAGCAGGGGACAAACGGTGGAGTGTGACACCACCATGGAAAAGCAGGTTAGACGGAGAAGCCAAAGAAAGCAGCCGAGGCAAAGGAAGAGTTTTCCATCTCCCCAAAGGCAGGCGGTGAGGGCGCCGACACAGGGGCCCTGTGGGTGGGAGGCCCGGGGAAGGCTCACCCGCGGTCCTTCACCTTTTCATCCCAGGGCCTAGTAGGCCACTGAGCTCCAAAAGGAGGGTTGGGAGGCCAGCGGCTTGGCACCCTGGGGTCAGACCTGAGCCAGTCCCGGGGTGCGGAGGTGCGAGCCAGGAAGTTTATGCGGCAGGAAGCGCGGCGCTGCGGGCCTGGAAGGCAAACCCGGGTTGGCACCTCCTGCCACGCGGCGGTGGCGCTGCGGGCAAGGAGGCTGGAGGGGGCCGAGGGGCCGAGGGCAGGCCACTGGGGCGCATGTCCCCCCGGGGAAGCGGAGCCTGCAGGCCAACCCCCAACCCCCCTGGGTCCTGCCCGGCCCTCAGCTCTCACCCTCGCCTCCTAGACTGCAAGCGCCCTGAGGGCAGGGCTGGGTGCTCCGCCCCGGGCGCCGCCACGCCCAGCAGGTGCGGGAGGCAGCGGCAGGCTCGGCGCCGCGGGCACGGGCGGGGCCCCGGGGGGTGCGGGGGGGGGTCCCTGAAGGCCCCGGGGCGGCCCGCGGCGCGTCGCTCCGAGGCCCGAGGTCGCGGCGGCCGCACTGACCTTCCGGCGGGGGCGCCCGCGGGGGGCGCAGCAGCCCGGCTCCGGCGTCCCGCTCCCGCCGGCCTCGGTGGGCGCTCGGCGCTCGCTGCGCACGTAGGTCACCTGCCTCCTGCTGGCGCCGCGGGCCGGGCCGGGCGCGGGCGGGGGCGGCGGGGGCGGCGGGGGCGGCCGGGGAGCGGGCGCCGGGGCGCGGGGGGGGCGCAGCTCCGCGCACAGCCGCAGGCCGAGCAGCAGCGTGGCGCCGAGCACGCACCGCCTTAGGGCCCCGCAGCCCCTCCCGGGCGGCCGCTCCCGCGCCATGGGGCAGGCGGCCCCGCGGGCCCGAGCCGCGCGCCGAGGGAACTGCCCGGCGGCCCCGGCGCGCCCGGACCCGCCTCCCTCCCCGCCGGCCGGGCCGGCCTCGGGGCGTAACCGCTCCCGCCCCGCCGAGCGCCCGGGCCGCGGGAAGGGGCGAGGGGCGAGGGGCGAGGGGCCCGGGCGGGGCGCGGCCGGAACCCGAGCCCTGGGGGCGGGGGCGGGGGTCCCGGGGGGCGGCCTCCGAGCCAGGCGGGGACAAGCTACTTCCCGAGCCCCGGGGGGGCGGGGGTCCCGGGGGGCCGGCGGCCTCCGAGCCTGGGGGGGGACAAGCTACTTCCCGAGCCCCGGGGGGGCGGCGGCCTCCGAGCCTGGGGGGGGACAAGCTACTTCCCGAGCCCGGGGGGCGGGGGGTCACGGGGGGGGACAAGCTACTTTCCGAGCCCTGGGGGGTCCCGGGGGGGCGGCCTCCGAGCCTGGGGGGGGACAAGCTACTTCCCGAGCCCCGGGGGGTGGGGGGGTCCCCGGAGGGACGACCTGCGAGCCTGGGGGGGACAAGCTACTTTCCGAGCCCTGGGGGGTCCCGGGGGGGCGGCCTCCGAGCCTGGGGGGGGGACAAGCTACTTTCCGAGCCCCGGGGGGGGTCCCGGGGGGGCGGCCTCCGAGCCTGGGGGGGGGACAAGCTACTTCCCGAGCCCGGGGGGCGGGGGGTCACGGGGGGGGCGGGGGGTCACGGGGGGGGCGGCCTCCGAGCCTGGGGGGGGACAAGCTACTTCCCGAGCCCTGGGGGGGGTCACGGGGTGGGGGCGGCCTCCGGGCCTGGCGGGGGATAAGCTACTTCCCGAGCCCGGGGGGGGGGGGGGCACGGGGTGGGGGCGGCCTCCGGGCCTGGCGGGGGACAAGCTACTTCCCGAGCCCGGGGGGCGGGGGGTCACGGGGGGGGGGGGGGCGGCCTCCGAGCCCGGGGGGTGGACAAGCTACTTCCCAAGCCCCGGGGGGCGGGGGGTCACGGGGGGCGGCCTGCGAGCCCGGGGGGTGGACAAGCTACTTTCCGAGCCCCGGGGGGCGGGGGGTCACGGGGGGGCGGCCTCCGGGCCTGGGGGGGGGACAAGCTACTTCCCGAGCCCTGGGGGCGGGGGCGGGGGTCCCGGGGGGGGGCGGCGGCCTCCGAGCCCGGGGGGGTGGAGAGGCCACTCGCCGAGCCCTAGGGGGCGGAGGGGGTCCCCGGGGAGGGGTCGGCCTGCGAGCCTGGGGGGACAAGCTACTTTCCGAGCCCCGGGGGGCGGGGGGTTGCGGGGGGGCGGGGGTGACGTCACGCCCTAGCGGTCGCGTGGCCGCAGGAGCGCGGGGGCAGGTGCGCGGCGGCTCGGCGCGGGGAGGCGCAGGAGAGGACCTGGCGCTCGGCTTCCGTCCCCGAGGAGGACGGGAGGGGGCGGCCGGAGCAGCGCCCGAACTGAGAGTCGTCCCATCCCTGGATCCTGCCCGAAGCCTCGGGGCCTCCCCCCGCGTTCCGCAGTGTGCGCTGTGTGGGGTGAAGGGGAGGGGCCGCGGCGACGGCATCTGACGGCGGGGAGAGAACAGAAGTTACCGGGGCTTGATGTAAATCAGTTTAGCTCCAAACACAGCCCTCCCTGCTGCCTCGCAGAGATACAAAAGGACGAATCTATCTTTCGGCAAAATGCTCCCCAGCTGGTATTTCCATCACCACCTTGACCTTAATTAATCAGCCTGAACGCTCACAGCCTGAAGTCCGGCGCTGACTGTTCATTTGCGATTGTTAAGATCCTTTCCCACAACCTGGAGGAGGTCTGGGCTTGGGGTTCGGGTTGGGTGTGGGTTGGTTTTCTTTAGCTGTGGCCACGTGGTTTTATGCGCTACACTTTGATTTCCTTTACCTCCACGTGACGCTACCCCCCACTCGCCTGCCCCCTCCCCGGACACCCTGCGGCCTGGACAACTGGAGCCTTTCCCCCCCCCCCCCCCATCTCAGGAATCTGCCATCAGGAGCCCTCCTCTCTAAAAATCTAATTTAACTAAGACCCAATCTATTCTTTGTCACTCTACAAAGCACTTGAGCTGTTTCTCTGCATCTAACAACCCCATCTAGTCCATTCCCTGGGCCACATCAGTCCTTAGGCTCCTGATTGTTTCATTATGATCGACTTTGGGGTTGTTTTGTTTTTTTTTTTCTTAGCTGCAGCCCTCCAGCTGTCGCAGATTGGCTTTGTTTTAAAGAATCCAAGCAAGTACATTTTCCTGATACAAATTTTTAGGGAAAACCTTGCATCCTGTGACTATTTAAATAACGAATTTGGGTGTCAGACTCAAACTATGTGCTGAATCAGGACTCTGCCTTTCAGAAGCAGTGAGACTTGGGACACGGTACTTAACCTCTCTCAGCCTCCATTCTCTCATGTGTAAATAGACCTAGATGTCTGGTAGGGTACAAAGATTGCATAAAATATTAAATGTTCAGTAACCTAAATAATACATGGCTCCCAGAAGGTACTCATTTGATGGTAATTCTTTTTTTTTCCCCCATTAAAGAAAACCCTGGATGTTATCATGAAAAATGAAATTGAAGCATTGATTCCAAAGAAGGTAAACATAACGGATAAGGTGATTTATAAATATCTTACACATTGTCTAGAATTAGAGGAGTATCCAACAGTGGGGGAAAAAAAAACCCAACTAAGACTCACAAATGTACTCCATTAGGTTGTATAGTGGTGTAAAACTGTTTAAGACACTATGCATATTGTTTTCGATGAACCTGAATCACCAATGTCTGATGTAGACTTTGCTAGAGGTTTTATTTTCTATGCAACCGACGCACCACCCCTAACTAAAGAAATAATCTTTTGAAAATTATGATATCACTAACTTATGCACTCTGCTCATGGTTGAGTTACTCTCCAGAGGGAAAACATGAGGAGTATCCTATATTATGAAAATGGGGACATTTAATAAAATCTGGACTGGAGGTGGGAGGGGGCACACAGAACAGTGTAGCTCTTGAAGAAAATGGGCAAGATGACCTCATATTTTCCCTTATCTCATTTCTGTGATTCTCTAATAATGTTTCCATTATGAGGGAAAAAAACAAATAAAGTGCAATATTTAAATGCTCTTTTCCCTCATCTTTCCGGACTGTCTCTATGTGTTTATTACTAATAAAAAGGAACTATTTATGTGTACCACAGCATCATTAATTTTCTAGGAAGAAATGTCCCATTTTTAACTTCCACACTTTTCCCTGTGTTGTAGATGATAACCAATAGTGAAATGGGTTTGTTGGTAGGCCGGTGAGGACAATCTGATCACTGATCACTGCCTTAGCTGACAAGAAATCTTTCATTCATGTTGGCTTTTCTCGCAGAGTTGAACTTTTTTTTTTTTTTTTTAAGATTTTATTTATTTATTCATGAGAGAGATAGAGAGAGAGAGAGAGAGAGAGGCAGAGACACAGGCAGAGGGAGAAGCAGGCTCCATGCAGGGAGCCCGAAGTGGGACTCGATCCTGGGTCTCCAGGATCAGGCCCTGGGCTGAAGGTGGCGCTAAACCGCTGAGCCACTCGGGCTGCCCTCGCAGAGTTGAACTTGTCATGTTTGTTTCTGGATATGTTTCAAAAATGCAGATAATCACTAACCACTGAGTCGTAGGTTGGTTACTTAAATGTGCAGGTCAGTAAATCACAAAAGCAGTTTTCCTCAGATCACAAATTATCCTTCTTGAGGTTTCAGCCACAAAATGAGTAAAAGAGATCATTTTTACTGCTAATCTCCTGGACACCATACATTTAAATTAGCACACATGCTGTAGTGTAGTGGTTCTTGATCAGGGGTAATTTTGCCACCCCGAGGATAGTTGGCAATTTCTGAGACATTTTTGGTTGCTACAATGGGTGAGGATGGAAGGAAGATGCAACTGGCATCTAATGGGGAGAGACCAGGGATGCTGCAAGATAGCCTCAAATACAAAGAATTATCCAACCCCAAATGTCAATAGAGCTGAAGTTGAGAAACCTTACTTTAACAACAGATGTTAATATGACAACTTTTAATTACAGACTGTCCGAAGAGAAAACAGAGGCCAAGAGACGAGGCTCTTCACCTCTCCGAAGTGATTATTTCCCTTTCACTGTGAAGTATCCTGCCCGAATTAAAGTAATCAAATTTAGAAAGGAATAGAACTAGAATATCTGGCATCAGCATCTTTCCCCCACTCCCACCCCCACCCCCACCCCATCCATGTAATACACGCTCTTTGAGGAGAACATACACAAAGCAAAAGAAGATGTCAACAATCATTCACGTACCACGATTCAGAGATATCTGTCCTGTAAGACTTCTATGTGCATAGTTTACAAAAATGAAAACATATTATACATATTTCTTTATAATCTGCTTTTGTCTGTGATACAAATATTTAGCTATTGAACCATATGATGTCTGGGATTTGATTAGAAACAATCCAGTGGGAGATAACTTGGGGTATAAATGAAGCAGGAAGAACCTTGAGTTTATAATTGTTGTAGCTGGATGCTGGGGTTCACAGATCTCTATAATTGAGCACGTTTGAAATTTTCTGTAGTAAAAATGTCATTAAACAGTAACCTGTTAACCTGTAACACCATTCTTAATGGCCACATGTGCTATGATCTAACCAATCTTCTGCTGTTGAGCAATTAGATCATTTCTGGGTTTTCATTTTGTAAACAATGCTGTGATGGACATCTTTGTAGCTAAATCTGATGGATCTGAGATGGACTGAAGGGAAAGAAAGAGGTCACGAATGATTCCAAGGATTTTTCTGAGTACTTGCAAGAACAAGTTGCCATTCATTAAGAAAGAAAAGATTTTTTTTTTTGATTTTTTTAAATTTTTTATTTATTTATGATAGTCACACACAGAGAGAGAGAGAGAGGCAGAGACACAGGCAGAGGGAGAAGCAGGCTCCATGCACCGGGAGCCTGACGTGGGATTCGATCCCGGGTCTCCAGGATCACGCCCTGGGCCAAAGGCAGGCGCCAAACCGCTGCGCCACCCAGGGATCCCGAAAGAAAAGATTTAAAAGTAAGAGTAACTTGGGATGGAAAATCAAGAGTTTGATTTTGATGGTCACATTAAATTTTGGAAGCCTATCAGACGTGTAAGTGGAGATGTCGAGTAGGTAGACAGTCCCATTTAAGGACTGGAATTCAGGGGAGGAGTGAGGGCTGGAAATATATATTTTAGATCATGGGCATATTGATGTTGAATAAAGGAGTGAAGAAATATTTTATTTCTCCAGGTCCGTTAATTTACGATAAAAAAGATGAGGAGTCAACAAATAGGCACCGAAATAGGTAGAAAGTAAAGGAACAGAATGTGATGTCCCAGAAACCACGTGAAGAAAGTATTTCTAGAAGGAAGACACTGAGAGGTCTAATAAAATGTGAGCTGAAAAACTGCCTGTGAGATTCGGCAACCTGATGCCTTGTTTATTACCATCTTTCCCAACTACAAGGGAAGCTCCATGAGTTCCGGGACTTCGCTTCGGTTATTTCTACAATCCCAGTTCCTAGAACTGTTTTTGAAATATAGTATGCGTTCAATAAATAACTGTTGAAACAAAGAGGGACAAATAAATCTGCGTGCATTTGTAATTAGTTATAATTCCTAAGAGTAGAATTACTAAGTTCAAGCAAAATTGTAGGTCTTTTGATATGAAGGGCTATTACTAATTTTTCAATCCACCAAAAAAGCCTGAATCAATCCCACTGAAAGTCCATCCACTATTCCCTTGTTGTTATCAGTGGGAAACCTCAAAAAATAGCTTGAGCCAGCCTCTGGCAGACAGAGGAACCAAGCAGTCTATTTTTAGTTCCCTCCCACTCTGCTCTCACTGCGCTAGGACCCACATTTGATTCCCCCTCAAGTGCCCATCTCTAGGATTGTGTCCATTCGTTTCATCCTCCTCACCCTAAGGACGTAGCTGAATATTAAGATAGCGGTTCCACATCGTGGTAAAGGAAGAACTCAGCCAAGATGAAAGCTTCCAAGACCTAGAAGAGCAAAGCTGTAATAGACTCACAGACACTGGAACTGCAGCTTGGGGCCGGGAGCCCTGCCTAAAATCACATCACTGCTTGGTCCACAACCTAATAAAGCTGGCTCTGAGCTAGCCTTATGGAAAATGCCTGGGGAATGGCCTAATGCCCTGACCTGCCTGGGAGAGAGATCCTGAGCCTATCCTGCTTCCTGTGAATCTCCAAACGCTGTGTCCCCCCATTCCCGGTGTTTAACTTACGCTAGCACGTGTGGACTTGCTTTATCTTTCCTCTTCCTAGGCTGTTTCTCAAACAGACAGCGTAGTCTTACCTCTGTACGGCTGCAATGCCCTGCATGGGATGGGCCTCAAGCACATCTCGGGAACTGTTGACAAACAACCGACATCACACCCAACCAGGCTGAAGTCAGACCCAAGATAGCACATTTCTCCCAGCACCTGTTGCTCATCCATCCTACCCCCAGAAAAGAATCATACTCAAACCTGTATTGGATGACTCAAAGGTACTACCTCCAACCTGGTACCTTTTTCACCCGAGGGACTTGGGAAAAAGCAGGGAATGCTTCGTGTAAGCTATTGGAAAAGAGGAACTAAAACCAAAGATGTGCATATGGGGAGGACAGTACGTGGATGGGGTGGAAATTATGGGGGCTGATGGCTCTTAGATAAACCCTCAACCCAGACAGGAAGTTCAAAAGAGACACACTCCACACATACACACACAGACTGGATTCTGAAAACACATGTGAGATATCATTAGATAAATTTACTTACAGACGTTAACTCTCACAATGAGACAGTCCTGGGTTTTATGACAATAAAGCAGCTCAGGTTAAGAATTATCAAAACATTGCCTATTTCATAGGACCACCTATGGAGCATTTCCCCTCCCTCACCCTTGGCTCATCTTATCATTATGACACATGCCAGAAATAATCTCCCAGCTACAGATCACTTTGAAGTCGGAAACATTCCTGGTTGAGATTTTCCCAAAGTCAAGGGCTTAAAAAAAACCTTTTAAGGTCAGAAAAGATCACCAGGGAACTGACAGGATAAAGTGAAGCTCAGCATGCCCAAAGGCAAAAATCTCCAGGCTCTGTCATTTCAACTTAGCTTGTGAATATATTAAAAATCCCGAGGTCAAAAGCCATTTTACTTTCTCATCACATTACGGCTCTAGCCCTGGAGAAAGCATACAAACTGCATTATTTTCAGATCATGATGCAGGGATTCTCAGACTCAAGGGTGTGAGAACCACCTGGGGAGCTGCTTAAATGTAGGTCAGAAGCCCCACCTCCAGAGATTAACAGAGGTGAGCCCCCCCAATCTTTATTTTAACCTGTTTCAGGTGGTCCACGGTTAAACTGTTAGCAGTCTTGGCACAGAGGTCCCCCAGCCATGGAAATTGGTTGAGGCTCAGGGGTGGGATGTAGGGAGTGGTTGTTTCAAGGTGACCATGTATCTGTGGGTGCAAATATTCCCCCTCAAGCCTCTAAGTACACTTACTAAGAAGGTTTTAAGTTTTTTTTTTTTTTAATTTTTATTTATTTATGATAGTCACACAGAGAGAGAGAGAGAGGCAGAGACACAGGCAGAGGGAGAAGCAGGGTCCATGCACCGGGAGCCCGACGTGGGATTCGATCCCGGGTCTCCAGGATCGCGCCCCGGGCCAAAGGCAGGTGCCAAACCGCTGCGCCACCCAGGGATCCCGAAAGTTTTAAGTTTTAACAAAGGGGCTTCAGAATTCAAAAGTTCAGGAGCCCCATGGCCAGCTGTTCTCTTCTTCCCATGACTCCTGCCTGCCTGCCTGCCCTCCCGCCCCGGGAGCACTAGCCGGGCTGCAATGCCATTCAGCTCAGGGGACCCCGGAGAGTAAAGGAGACGTGGTCTCGGGAAGGATTAAGGAACAAAGCCAAAAAGTCAGTGAGAAGCAAAAGACCCTAATGTAAGGTAGGCTTCCCTTAAACTACTCACTGGCAGTGTAGCCTTACACCAGTTACCTTACCTTTCCGTGCCTCGGTTTCCCCACCTGTGAATTAGGGATAGGAGCGCCTGGGTGGCTCAGAGGTTGAGTGTCCGCCTTTGGCTCAGGTCATGGTCCCAAGGTCCTGGGATCGAGTCCCACGTCGGGCTCCCTGCAGGGAGCCTGCTTCTCCATCTGCCTGGGTCTCTGCCTCTCTCTCTCTCTCTCTCTCTCTCTCTGTCTCTCATGAATAAATAAATAAAGTCTTTTTTAAAAAATGGGGATAATAATAGTAGCTTCCTATGTAATGACTAAATAAGTGGGTCTGTGTAAAGAACCGAGACTCCCGTGCCTGCCCCATAGGAAGTGCCACCGTGGGTATGCCAAGTGTCACGACTGCTCACTGGAAGTCAGAAAGGACATGGCTTTTCATCCTGCACTGGGTCATATTCCTCTTGCCTTCGCATTGGCGGGTTTGCTTGGGGCCTGGGCTCACGGCCTGCACTGGCCCGACTAAGAGGGGCAATGAGAACCGCACCTGGGGCCTGTGCTGCCCACCCAGCCCACTCACTGCCTTTTTCCTTGACGGTCATCCCAGGCCAGGGAGTGTCCTTCTAAGCTTTCCACGATTTCTGGGAAAGCAGCCCGATCCAATGGAACCAATGAGTCTCTTCCTTCCCGCCTTGACGGGCAGGTCCTAAACGTGCCCTTCCTCCCTTGCCCCACTGATTCCTGCGGCTCTGGGGCCCAGAAAAGCACAGGCTGCTCTCCTCTCAGAGTTCCCCTCCCTCCGCTTTTAACGGGGGCCCCCGAGTTCCCTGCCAGGGCCACCGCCGCCCCTAGGACAGCACAGGTCCCGCTCACTTGATCTGACCTTGCACCTGACACAAAGGCCATCGGGGAGCACACGTGCCCCCTCCCCGACACCTCCTAAAGGAATGTTCCCGAGCAGAGGCCCCCTGAGGATCTGCAGGGAGGGAGGAGGCCTGGATCTGTGTCCCTCCTCTGTCCCCCCACCCCCCTGCTCCCCTGGTGACTTAGACGGTTGCTCAGGGAGAGGACACAAAGCTGTCTGCGAGAATGCTGCTGTTGCCAGGAGGACAGGAAGCCGGAGAATGAGCTGCCCTCACAAAGGGCGGGCAGGAGAAAGGCGGCTCTAAGCTGGACCACAAAGAAGGGGGGACGGTTTCCGCGCCTTGCTAACACTGTGGGTGTGTAGCTCCCATTAGTTGCTTCAACCGCAAAGTATGAGATCACTGGAATAGGTTTTTATTAGCTGCGGCTCTTATTTTAACATCTTTGTGGGTTCTTTAATTCAGCCTCTCACGTGGGGTGCGGTGGGGCGAATTGTTATATAAAAACCAGGAAACAAATTCCGGTTATTGCTCTGACTTTGGCCCCCAGGTGTCCCAGCACCTAACTCTCGGCAGCAATTGTTCACCAGCCTAAGTCCCACGGCGGATGCGGATGCGGGGATGGGGATGGTGAATTATTTATTTTTGCCTCCCTGCAGTAACCAGTGTCTTGCACAGAGAGGAGCTCAGTGAAATGTGTGCAACCGCAGGTTCCGAGCACCCTGCCATGCTGGATGGGGTGTATAGGAACCCAAACGTCAGGCACCCCCCATCCAGCCAGGCACCCCCACTGGCTATACCCCAACCCCCCACTGCCCTTTCCTGCCTCTAGCCCTTTGCTTATGCTATTCTTAACTGCCTGAAAGGATCGCCCAGTCCTGGAGATGGGGAGGTCATGGGCAGGTTTGGAAAGGAGCAAGCCGAGCACTTTGGATTTTCTTTAATGAGCAATGGGGAGTTGCTGATGGTTTGTGAGCAGAAGACACTTGGATGGATTCAAGGTAGAACCTGATTAAGACCTTTATAGACCCTAAGAATGCATGCAGATCAGGGCACTCCCAAACCTCCACCTTATAGACCTCAAAATGAAAATAGTACCAAATAGTGAAACACAAAACATCAGATATATTGACAGTGAAAAAACTTGAGTCTACGTCTTCTGAATGTAAAATTCTGAATGCAGAAAGAGGACTCTTCCCCACACCTTTTTCTGCTTTTCCTTTCTACCCAAAACTGCAGTGGTTTCATCCTCTCAGAAGTTGATAGAATTTTATAAGGCTTGAACGCAGAGATCCAACAAAATTCAGTGGCCATTGCCCACCTGTGCATGTTCTTCACACAAAATTAGGTGATGGTGCAGCATAATTGCTTCAGGATAAATCCTCTTGCTTTGGCTGCAGCCTCACAGAAGGCACTGGGAATAGCCTCAGAGCACTGCTATAGGATAGCCAAGTGTCTAAAGTGTCTTTTCCTTGAAACCCTTAAGAGCCGATGAACTCTCAAGATAATCTTGATTTTGTCCTCCTAAGTTTGGTGGGCAATGATGAAAATAGTTCGCGAACCACAAAATACAATCATATGCCAGCCTTCGATTTCAGAAGGGTGAGATTGTTATTGTAACTGGTGAGCACTGGCACTGCCTGTAACCAGTCAAATCCTTCATTTTGCCTAATTCTGGTTTAAAAGCAAAAGGGGGCTGATTTCACGAGCGTCCTCCAGCCCTGAGCTGCTTTAACAAATTAAACATGAAAAGGAGATACCGTAAGGTGTCACTGATAAATAAAAATCAAAACTAAATCCACAATCTGTCATCATCAGGTCTCTCTAAAGCAGAGAAACCCTTTTTAACATAAAAGTCTTCATCTTGTCGACCGCCATGCTCTAATGAAATACAACTATTTCTGTGTAGCTTGTTTCAAATCCCATGTTAAACAAAGAGAAGTTCCATTATCTTTCGGGCTTTAACATCCCAGGATAAATTGGCTGTTCGTCTATTATTCACCCACCACTGTTGGAAATTAAGTCTTTGTTACCGACGGGGGTAAATCTGAGCTGGGCAGATCAATAGAATTATTTCTCTCCTCAGACAATAGAAGTTAGGAAGAGAATGATTAGCAATGTCTTCTTTTTTTTTTTTCTTTTTTCTTTTTTTTAATTCTGCCTTTCATTAGCAGTTCATGCTCCAGAAAAGGCCTTTTGAGTTGCTGAACAAAAGGCGGTTCCTAAGGTTCAACAGCTTCATGTATCAGGGAAATTTTCTGCAACTCTGAAACCTCTCTAAGTACCTGGCAAAAAATAAATTATTTAATTAAAAAAAAACACATATTCTGTATGCAGTCTGGTGTCAGAACTGTAGGAAAGCCTTCATAATTAACACTCTTTGAATGTTACAGGTCAATGCTAAATCCTGCGTTACTACGTGGAAGACCATCAATAGCCATAAGGGCCGAATAAAAAGAAGAAAGCACAGACTAAACAAAATGCTTCGGCAATAAGAATAGCAGCTCTGCTCTCCGCAGACAGACTGCTCTGACTAGCTTCACGCTTTGGCCCCACGTGGTTTCTTTGGAAACTACTTGTCATGAAATTTTATGATCTGTTAAAAAAAAAAAAAAGGGAAAAAGTGTAAGAATATATCTTCTTACCTACCTCACAAGGATGTTGGAAAGATTAAAATTAGATAGTTGTGAAAGTGTTTCCAATTCTCCCAGGAAAGATTGCAGAAATGCTTTGTGGATAAGCTTGTTCTTTGGAACTTTAAAATACTCGTAATGATCCCAGCCCACAGCCTTCTCCCATTAAAAGCCCGGGATTCTGCTGACCAAGCAGGCGGCTCCCTTGTCTCTGAATAGCTCTTTACAATCATTCCAACTTGAAGCCCAGAAGTATTTAATACATGAGTGACAAAGAGCAAAACAGAATGGCACCAGCCCTCCAAACCCTCCCTGGGTTAGTCAGAAGAGAGATTCCAGCGGCCTTGCCTGGTCTAACAGCGGAGGTAGTCCCGTTACCCTTCTCCCTTCCTATCCCCCTATCCTTTGGGTCCTTCCAAATGAAAGAACTAGCAAATGCCTTGCCCGCTGTTCACATACCTCCTTCGCATCTCTGCATACGAGCATCTCCTCTTCCTTTAGCCCTAACAGGAAAAGGCACGACCCACCCTCAGCAAAATGTACCTCGACGTGTCCACGCTCCGCACACCACACCTCTGTCGACAGGCACTTCCAACTCCAGCAGAGCCCCGATACGTGTGGATGTCCCAGAGGCTTCCACCTTCTACTCCACAGCGCTTCCCACCCAAATTCTACATTATCAGAACCAACTCTCAACTGGGATCTGCGTAACAGTCACACAAAGTTGTAAGTCCCGGGGATCTGCTTAGGGAGCTACAGCTTCCTAAATATTTTTGCCTCCTTTTCCTCTCCTTTCAGACTCTGACACACCTTCCCTCCCCATCCTGCAGGCAGATTCTCTCCCACAACCTATCATGCCCAGGGAGCCAGAACGGAGAGGAAATCCCATCATGTTAAAAATCAGTATGTATGGTCCAACGGGGGTGTGAGGCACACAGCAACAGTTTGGAGAGGGGTGTGGAAATGAAATCCTCAGAGTTGCATTTCAAGTGAAATTGGAGGGCCAGAAACTCAGGGGATAGAGGGCATCCTCCGCAGGCACTCAGCTTGGGAGCCACCCATGTGACCTACCCGCTGACTTAATCCTGATTACAGGGCCGCATGCTACCAGGCCCTGGGGACTGAGCGGTGCAGAGCACCGTGGTGGCTTCTCAGCACCACCATGGTGGCTGTAGAACATTCAGTTGCAGACAACAGATGCTACCCTTGAGTTCATGAAAGCAGAAAGGTACCTATTTCCCAGTATTATGTGGCTTCCTAAATCATGGGAAAGTAGAGGAGCAGGTGCTGACCGAGCTACCTAGAACAGCTCACAACCGCCTCTGCCATTGTTGGGAAAGTAGCTGCTATTGCTATGGGGTGCAGCCGACTCAGGAAGTAGCTGATGTGGAGCTGTGACGCCTCTGCCACCATCTGCTCCAGCAGGAGTGGATGTTTCTGGCCCTGCCTCTTTCCACATTTTACTCAGTTCCAAATCCAAGTTTCATAGAAATGCGCCAGTCCCAAAGAGCCTAAATCACATATGGAACGCTGTTAAGAGAGTCTTGGAAATGTAGTTTTCAGCTTTCAAGACTCCACGGGACAAAAAGGCACGTTATAAAAAGGAAGAAGTGTTGAGCAATTCTACTACATTGTATCCCAAATGAATCAGGAAAACGGAAGACCAGTCTGGAAATATTACATACCTTTATTTAACTACTTTCTGTGAAACATTTTTTCAAGTGCCTTCCACTTTTCCCAGGCTCAGGTAAAGAAAAAAAGGACAAAATTCAAAAAATTTTTTTCTCAATGCCCCAAAACCAAAACCATAAACATTGATTACTATGCGGCAAAAAGAAGTATGTACACACACACACACACACACACACACACACACACCTTTACTCATAACAACATAAGGTGGCATACTCGTGACTATTTCAGTCCTCATTTCTATAACTGGTCACGTGGTTGAAGCCAGTATTTATAAAACTACCTTCCTCCAGTATCCATTCCATACTCCCTTTGCCTTCAGCAAGCACCTCAGCTGGTCATGGTCCTTTACCTGGTGGGGTGACCCAAACCTTCATTCCTGAAGGGTCTGGGCCACTAGTCCTGCCAGGACTGGGTTGTTGTACTACTGACCTTAGTCACAGAGAATGGTAATAGTAAGAGACGCTCTAAAGGATCTCCTATATTTCAAACAAACTTTTCCTTCCATCCATGGTAGATGACTAGTCCAATTCTTGCCACCACCACCCCTTGATAGCCAGGATCAATCACACAGGCAACACCATAACCCCCTTCTTTGCCTGCCGATTCAGAGGACCCCAAAGTGATGGGGTGGTCGTCTTTACTCCCAGTTCAAAAAGATCATTATATCTACTTCTGGAACTACTGAGACCTCTAGGCAAGCAGAGACTAAGTTATGGGAAGAGGAAACAAAAATTTTGCTACTGAGTCACTAACGGTAATAGTAAGCACTGCCATTCCCGTTTCCACCCCTTGATTTCTGGAACTGTGAATCCTGATTATGAGAGAAATAGCACTATATACTGGATGCTGATTCAGAAGATAGGACAGCCTTCTGGGAAGCTTGCCCCAGCTCTGCAAGGTATTGCCACCTACATAGCACTATAACTGAGTCTTCAAAAGGCCATTTCTCTGCTGCTTCGGAATGAGTGGGAAACATGATAAGAACAGTGAGTTCCATAAGCATGGGCCCATTGCCATACTTCTTTTGCTCGGAAGTGAGTTCCTTGATCAGAAGCAATGCTGTGTAGAATAATATGACGGTGGATAAAGCATCCTGTAAGTCCACAGATGGTAGTTTTGGCAGAAGCATTGTGTGTGGTGAAGGCAAATCCATATCCAGAGTAAGTGTCTATTTCAGTAAGAACAAAACATGCCCCTTTCATGCTGGAAGTGGTCCAACGTACTCAACCTGCCACCAGGTGGCAGGTGGCAGGTGTCATATCAGGGACTTAGTATTGGTCTCCGCTGCTGGCAGATTGACCTTGGCAGCAGTAGCCATAGTCAGGTTGCCTTTGGTGATCGGAAGACCATGTTGTTGAGCCCGTGCATAACCTCTATCTCTGCCACCATGGCCACTCTGTTCATGAGCCCATTTGGAAATGACAGTGGTGGCTGGAGAAAGAAGCATGTTGGTATCCACAAAACAGGTCATCCTATCAACTCAACTCTTAAAATCGTCCTCTGCTGAGGTCACTCTTTGGTAAGCGATGCACATGGGACACAAATATCTTCACATTTTTTTGCCCATTCAGAGAGGTCTACCCACATACCTCTTCCCCAAATGTCTTTGCCACTAATTTTCCAATCACGTTCCAATGTCCCAGCCACTCAACCAGATCATTAGCCATAGCCCATGTATCAGAAGATAATCACACAACTGGCCATTTCTCCTCCCAAGCAAAGCAAACAACTAGGTAAAGTTCTACCCACTGGGAGGATTTCTCTTCACCGCTCTTCTTCAGGAATGTACCAGGAAGGGGCTGTAGCTGTTTACTTTCAAGTAGTGCCTGCATACCATGCAGAACCATCTGTAAACTGGGCCTGAAACGTCTCCTCTACTGATCATAAGCACCTCCCCCATGAGTCCATAGGTGCAGGCTGGGAAAGAGAAGGCAGTGTAGCAGGAGTGGGGACTATAGGCATTTGGGCCACTTCTTCATGTAACCTAATTATGTCTTCAGGATCTGCTAACATCCAGTTGCATACGTTGCACTTACGTTTGATGATGGAGTACTGCTGTGTAAGCTCAACTTTATAGTTGGGGGTCAGATAACACCCAGCTCATGTTGGGCAGCTCAGGTCTCATGGTAACTTGGTAGTCCCTAGTGAGGCTTAGTAGCAAGCCAAGAGCTATTTCTCAAAAGCAGACCAGTTATCTTCAGAGGATGGGAGGGATTTGCTCCAGAATCCTAAGAACCTCTGCTGGTGTTTACCTATAAGAGCCTGTCAAAGTTTCCAAAGAGCATCCCTATGCCACAGACACTTCAAGCACCGACGTATCTACTGGATCGTATGGGCTGAGTGGCAAGGGCAGTTTAACGCAGCAACCTGGACCTGTCGCAGTGCCTTCTCTTGTTTTTAGACCCACTCAAAACTAGTAGCTTTTCAGGTCACTCAGTAAATGGGCCAGAGAAATACACCCAAATGAGAAATATGTTGCCTCCAAATTCTGAAGAGGCCCACTAGATGTTGGGCCTCCTTTTTGGTTTTAAGAGGGGCCAGATGCCCCATTTTCCTTCACCTAAAAGGGATATCGTGACATGCAATTACTAGACACCTAGAAATTTCACTAAGGTAGAGGTCCCCTGAATTCTTGTCAGGTGTATACCACCCACCCTCTGACACGCAAATGTCTTAACAATAAATCTAGGGAAGTTGCTACTTCTTGATCACCAGGTCCCGTCGGCATGATGTCATCAATATGATGCACCAACACGATGTCTGGTGGAAGGGAAAGGCAATCAAGGTCCCTGCAAACTGAATTATGACATAGGGCTGGAGAGTTGATATACCTCTGAGGTAGGAGAGTGAAGGTGCATTGCTGGCCTTGCCAGCTGCAAGTAACTGTTTCTAATAGACCTTATGGACAGAGACAGAGAGAAAAGCATTTGCCAGCTCAACAGTCACATAACTATTGACTACTAACAGGGGACCTACTTCTTTGCTAAAACAATGAAACCATATGTGGTACAGCAGCTGCAACAGAGCCACCACCTGAATAAGCTTAGGGTAGTCCACGTCATTCTCCAAGATCCATCTGTCTGCTGTACAGGACACACAGATGAGTTAAATTATGAGGAGATGGTGGGAATCCCCATCTTTGCAACTTTCAAGTCCTTGATGGTGGCTCTTATCTCTGAAATCCCTCCAAAAATGTAATACTGCCTTTGGTTTACTATTTTCCCAGGTAGAGGCAGTTCTAGTGGCTTCCACTTGACCCTTTCCACCATAATAGCCCTCCATAGGTCAGCAAACCAGCGTGGAACTCTGCCAGCTGCTGAGTCGATCTATTCCAATTAACACATTCCAGAACTGGAGAGATAATCATGCGGTGGGTTTGGGGATCTACTGGGCCCACTGTGAGACAGACCTGAGCTAATACTCCCTTGATCACCTGACCTCCAAAAGCTCCTACTCTGACTACCGGCTCATACGATTGTGGAGCTTGAAAAGTCCCACAGTCTTCACTGTGCCAGGTAAAGACCCAAAAAGCCAGTGGCGTGGTTTGAAGACCTAGGAGCCAGTGGTGTAGATTCCAGCCGCAGTCTGAAGGCCTGAGAACCAGGAGCACCAAGGGTAGGAGAAGACTGATGTCCCAGCTCCAGTAGTCAGGCAGAGAGAGAGAAAGAGAGAGATGGAGGGCAAGTCTTCCCTTCGTGTACCTTGTTGTTTCTCTCAGGCCCTCTGTGGATTGGATGATATCCACCCACTGGGGAGGGCAATCTACTTCATTGAGACTACTGATTCACACTATAATCTCTTCCAGGAACACTGTCACAGACATACCCAGATATAATGGGCATCCCATTTTGGTGACTACTAAATTAACTGTCACAAGTGGTTACCTTTGGAGAGATGTAAAGTGGGAGGAGCATGAGAGAACCTTCTGAGGTATTGTAAATATTCTATATCTTCATCTGAGTGATAATTAAGTATATGTGTATTTTGTAAACTATACAACTATGTTTTATATGCCTTCCTATATATAAATTATACCTCAGAAAGGAAGGAAGAAAGGAAGGGAGGTGGGAGGCATGAGGGAGGGAAGAAGGAAGGAAGGAAGGAAGGAAGGAAGGAAGGAAGGAAGGAAGGAAGGAAGGAAGGAAGGAAAGAGGAGAAGAAGAAAGAAAAGAGGAGAAGAAGGAAGGAAGGGAGGGAGGGACAGTGAAAGTGTATGGGCTTCAGAACCAGGTAAAACCAGATCAAATTCTGACCATTTGCTAACTGTGTGAACTTGGACATGTTATTTAAATTTTGAACTTTAATCCTTCCAGGTATAAAATGGGAAGTGTAATATCTCTAACTTGTAAAATGTTAAAGAGTTAGTACATGTAAAAAGCACCTGGTCTATAGTAGGTGCTTAATCAATGTTAGTTTCTTTCTCTCCCCTCAAGTATCTCCTTTTATTTTTAAGTCATTTCTACCATAGTCATCAACTACCATAGTTTTAAATATGCTGGTCACTCCCAAGTTTGCACTTCCATTCTGGGCCTGTCCCTAAACTCCAGGCTCATACATCCAACTGCATCCTCGACATCTCCCCTTGGGTGTCTAATAATTGAACACGCCCAACGCTTCTGATTTTTTATACTTTCCACCCTCCAACTAAACCTTCCCCATCAGTGTTCTCCCTCTCAGAGCATAGCAGCTCTGTTCATCCAGATGCTCAGACCACAAACCTTGGAGTTAGCTTTACCTCCTCTTTGATTTTCACATCCTCCAAGATCCATTAGCCAATCCCATTTATATATATATATGCAGAATCCAGCCACTTCTTACTCCTTCCACCACCCTCGTCCAAGCTACCCTCCTCTTTCCCCAGATCATTGCAATGCCTCTCTCAGTACTGTCTCCCTTTTTGCTTTCTCGGCTTTCCATTTGGTTTCTTCTCCACACAGCAACCAGAGTAAAATCAGATCATGGTATTCCCTTATTCTCAACCCTCTGATAGTTTCCCATGGCACTTAGTACAAAATCTGAAATCCTCATCCTGGCCCCCAGTCCTAAACAATCTGACCTGACCTCTGACCTAATTTATTCCCACTCCCCTTCTTGCTCATTGCACCCAGACACACTGGCCCCCTTGCAGTACCTTATACAGGCCAAGCACACTCCACTTCTCCCACGCTCCACTCAGGACCTTTTCACCTGTTCTTCCCTCTGTCTAGAATATTCTTCTCCCAGATATTCACGTGGATTGTAATTCCCTCACTTTCCTTAGGCTTCCAGTCAAGAGCCACCTGCTCAGAAAGGCCTAATCACACCACTCTGTATAAAACAGTAGCCTTTAATCCTCCCTGTTTAAAATTTTTTAAAAAAATAAAAATTGAAAAAATAAATATAATAAAAAATTTTCTGTGTAGCATGTAATACCTCTGTACATTAGGGTATGTATGTGTGTTCTCTGTCTCCCATGATTGAATGAATATAAGTTCCCAGGTGATTGTGATGCACAGCCAGTATTGGAAATCTAGATCAGTGTGTCTTAATCCTGGTTACACATTAAAATCACCAAGATGAGGGTGGGGGATACTTTTTAAAATTTTGATGCCTGCTATCCCCACCCAAGAGCTGCTAATTCTGTTGGTCTGTGGGTAGGCATAGGTTATCAAATTCTTGTTTTGTTTTGTTTTGTTTTTTCCCATGCACAGTCAGGGTTGAAGACCTCTGGTCCAGACGGTCAAATAGAATTTTGTTCAGGGAAGCTAACTCACATTTGAGTGGGTGCAAAAGTAAGGCAAACCATGGGAGAAGACCAGACACACTAAGGGTGCCATCAGCGGGCAAGGCAGACAGCGGGACTTGGGGGTCAAGGTGGGATGGGCCAAGCTGAGACAAGGTATTGAGCTTGCCCAGAAGGCTTTCTGCCAATACAGTTTCCTGACACTAGGCCCATTTTTTAAAAATTTTTCTCTTATTCCTCTCTTAGTAGGAAAAAAATCCCAGGCACAACAGGCTAGAGGCTGCAGAGATCACAAAAGCAGGGAAAGGACATAGCTTTCATCCATTCCCTTACCAGAGGACAGTCTTACGTTCCTTCCTGGGCCCAGCCTAGTAGAATAATGCCAGTGGGATGTGCAGGCCTAGATGAGAGCACTGACGTAAAGACTCTGCTTCTAAGAAAATTTGCTTTGTCCTATGCCTTCTGGCTGCTTAAATCATCCAGTTGCCTCAGAATCCAGGCCGTGACTGTGTTCTCTGTGGTACATAAGCTGCGAGATACTAGCAGTAGATATACTTTCACAGTCTTTAAGGAAAATCAATTAGAAAGCAAACAAAAGAGCTTGTTGAATGAGGCTTAGTAGTATTTTTTTTCAAATTTAAGCTGAGATAATCTGTCTACTAATGCCACATTGATAGTTTACTCACCCAGTGATTCAACAAATGTTTATCTAGTACCAGGCTTCGTGTTTGGAGTTGAATAGAAAATGTTAAATGAATCAGACATATTTCTGCCTACATGAAGGTTATAGTTTAGGGCAGGGCAAGCTCTAGCCCTGATGCCAAATCTGACCCTTTGCCTATTTTTGTAAATAAAGTTTTATTGGAACACAGCCATGACCATTGTTTACAAAATATCTCACTGCTCTCGCACTATAGTGGCACAGTTGAGTGGTTGCAACAGAGACTGTATGGTCTGCAAAACCTAAAATCTTTACTACTGGGCCCTTTACAGAAGCAGTTTGCCAACCGTTGGTCTAGTGAATAGTTGGAATCTGTTTTCCCATCTCAAGGATCCACTTGTTTTTTATAAGCTGACTTACAAGTGTGTTTTTGATTGAAAGGAGAAAATCTAATCTAATGGGCTCAAGGAGAAAGGAGGATTATGATGAAGTATTTCCCCCGTGGAATCCGTGGACAGGAAATTAAATGCAGGCATTACTCCTACAGCATGAGCTTTTGCCATACAAATTGGCCATAACTCGAGTCTAGTAGTTAAAGAATATAATCTGCATTACTGAGAACACCATTGGTTACAACGAGAGCTTGACCAGGAACTAATAACGTACTCAGCAGCTAGTGTATAAGAAAAACTGTTGCCTGAGCGACACAAGAGCTTTGTTTGGGTAGTTTTGACTTTGTTTACCCTAACAATAGGTGATAACAAAGGTAAAGGAGATAAGGATATACCAAATGTTCCCGATAGGTAATAAGAATGGACAAGATTTTTAAACAAAAGCTAAAAGCCACCAAATGCTAGACTTGTCCCATGATGTTTAGATGTTAGTCTTAGGGCTATAAAAAGCATCCTTCTAATTGAAATTACTGTAGGAAAGATAACTTCTTTGGGGGAAATCTGAAACTCTCCAGTCTTCATCCATTCTCCCTCCTTAATACATGATTTTTCAAAAAGCAGTTTTTTAAAATGTGGCGTTTCTGAGGAATGCAGAATTGACTGTCCCATCAGACCTCATGAGAAACTGGGACTGGGTCAGGACCCGAGATCATTGTCGATGCTTCCCTAGAAGTTCATGGCCCCTTGGGCTTCCTTCCCTTCTCTTCTCTGCCTCCTCTCTTTGCCTGGCTCCCCCTGTGAAAACCTGAACAACATGAACTGTAGGCCCAAGCCTACATGTCTTCAGAGCCTGCCATCACCTGGAACCGGTTTTAGAATCCCTTGGTATAAAGTCTGGAGACTCTAACTGGCTTCGCCCAGTTTATAGTTGGATACTTCCAGCAAAGTCTGCTAAAACCTTAACCTCCACAGGGTCACCAAGCCAAAAGACTACATTTCCAGCTTCCCTTGAAGCTCAGTGTAGGCCTGAGGCTAAATCCCAAGCCGTGAGACATAAGCCAAAGTGTCGGCATGAGTCTCCTGAGACATTCCCTTGGGGTTGGACGTGATGACCTGTGGGCCAAGAGCGCAAGAGCCACACCCTTGAGGTAGAAGAGTGTGAACCAGAAGAGCTCAGGTGACTGATGGAGTCCCCGCAGCAGCGCTGGACTGCCCACATCCAAAGCTTCTTTTACGGGACGGAGAGATGCGTGCCCATCTGGTTTAAGCAACTGTTTGGGGGAGTTTCTCTCACTTGCAACTGAACCTAAACCTAACGGGTGGTTTCCTCTGATCCAATAAGCTGTGACCAAAGAGGCAGGGCATGGGGGATACTGCTCCCCGAGAGTGAGCCCCCGGATCTGAGCAGATTTCCCAAGAAAATGGGTTTGGGCACAGCGGGCAAACCATTTGGAGTATTTGCAACACTGGCTGAGGTCCATTGCCAGACCACTCGGGTCTGTAAGGCAGGGAAATACTAGGATACATACAAAATTTGAGGGTAGACTGCTATCCTAGAACTTACATCAGGGTAAAAATTGTAATTCAAGGCTCTGAGTGGTGGCATCATGGGTAGCGTGGCTACAGGCCAGGTGGGCAGGTGCCCTGAGCAGATGGAAGTCAATTGTTCTGCTAATAATTGAAGAAACGTTGGTTACATTCTTTCAGAGATCTGGTTAACTCCTTCCCTTTGGCTACTTAGGGCTGTAATTTATAGGCAGCAAAGTCACTTAGGATAATAAAGCCCCCGGGCCTGGTAGCAAACTGCTGAGATTCTTCAAGAAGAAAGGGACCACTTAAACATCTCAATCGGCTTTTCCGGAGTGAATGATCCCCAGAGGAAACAGGTTTCAAATGTGTCTCCATCGTTCACACTCTCTAGAAGAAAGATGAGAGGAACCAAGAAAAAATACTGAGAGTGCTACATTCATTTCAAAATCTGACAAGTTCGGAGAGTCCTGGCACAGGTTTTTCCCCTACAGAACTGCAACTCTCAGAGGAGATCCCACCGTTATTTTCTTCCCTTTCTCTAAAAGCTCTTAGTGGATTGAGAAAAATTGGTTCAAATATCAATTGGCTTGAACGCATCTTTTCAATAAAAAGAAGAATATGTCATTTTTGAAAATAGCCTTTCTTCTATACAACGGTGTCCTACTGGGCTGTGGTCTTTCTGCTTAGCTTCTTCCTGAGTGAATATAAGCCTAAAAGTATGAACATAACCTCTGCCTTCTGAAGAAGCCCCCAGCTGGCAAGGCCCTTTCCCTCCAGGCTGCCGTGTCCCTCTGGGTCAGAGGCACAGCAGGCCTGAGCTCAGCCACAAATGTCAGATGCCTGAAAGCAGAGATTTTAAGAAGGAAATTGGTTGTTCTCCATGTTCAGAAAAACATTTAAAAAGGTCTGTAATAGAAAACGGAGCGAGGAGGGGTGGGGCGGGGAGGGAGTACTCCATTCTCTGGCCTTGGCACAGATCACCAAGGAGGACAACAACCTACAGAAACAGGAAATCTTTGTGGAAATGAAGACCTCAAAATGAGAAAAACAATGACGACTTATCCAGAGTTTGCTAGAGCCAGGGAGTCGGCCACCATGACTCCAAGACTGGGAGAAGAGTGGGGCAGCTGCAGAAGAAGGGAAAAAAAAAAAAGACAAGGCTTTAGGTATGCCCTAAGTGGAGTCTGTGAGTGAGCTAAGTAGAAGGGAGGCATCCGGGTGATTGGTTAGGGGGGTGCGTACGTGCCGTCTCTAGTTGGTCCTAAGTTGGAAATGGGCCCAAAATTAGGGAAGCTGTCAGCTATCAACCAAGTCCTGGCCATTTGGGGCCAATTGCTTCAGAAATGATTGGTTAGGGACGCCGGGGTGGCTAAGCAGTTATGCTCCTCCCTTCGGCCCAGGGCGTGATCCTGGATTCCCGGGGTGGAGTCCCACCTGGGGCTCCCTGCATGGAGGCTGCTGCTCTCTGAGCCTGTGTCTCTGCCTCTCTCTGTGTGTGTCTCTCATGAATAAATAAATAAAATCTTAAAATTAAAAAAAAAAAGAAATGATCAGTCAGCTTTCTGGATTGTTACTAGAGACGGCTTCCTGCGAGTCCGACCCATAGCAGGCAGGCTCCCTGGGCTGGTTATTGTGGATAAGGGAGTTGGTTTCCTGAACCTGCGGCCACAGGTTGGGGGTCAGAGTTCTATTTTTATATATAGCCTGGCCATCACCCATGTGTATATTCAGTGTCTCATCTTTCAGACAAAGGCAGCTGACTCTGGGCAGCTGACCTGCAGCCAGCAAGGTTATTCCCAGCATTTCTAGGGAGCCACTCTGGGAGGTGGCTAATTCCACAGGCCACCTTGCCCAGAAGCGCCAAAGGATGCACCACTCACGTGAGCACATCCCTCCTAGCTCAACGCCCTGAGATGACGGAGAAGGCAGGCACAGGTAGGGGTTACGGTGGCTCTGGAGTCCCAGGAGGAAAGGAGGGAAGAGTGCTCCAGAGTTCTCAGCTGCCGTTGTGGGCTCGCACTCTGTGGGCAGGTTTGAGCAAATGCCAACGCGGGGGTCCCACACCACCCTCCAGAGATTCTAATTTAACATAGCAGGCTGCAAATCAGTATTTTTTCCAAAACTTCCCAGGTGATTCTAGTGTGCCGCCCAGGCTGGCAGCTAGCTGCTGACCAAAATGAATAAACCTCTAGGAGACACGGGGAGCAAACATTTAGCAATTAGTGAAAATGAAATCAGGGCATGGAGCCACGACCATTTTCTCAAGAAGCCCTCAATCTTTGGGTCTTCCAGTTGAACTAGAAAAATAAAATGCAGACTGACATAGAGTAGCAAGTAGAGCAGCACAGAGCGTGAGCCTGTGTATCTGAAACGGAAATACCGCAGGGTCTAAACCTGGGCATAAGGAGCAAATGAGGGCACTCAACAGCGCCGTAAACACAACCGAACCAAACCTACCTTGAGCAGCAGTCTTGATCTTCATGTTAACCATTAAACATTCTACGTCCTCTCTTTCAAATGCCATTTTACCATAACATTACTTCTCACAGACTGTGATGAGCACACGCACGCGTGCGTGTTGTCAACCCGCTTGTGTGTTTCTCAAATACTTTGAAGAGAACAGTCACATTTGAGGCATATAAACTCCCAAACCTTAAAAGAATCGCACACTCACTCCACACAGCTGGGATCCATTTTTCATTTCTAGTCATTTCTCAATTTTCAAATTTACCAGTTTATCTGAATCTGATACAATACCACCCCCTGGTGGAAACCTATGGGGAAGAAGCACACTTGATGGAGGATTTTTAATACTGCAAGGAAAGATGAAGATCATCTAGTACACTGGTTTTCTCTCTGTCTCTCTCATTCCCCTCTCTCTCCTTTCTCTCCCTCTCTCCTTCCTCTAGCAGAATGTTCTCTTTAAGAAAAATCATATGCAAAATTCAGGGAACAGCAAAATGGAACTATGCTGGGGGCTTCCTCTTTCCCACCTTCTCATTGCCAACTTCACATCTCCCCTCCTCCCAACCCTGGGATGTCTGAAATAGAACTTATTATCACTAAACACAAGCCATCTCCTGCCAAAATTAAAATTAAAATTTACATATATTTCTCCAAAGCTTCCTTATCTTAGTGAGCAGCCCCTCCTTTACCATTCACTAAAGCCAAAACCGTCCTGAGCGTTCACAATACACATGAACAGATTAACTCTGAGCAGACCTGTGCTGAGAAACCAGGTTAGATTTATTTATTTCAGCAATTGCCAGACTCATTTTATCATGACACATTTCCCCCTCTTCCCAGTAGTCCCCCCCCCCCCCCCCCAACAACTTGCAGAAAACCCTTTGGATATATTTCATTCCGAATGGTTGTTCCATCTTAATCAGCAAATTAGCTCTTTGGCTGCACCTGGTACTTAATCTTCAAAAATGCTTAGGCAAAGTCAACCACACAACACAATCATTTGTGGTAATGGACAGTAGCACCCTTAGGGGCCTGACCCCAGGCAGCTATTGAGTCGATGCCATGTCCGTAGGTGACTTCATCCCCGTCCTCTAGCCAGCTGAGGGGAGGAAGAGGTTGCCACTAGTACTAGCAGCAACCATGCTTTGTCTTGTCTTAAATGTGATAATCTCTTAAATTTGTTGCATGATCACCGTGCGATCATTTTATTCAGGGGGCTTATAATGCCCCCTTGAGCACGGCCCACAGGCATCGTGGGCAGCTCTGCAGCTGGCAGTGACTCAAGCGTTTTCCATACCTTAGCTCTTCCCGTGGATTTATGAGCCCCAAGATGTCAACACCCCCACAGCCTCCAGCCCCCGTGTAAATTATTAGCGCAGATCTTTGAACACCAGACCTAAGAGAAATCTTATTCTGTAACAAGTATTTTATATATATATATATATATTATTCACATTTACTTATTTTATTTTAAGATTTTATTTGTTTTTTCATGAGAGACACACACAGAGAGAGACAGAGACACAGGCCGAGGGAGAAGCAGGCTCCATGCAGGGAGCCCGACGTGGGACTCTAACCTGGGTCTCCAGCATCACGCTCTGGGCTGAAGGGGGCGCTAACCTGCTGAGCCCACCCCCGCCCCCAGTCGGGCGGCCCTGGAACAAGTATTCTTTTTTTTTTAAGATTTATTTATTTATTTGTGATAGACATGGGGGGGCGGTGCAGAGACACAGGAGGAGGGAGAAGCAGGCTCCATGCAGGGAGCCCGACGTGGGACTCTAACCTGGGTCTGCAGCATCACGCTCTGGGCGGAAGGGGGCGCTAACCTGCTGAGCCCACCCCCACCCCCAGTCAGTCGGGCGGCCCTGGAACAAGTATTCTTTTTTTTTTTTTTAAGATTTATTTATTTATTTGTGATAGACATGGGGGGGGGTGCAGAGACACAGGAGGAGGGAGAAGCAGGCTCCATGCAGGGAGCCCCACGCGGGACTCGATCCCGGGCCTCCAGGACGCGCCCTGGGCCCAAGGCAGGCGCCAACGGCTGCGCCCCCCGGGGTCCCTGGAACAAGTATTCTTAACAAAAGTAGAGTCATGCCCCGCTGGGTGGTTAGGCCTCTGCTTGAGCCCAGCTGTGCGTGGCTCGTGGGTTGGACTCCTCGCCCTGATTCGTACGGAGCATTTGCAATTTTGAGACCAAAAGAGAGCAGCTAAGGAAGCCTGCGTGCGTGCGATGGGAGAGTTGGGGGGACCCCCCTGCGGGCGCTCAGCGGGGCGGGTGGGGGCGGCTACAACCTGGGCGCGGGGGCCGCGGGGGGCGCGGGGGCCGCGGGGGCGCAGCTGCGGGCCAGCCTTGCGGCCTCCAGGGCGGCGCCCCAGTGCACCGCGACGCCGCCGCCGCCGTGGCCGTAGTGGTGGACCACCCGCAGCGTCCCCGCCGCGCCGCGCACCCGCTCCGCCTGCAGCCGCACCCCGCGCCCGCCCGGCCGCAGGCCCACGTGCTCCCGCAGCCCGGCCGCCCCGCGCAGCGACGGCTCCAGGGCGCAGCAACGGGAGAAGATGTCCCGGCTGGTCTGGGCATCGGGGCGCAGGTCCCAGGCCCCCTCCTGCCTCGTCCCGCCCAGCACCACGTCGGAGGCGCCCGGATAGACGTAGGTCAGCCCGGCCCCCTCGCGGATGAAGTGCTTCACCCACGGGGCGCGCACGCGCAGCACCTGGCCGCGCACCGGGAGGACCTCGGCGTCGCCCGCCAGCTGCCGGCTGCCCAGGCCCGAGCAGTTGACCACGACGTCGAAGGCGGGGTGCAGCTCCCACAGGTCTCCCAGGCGCCGGCTGACGATCGGGACCCCGCTTGCTCTTAACCTGGGAGGAAGGAGAGGGACCATCAGTGCGCCCCGCAGCCCCCCTCCCGGGGACGGTGGGGAAGCTCACCCCCCCCCCCCCAGGGCCCGGCCAGCCACTGCCTCCGAAACTGCAGGCGAAATGAAGCCCCGTTCCAAAGGTCCAAAACGGGGGACCCCTGGGGGGCTCAGCGGTGGAGCCTCTGCCTTCCGCCCGGGGCGTGACCCCGGGGTCCCCCTCTCAACCTGGGCCCACCAGTTTCCAGTTCCCGGGGTGCCCTTGCAGAAACGGTCTATGCACTTGCAAGCAAATATGATGTGTATGGACTTACCCAAATGGTAACCTTCTCTTTTTGAAAAAAAAAATTATCTTAGGGACCCCTGGGGGGCTCGGTGGTTGAGCATCTGCCTTTGGCTCCGGGCGTGATCCCAAGGTCCAGGGATCAAGTCCCACCTCGGCTCCCTGCAGGGAGCCTGCTTCTCCCTCTGCCTGTGTCTCTGCCTCTCTCTGTGTGTATCTCTCGTGAATAAATAAAAATCTTTTTGAAAATGTCAAAACGAAAGAAATGTGCTGTCCTTTTTACGTTTTGTAAGTTCCTAGATCATACTAGATGCTCAATCAACACTAAGTTAATCCGTGTTTTAAATCCCAGAGCATTTTTTTATGCTGTTCATTTGGCACCTCAATTTGTAGCCATAGACATTTTGTCTCCTATTGTTAACTCTTGCATGTTCCCTTGCGTTATTAAAGTCTCCCCAACTAGATGTTTGGAACAGGGGTCCCATTCCCCACTTTATGTCTATCGCAGGAATGTTAGCGTGAGAGGAATGCAAAGTATTTGCCACAGATGCAGTAGTAGTTGTGGTTGATAATGATATTTTGGACCAAGTATATCGATATCAAAAAGAAATGGCTTGAGGGATCCCTGGGTGGCTCAGCGGTTTAGCGCTGGCCTTTGGCCCGGGGTGCGATCCTGGAGTCCTGGGATCAAGTCCCATGTCAGGCTCCCGGCATGGAGCCTGCTTCCCTCTCTGCCTCTCTCTCCCTCTGTGTCTATCATGAATAAATTGATAAATCTGAAGAGAGAAGGAGAAGGAGAAGAAGAAATGGCTTGGAGCATCCAGCTGGCTCAGTAGGTTGGGTGTGGGACTCCGGGTTTCCACTGGGGTTGTGATCTCGGGGTCATTGGATGGAGCCCCACAGGATTGGGCTCCCAGCTCAGCAGAGGGTCTGCTTCTCTCCCTCCCCCTCTGCCCCCCCTCTCGCTCTTTCTCACACGTATGGGCTCTCTCTCTTTCTCTCTAAAATGAATAAATCAACTTTTTAAGGGAAATGGCTTATCTAGGTCCTGCAAATCTTTTTTTTTTAATTGTGGTAAAATACACATAACATAAAATTCACTTTGTTGAATTTTTAGGTGTACTCACTCATTTTTAGGTGTACAGTTCACTAGCATTAGTTTTAATATATTCATCTATGAATTTCGTGGTAATACTGGCCAACATATTGCGACGTGTTAGTATTCTTTAAAACAATGACTGTAAGGAAAAAACTTTTAAAAAGAGTTGAGGCGCACTCTCCCCTTTACCAATCATAAAACCTTGGTCAGGTTATTTAATTTCTGTGACCTTTCATTCTCCATCCATAATTTGGAGATACCAGCACTGACTTCATAGACTCCTTGTGAAAATGAAGTGAGACAGCATCTGGGAAAAGTCTGATAGATCCCCTAACACACTGTAGTTCCTCAGTAATTTTTTTTAGTGGGGGGGCGGCAGGAAAGGGTGCTGTTGCTATGTTACCACAAAATACAAGACCCGATATCTTGTCCAGGGGTTTCCCTGCTTTGCACACCCATCTATCACTTACATTCAATGGTTTATTAGCCCTGTAAGAATGACATTCAGGCTTCAAAAAATGTTTTACACTGATTATTATTTGAACATTATCTTGATTTTGCTAGTAATAGATTGCGGATTCCACGTGTTGATAATCAAACATTGTGCCCTGCGTTCCAACTATTCTAATTAAAACTCAATTCTTTTCCTAATTCAGACAAATAAAGGAATTTTACCAGCCTGGTGACTGGACTGAACTGAACTTGTTTCCTCAACTATTATCGTGGGGTAAGAATGCTGAGTCCACAGGGTTTTTAATAAAGATTATGTAAGAATTCAACAAACGCAAATGCCCTTCTCTTCCATTTCACGGTCTCCTCCTGGTCGCTACTGATGGAAGTCCACTCTACCTGGAGACTTCTGAAATTATCCGTGGTTGGGCTGTTGGAAAGGCCTGGCAAGCTTGCTGTGCTGAGTCCCCAGGGTGGAACTTACTGAATGTGCCAGGGACCTGTCATCCTCACACTGTTGCCATGCAACCCTGTGGTGATGCCCCATCTCTACTGTTATCCCACGGGTGATGCATCAGGCGGCACCAGGGTGTAGGAGGAAACCAGACCTAGAAGCTGTAGGTTGGGTGACCCAGCACTTTTACAACCACATGAGGTAGTTATTTTATCCTAGAGGTTTTGAATGACATGGTTGGGGGGTGGGTATAGGCAGGGTGACTTTCCCCGTAGGGCTTCCTGCAACTGAGCAAGACCTCATTCTAGATGGGAAGAATGCCTTGTCCCACCCTACCTTGAGGAAAGGTGGGACGGGGAACTCAAGAATTTGTGGTCACTAAACAGACCCCGACCAATGTCTTCTGGTCATCTCTCTAAAAGCCAAAAGTGCCCACCTTCACCAAGCCTAAAAGTCAGCCCTCCGCAGGACTGTGTCAGCCTGATGCATAAACATGGGGGGTGGTTGTCGTTAGAGCCCCTCCTTCAACTCACTGGGCATTTCAGCAAGAGGGAAATTGAGCAGATGTAGCCTCGAGAGGGATGAGGCTCCACTAAGTGCTTCTACACACACACACACACACACACACACACACACACACTACCTTCCAGAAGCAAAGGGGAGTCCCCTCATCCTCTTCCTTCTCATGGGACTGGAGGCCTTCCTGCACCCCACCTCCCATCCCTGCCACAGCCTAAGCCAGGTAAGAGAGGAATCCTCCCTCCTGATATAGGGAGGTGGGGGTTCAGCGGGGAGACTCACTGAGGGAAACGGGACACAGGAGAAAGACAGGGGTCCTTGTGAGCTCTAATACGAGGGATGGGGCTGCTTTGACCACAGCACTGGGCATAGAGCTCAGGAGGGAACTGGGAGCAGGAGTTCAGGGCAGGATGTGGGGTGCAGCCCAGCAGAGACAAAAACGATGGGAGCATCAGGGCCAAGATACTGCCCTGGAACCATGTGCTCCTGGAATTCGCCTGCTGACACTTACACCCTAAATTGTTTGGGGAACCTAATGAATAGAAGCTGGGGAGGAGGGGAACAGTGTTTTTCTTATTTAAATTTTTTGAGCACTTTTCATCTTGCCAAAGGTAGACATTTTATCACTCCCTTTGGTAACATCTTAATAGCTTGTACCTTTAATCTGGGAATATTATCCAAATAGGTCTGTAGATTAGACAAATACAAAGTAAAAACTCTTAGGATGCCTGGGTGGCTCAGGGGTTGAACGTCTGCCTTGGGCTCAGGGCGTGATCCCGGGGTCCTGGGGTCGAGTCCCACATGGGGCTCACCGGAGGGAGCCTGCTTCTCCCTCTGTGTCTCTGCTTCTCTCTCTGTCTCTCATGGATACATAAATAAAATCTTTAAAAAAAAGAAAGCAAAAAGTCTCTTCTAAGGATCCAAGATGACTATGGGGTAAGAGGGTAAATGATTGCATGAAGGCCAGGATGCTTCTCTGCAAACCAGACTGCTTTTGGAAAACCGATCCCCACCAAGGAGGGTAGAGAGAAGAGGGGATGACATGGTGTCTGTTCCCCAGCTGCTCCTCACACTGGCTGGAACATTCTCATTAGAAGGCGAGGGCCAGAGCTTGAGGGGACGGACTTGAAGAGAATTGGTGAGAGTCAGGCCTGAGCAGGGCTGCCATGCAGTGGAACCCCAGTTGTCAGAGCAAGAAAAAGGACAATTCTCCCCACTGCTGGTAGAAAGTTCGTTGGAATGAGGAAAACAGCATTGAGTTTTTGAGCCACTGATATGAGGTTAGCTTCGAGTGGAGAGAAAGAGTGAAGAGCTAGGAAACCATCACTAGAGATGCAGAGAGATGCAAGGAGGCTGGGAGAGGATGGTGGCCAAGAACCTGGGTGGGGGGAAGGGTTGGCTTTGCTAAGCATTGTGTTATGTATTTTGTATGCAATATTAGACATGGTCAATTAAAAAAATTAATCCTTGCTTCAAGCCGAAAGCATGACACCTTAATGACAGTGATCAGAAAATTAACTATGTCCAGTATATTTCAAAATGTGGTAAAAAGGAAACCTAATTTAAAATCTCACTTGGCAAATAGTACTATGCACACAGATTCACAGAAAAAGTCCACCGTTCCCTCCAGAAGTTAAAAATAAAGCTCCCCTACAACCCACCAATTGCATTAATAGGTATTTACCCAAAAGGATATGGAAATACTCATTCAAGGAGGTACATGCACCCCAATGTTCACAGCAGCATTATCAACAATCACCAGACTATGGAGAGAACCCAGTTGTCCACCGACTGATGAATAGATAGAGAAGACGTGGTATATGTATACACACGCGCACGCGCACGTACACAAACACACTGGAATATTACTCAGCCATCAAAAAGAATGGTATCTTGCCATTTGCAGTGACACGGATAGAGCTAGAGAGTATTATGCTGAGTGAAATAAGTCAGAGAAAGACAACATATGCTTTCACTCATATGTGGAATTTAAGAAGTGAAACAGATGAACATAGGGGAAGGGGGGAAAAGAGAGGGAAGCGAATCGTAAGAGAAACTCTCAACTATAGAGAACAAACTGAGGGTTGACAGGAGGTGGGTGCAGGGGATGGGCTAGCTGGGTGATGGGTGCTAAGGGGGGCCCTTGTCGGGATGGGCACTGGGTGTTGTTTGTAAGTGATGCATTACTGAACTCTACTGCTGAAACCTATATTATACTGTACGTTAACTAGACTTTAAATAAAAGTTTGAAGCAAAGACTAGGTCATACAACTAATAAAGCATAAAAATATAGGGTAAAGAGAGAAGAAGTCCGCTGTTCCATCCTAGGGACACTTAATGCAGCTATACCTAAGATAGCTTATAATAGCTTTTCAATATACATATATATGCACATTTTGCATGTGGTAGGAATGTGAACAATTTGTGCTCAGAGGGTCAATGGTGGTGTTTTCTAAATATCCTCAGAAATTCTTTGAACCCTTCAAGCCTAAAGCCTAATTCCCCTCCCTTTGAATGTGGGCTGAACCTGGTCACTCGCTTCTAATGAATATATATCTACACAGATACGTTTATATCTATCTATTTGCATATATTATATATATACACACACACATAGACCCACACACATATATAAATATATAAAGTAAATACATGTATATCTGCAATATATGCTATACGATCCTGGATTTTCTTTTGCTGCAATTGGAAAAATTCAGAGAAACCTACCTGAATAAGGTCTGTAGGTTTCAGAAATGTACCCATGTGAACTTAATGCCCTCATTCTGATAAGTTGACGTTGGTTATGTAAGAGAATGGCCTTGGGTTTAAGAAATACGTATTCAGTATTTGGGGTAAAGGGGGCATCACATCTGCAGTTTACTCTCAAATGGTTCAGGAAAAAAAAGGTATCTATTTAGAGGGAAAAGGATAAAGCACATCTGCAAGTTTGAGGTTTGGGGAATCTGAGTGAAGTCTATGTGGGATTTCTTGCCTTTTATAATAGTCTAATTTGACCCGACGACATGATCTCATCTGAGGCCGTACCCCACCCCATTTCCTTGCGATGCGTATTCCAACAAACCAACCGCTGTCCATCTCCCACTTGTCAGAATATCCATCCCTGTTTGGACCACTCCCTGGACTTGGATTACCTGCTCCCCGCTCTCTTCTGGGGAAGGGCAGCCTCTGCACCCCTGGTGGATGGGGCCCAGGGTTTCTCTGAGCAGGGTGGCCCTGGAGGGGACAGCTGCACCCCCGAGGCGGCCTGCAGCTAGGGCCTCAGGGACCTGGTGCACCCGTGGAGCTGCCCTGAGGCCTGCCCGCAGCCTCCACCTCCTCCCTGCTCACCTCCTTGCCACTGTCATCCTGCACCTTCCCGGCTGGAACCTCCCACTTGATCCTCCAGGCCAGGCAGCCAAGGGCGGGAGGGGGGGGGGGGGCTCGAGTTAGATGTGCGTCTGGGACCGTCATTTGTCTACGGCTGCTCTGGCTCAAGGTGGCAGGTGTTGGGTCGGGGCAGAAATATCTAGACGCCTGGGAAAGGGCAGCTGAGCCCCAGCAGCGAAGGGCATGTTCGTCTTGGGGAAGCCGGGCTCTGCCTGCTACGCGCAGGAAGGCACCTTCGCAGGCTGGACGTGTCTAAGGCAGGGTCCATCCGTCCCGTTCCTGATGCACGGTCCCTATTTCTGTCCAGCTGCAGGGGGGGGGGGGGGTCACACAAGGTGTTTTTCAGAGGCACTGCTGCGACTCAGGCCAAGGTGGGGGGGGGGACAGAAGCTACAGGGGATGGGAGGCAGGGAGAGTAACCCTGAGGCCTTGTTACCCCAGCGGGAAGGAAGCTCGGTGTGGTCAGTGCTGCGGGTGCAGGCCTCATCGGGGCCACAGTATAAAGCATGGCCTCCCAAGAGAAAGCAATGTACCTAGGCTATAGGGTCCCCGGCACAGAAATGGGGCGCCCAGCTCTTCGGATGATGTCAAAGGCAGGAGGATCCTGATCCAGCCGGAATGATTTATTTAGGTAGGACGCCTGGCAAAGAGACAGGCTCGGTTGACTTACTGCCTCTCTGATTCATTTCCTGGAAGGGGCAAGTAAAAAGCAGCAGAATCTGACTCCACTGGCTGAGGATATAAAACATGATCTGCATGGCTGGTTAAACCTCGGAGGGGTTTTTGTTCTTTTGTTTGTTCTGGATATTATCAGGCATGGTTTCTTTCTTTCGTTCTCTCTTTTCTTTTTGACAGGGAGACGATCCCTTCTGTTCTTTGAAGAAAAGGCTAACGACCCCAGTTGTGGTTAAAAACATTTTTTTTTTTTTGGTCCTTCCTGGAAGTTTATATTATTTCAGAAGCATAGAGCTTAGGACGGAGACATTGTTGTGTGTGTGTCTTGCTGAGTGAAAAGCCTGTTTTTGAGTCAGAACAGTGTAGGCTGAACACTCACATTGTGTAGAAGGGGTGTAGGAGGTAACACAGCAGACCCTGGGTGCGAGGAACAAGCAGGGATTGTGTGACTCCCCGCTGGGGTGGCCCCGGTGGAGGAGAGCCCACGGGGTGAGCCCGGGGGGGCCCACCCCCTCACCCCAACTCAACACAGCCCTGCCTCCCCCTTGGCTTGAAATCCTCCCCTGGGAAGGCTGCCTTGGGCATGGAGGAGTTAGTTCTTGCCCAACGAAGCCTCCCTCAGGAGGAAAGGGGACATGTGGCTGCCTTCCTCCCTCACGTTGGCCTTCTGGCCAGATGTCAGGCCCTGAGGGAAGAGGACGGCTGATCTCCACAGGGTGGAGGCCCTGTGTGCTACCTGTGCAGACCTCTCTTGCAGGGGCTGGGGTGAGAGGAAGAGGAAGGTGTGAGGGGCACAAGACGGTGCTGCGAGGGCGGGATGGGGTTGGGAGGACAAGGGTGTGTGCACTGTCTTTGTCTGAGGCACTCACGTCCCAGCCCCTGTCGTGGTGGACGTGTGTGTGTGTGTGTGTGTGTGCGTGTGTGTGTGCGTGTGTGCGTGTGTGAAACAAATGGGCTGACGGAGACCTCCCCAGGACGCTAGGGGGGACAGGAGCTGCCTCTCAGGCCTCTTCTCCCTGACGCTGTCACCTAAAAACAGACAGGAAGCAGCGTGCTCCAAGGCAGGAACCCCTGCCCACTGGTCCTCAGGCCAGTGGCATCGCTGTCAGGACGCGGCTCCCACGGGCACAAAGTACCACTTGACTCCAGGCTATTTTAAGTAGAGTGAAATGCTGACGGCAGGCCTCCAACTCGTGAGAAGGCAGCGGGATTTCTCCCAGGTCTTCACCCCCCTGTTAGAGATTAGGCCTGAGAATTAGGTTGTTATGGAAATAAGGGGCCTGTTTTCCTGATACTTTAGAAGCAGGGAGAACAAATCGTCAGATACTATTTGTCTCCATGTGAAAGCGGTTGAGGGGGGCCCCAGAGCTAAGCCATTTCTTCTCAGCCAGAGGGGGAGGGTGGCTGGGATGGGGGCCGTGCTGGGGACTGGGCCTCACTGGGTCAGCCTGGGGATGCCCCTCGTCCACCTGGAGCTTCCCACTGCCCACCCAGGGCAGCCCCAGGGCAAACCGGGAGGCTTAGAAAGACTCCTCAGAGGAGGGACAGAGACAGTGGGGGTGAGGCTGGCCTCCCTGCCTCTGCTCCCTCCTGTAGCAATGCCACTTGTTCCGGGGGCTGGGGACAAGGCTCCCTCTGCCCCCACAAAACTCCCCATCTTCCAAGGACCTTATCTACCATTCAGCTCTTACTTAAGCAAAATGAAAGCAATGCACCCTCTCTTCCAGGAAGAATTTCTATTTAAGTTTTCTGTCTAGACTTTATACCCAATGCTTCCTTGAAAAATTAGGAGAAACTGCATGCACATGCACACACACACCTAATTACTATAAGCTCAAGACTATTTCTAGGACTTAGAGGTTACCTTGGCTGACCTGAGCTGTACTTCCCTTCCACTGAGCCACTTAGAGGACCCCACTGTGGCCCTCCTCCAGCTGTGCATGAAAAAATGAGTATGTGGGGCCAAGGGATGCACCCAGCAAGAGCCCTCCGCCGTCACTTCCAGTCCATGAGCTGGGAACCCATGATCCCCACATTTTCTCCCTACTTCCAGGGCCTGCCTGCATTGTCTTCTTCCGAGGGGCAGACCATGCCACTGTGTGCACCCTTCCCCAAGGGGTGGCCGAAGGACACCTATTTTCAGGGGTGGGGGAGTATGAATAGAGCTTGGGTGCACGAACTAGGGTGCCTCGTGGCATGTACCTAGACCTCCCTGCCACCATGTTCACGTGCAGCACTCCTGAGAATCCAAGAATTCTAAATGAGAACTTGACCTTTTGGGTGGTTGCAAGTCCCATTTGTTAAAGTAAAAGGATAAATGATATTTTATTTAATGGTTTGTTAGCTTGATGTGGAACTTTTACATGTTCACATGTACCAGTGTGGGCTCCTGTGTGTGTTTTTGTCCCAGGCTGGACACGGTAGGAGAGGGTCTGATGTTGGGTGTATTCTCTACACCCCAAAATCACAACAGAAGGAAATTTCAGGGAACAAAGGGAAGTAGAAGGGAGGCAGAGTTAAAAGCAGCTTATGTCTCCACTGAATATATAAATTTAAAATGTAGCGTTGCATCAGGTTTGTTTTAAGGAAAAGATGGAAGGAAATATTCATGAAAAGAAAATGTTTTTCTTCTCACAATTGGAGTGCGTGGAATGTTGTTGTGCCCAAAAGTAAGAAAGTGCAAGAGAGAGAGAATGAGAGAGAGGAGAGAGGCAGACATGTCAAAAAGACACAAGAGCAGCCTGAAGGGACTCCCACTGGCCAAATCTTAGGCAATTTGAACCTCAAAATAAATAATAAGAGTAATAGATTATAATGCACTGATTAATATAGGAATTCCCATGCCCATGGTGATATAAATCAATGATTGAATAAATATAGGGGTGGAGAAAGGTTTTCCTTTTAGGGGGAAGCAAACTAAACATAGAAGGAGTTAGAAATTATCCCCTGGCGGGGCACCTGGGTGGCTCTTTGACTCTTGGTTTCAGCTCAGGTCATGACCTCAGGGTTGTGAGATGAGCCCGGAGTCCAGGGAGCCTGCTTGAGATCCTTTCCCCCTCCTCCTGCACCTACTCCCACTCCTCCTCTTGTTCCCCTCTCCCATGTGCTCACTTCCCCTCAGATAAATAAATAAATAAAAAGAAATGATCATTTGGCCAACATTACAGTCATGATGGAGTCAAGAATCATGAATGGATGCTAAAACTAACAGGTGAAAGTTTGGATGAGGAACAGAGTATTTACACGATTTCAAGGTGAATCTTGGCCAAGCATTTAGTAATTACAAAGGGAAAAAGTGGTAACTTCACACTAGAGATAACTGGCAGGCCGAGTGATCAAAGTTAACATCACCGGAAGGAGGCCAAACTGACACCATGTGCCCCCTGATATGATGCCTCTAAGGATTCAACATTCCTTCTGTGGGGTTCCACCAAAAACATATAACCTCAATTTGATCACGAGGAATTCTCAGACAAACCCCAAGTGAGAGATGTCCTACAAAGCAACTGGTTTGCACTCTTCAAAGCCATAAAGGTCATACGAGAGAAAGATCACTAAAGAGGTGTGACAAGTAAATGTAATGTGTGACCGCAGATTTGATCGTGTTTAGATATCAGGTATATCTATATAAGGACCTCACTGGGTCTTTTTTGGGCGTAACATATGAATAAGGTCCAGAGATTACAGCTTCAATACAAATACCGATATTTTTATCATAGTACTCTGCTTATGTAAAAGAATTTCCTTGCTCCTAGAAAATATACATGGCAATATTTAGAAATCATAGGGCAGCATGTCTGCAACTTACTCTTAAATGGTTCTAGGGGAAAATGTGTATATATATATGAGGGAGAGAGTGGGAACAGCATTTAAACTGTTAGGAATCGGGGTAAAGGGTTATACAAGTTCATCCACTTCCATCATTTCCGTGTCCATTAGCATCCCTGACCCCCACCATTTCCACACGGAGAAGCCAGCCCTCACCAGTGTCTGGGATGGAGAACAAACACTCTGCAGGCTCCCCGCTTCCCCGCATCTGCAGAAGACCACAAGGATCCAGCCAGGTTTTCTAGAGCTTCCTGAACATGGAGGAAAAAAGTCCCAAGACACAGAATCCAAACAATAGACTTGGGGGTAACAATGAAACTTCAGCCTCAAATGATAAAAGTCTCCAATGACACCTCACTCGTTAGACTCAACAGCTTGCACACTTTCTTCCATTTTTTTTCTTATCATAATCCAAGAAAATGACGTACCAGAATGACGGTAAAGCCCTGCCACTTGTGGCACGCCTAATAATTCCCCTTTATCTGAGTTTAATTAAGATAAAGCATATGATATCACCATCTCAAGTCACTAGCATTAACATTTTCAATTTTCTATTCTCGGTCATTTTTATAATCCAAGGACAAGAAGGAAAACTGCAGGAGCAGCCCCGGTGGCTCAGCGGTTTAGCGCCTGCCTTCAGCCCAGGGCGTGATCCTGGAGACCCAGGATCGAGTCCCACTTCGGGCTCCCTGCATGGAGCCTGCTTCTCCCTCTGCCTGTGTCTCTGCCTCTCTCTCTCTCTCTCTCTGTGTGTGTCTCTCATGAATAAATAAATAAAATCTTTTAAAAAGAAAAAGAAAAAGAAAACTGTACAACATTGCCCCGGAGGGAAAGACTGTGGTGCTGCTGCAACTTGACTATCGGCTGGTGGGCAACTTCATCACGCGATGGCTCGAAATGTTCATTTAGTGGGCTGATGTCTACAGGTTCGAATTGAGCATGCAAACACGGTTTAAGGCCCAGTAACAAGGCATAAAAGAATGAGTTTAGTGAAAACTGGGACTCACAAAAGGAAAATATCCCCTATGAACTGCTAATAGGTAAAAGTGAGAAGAGCACTTATCAAGCTACAAAGAGGTACCATACGGCTCCTGACATGAGCCTAACAGACTTAGGCTCCCTCCTCTGTGCTCCCAATCCACCCTCAAAATCTGTGCAATCCATGCAAGTTACTGTAATTGTTAATTCACATGTATAAACACACACGTAGACGCACACACACACACACACGCACACCATCACCCCTACTAGACTCTCAATTCCTTAAGAAGAGTGATCACATATTTTTTTTTTTGACCAGTTTCTAGCACAGGGCCGGGTTCAAGACATAGATGCTGAGCACAGAATTGTGGGATTAATGAATTGTAGGAATCAATTACCCTATAGTCCACACCTGGGACCGGATCATTGGTGCCACCACTTACCACAAGTCACTTATCCAATGTTTACACAATAATTCACTTTGTCCCTATTTATGTACCAAACATACAGATTTGGGGGTTGAAAGAGCCAGTGTTTCACAACCCTCAATATGCTTACAATTTCCAGACTAAATTAGAGGGATTTATTGTCGTGTCTCAAATAAAGGTGCTCTTGATGTGTTTCCTAACACTCTGGAATCAGGAAGTCCCGAAAACCAAATCAAAAATGCAAGTTCAAGGTATTTTGGACTGAACTTGATGAGGAAGCAATTGCCTAATATAGATAAGACCTCTCAGGTGTAGAGGTCTTAATTATAACAAAGAAAATATGGAAGCTATTTTCTTTATCACTAGTGAGAAAAAAATTTCAAAAACAGTTGATAGTAAGCTTAGTAATTCTCCATCTGAAGAACTGGAGCAAATCATATAATTCTAGAACTGGGAGGTGCTCTCCAAACGTCTCCATTTTACGAATGAGGAGGCTAAGATACGGTTTCAGTGAGTAGGTTTCACTTACTGGCAGGCGAGGGACCAAATCATGCATCATGAAGAAGAACCACGCATCATGCGCTCGAAGACGGATGTGTTACCACCAGTGTGGTATCACGTACTCCTTGTGACACAAATACTGTCTTCAGGTTGTTTGACAAAGCTCTGGCCGTTGTGAGCCACCACACAGGCTGCAGAAGAACTCTGAGGGGCCAAGGGAATTTTCTGTACAGCTTTTATGGGTGGCTATGAAAAGCCATATTTTATGGGTGGCTATGAAATTACTTATGGCCATGACACTAAGAAAGGAGGCGGCGAGGAGCCAATTCAACTGACCTCTTCTCCAACCATGAGAGGTAGGTAGAGCTTTCACACTTCAAAGTCGTGAAAGCGTAACCGAACACATGCTGGGGGAATTTCTTCAGTTCAGCCTCGGTCATTCTTCGAAACCCCAGAACCACATCGGCCCAGAATGGCACTTCTTCAGTAGGAACACTCCGAAATATCTGCCAACTCAAATACGTAAGTGGAAAAATTTCCTGAAATTTTGTGAAATACATTTCCTGAGAACCCCCAACCCCATGACATTCTCTAAAGCATTTTACAAACCCACTTCCTATACCCATAAAAAGAAAAAGATCTATTCTTCTATTCTCTTGGGTTTAGATCGTTCGGCAGTTAAATTTAAAATGTTCATGACATTGGGGGGAATGAGACATTTTAAAAGTTGTGTTCTGAAAATTAGATTTAATTCTTTTTTTTTTTCTGCAAAGCTGTTGCTCAGATTTTCTTTATTTACTTATGACTATGGCATTTTTGAGGAAAGGTTTTGGTGTTTTGTGTAACATTTTACATAAGTTGTAAGCATCCATCAGAAGTTTTAAGGTTGCCCTCAATTTTGAACAAAATACCTAATTTGAAGCGAGCCATGGTGGGCGTATGGGAGGCAGAGTGTGAGTTATGAGGTAAGTTGTGGGTCATCCCCTCATGCCATCAGTAAGAGAAACTGTGTCGTCAAGAGGAGCCCAGTTATTGTTAAGCCACCAGCATGGCCGGGTGGATGAGGCTAGAATGCTACTGGTGGTTAACCAGCCGGTAGTAGTGCTACCAACAGCTGCTAGGACTCGGTTTGGATTTGCAAGCCTTGGTTTGTTTTCATTGATAGGAATAAGTGCTGTACATCACGGCTGCTCTAAAATAGCAAGGAAAATCACCTTACTGTACCTAGTTGCTCATGATGTGGTCATTCGCACACCAGAATTTATATATCCCTCAGTAATTTATTCAAAGGGGTCCCCGGGGAAGGTGTGAATGTCGTTTACTGCAGGGCTCCTTTCTGGGCCTTCTTGCTGCCTCATTTTGCGCACCCTCTCTGGGCTAGATCGCCCCTCCCTTATCTTCACCATCGTCTACAGGCTAAACACGCTGAGGGCTACGCCTCCTGAGCTCCAAAGCCAGACTCAGACCAGCGTTGACTTTCTTTCTGCCCCCCATTCCACATGCCACCAACTGCCAAGTCTCAAGTCCTATCATCTCTCTTCTCAGGCATTCCTCAAATCCATCTACTGTCACCCCCCCACACCCCACATTGTCAACACTTAATCGATTATACCACCATCTCTCTCTCTCCACACATCTGTTCTCTACGCTACAGGCAGGATATTTTTGACATATAAACATGATCAGTTGGTTCAGTGGATAACATCTCTCAATGGTCCCATTAGCCTGAATTTTTTCAGTCTCTCCAACACACCACAGTCGCCCTAGACTCTGGTCTGTGCCTATGAGGTTCCCTCTACCTAGAGTGCCACCCCTAGTGTCCCCAACCCTGTCTCTTCCCCCTTCACTTCTACAGTGTCACCAGACTGACCTACCCATACTCATCTGGATGGTCTCTGCTGAAATATCACTTTGTCCCAGGTAGCTTCTCAAACTTCCCAGAGGAGGTTATTCTCCAGATATCCACTCCCATGGTACCCTGTACTCTTCCCTTGGTAACTCATGTCCTATTTGCAACTAGTTAGATTTAGGATCTTCTCTACAGACCATGAGCTATATGAGGGTAGGACTGTGTCTTTTTTTTCCTCAAAAATTCACTCAACATATATTTACTGAGCATTTACTATGTGCTAAGCAGCGTGTACTAAATTGCTTGTTACTGTATCACTAATACCTAGGGGAGTACCTGATACTGGGGAAAGCTGAATAAATTGTTTTGTAGAAATGCATAGATGAACAGATGAATAAGGCTCTACGCTTATGCCAAAGGTGCTCAGGACATTTGTGCCCTTGACTTCATCTGACTGATTCAAATCCTATGTTTTGTGGAAGCAAATGGTATAAAAATCACTCATGTGAGAAAAATAAATAACTCTCTTTTAGACTAGTTCGAAGTACATTTTTAAAAATATCTTCCATGATGGTGAAACCCTAGTCTTGAAAGGATGTTTACATTTTAGACACGGCTATTTTCCAAAGTTACTTAGAGACAAAGTTTGTGAGTTAGATATGGTCACATTGTTTTTTTTTTTTTTTAAGATTTTATTTATTTATTAACAAGAGACACAAAGAGAGAGGAAGAGACATGGCAGAAGGAGAAGCAGGCTCCATGCAGGAAGCCCGATATGGGATTCGATCCTGGATCCCAGGATCACAGCCTGAGCCAAAGGCAGATGCTTAACCGCTGAGCCACTCAAGCATCCTGGTCACATTGGTTTTGGACAAAACCAAATTGTGGTCATAAATCAAGGAGAACAATTTTTCTATGGGATTCGTCAGCTGGAGTTCTAGTATCAATTCATGTTCAGAAGGTAGAGCAGAAGTCAAAGTTGCTACTCTGTCTGGGTGTAGACTGTGGGAAACTAGTGGCATCAACACGTTAGTGATGGTGAGGGAAGGCAAGAGGAAAAGCATAGAATAGAAATCTGCCTGATGCAGGTGTGTTCACTAGCAGAAAATGTCAGGATTGCAAAGGAGGAGGGAGGACAGGTTTTTCTCAACAGTATAAAAGATGCAGTGGTTTTGAGAACTTGGTAAAAAGCAAACAACCCTCCGCTCTTCAGAAAGCTATAGGGCATTACTGTGTTATCACACAGGATATGATGGATGGCATGTGTGTTATATCACAAATTAAAGACATAAATTAAAAGTGACAGGATGGTTAGTGATCTCTTTTTAAGAAGACATAGAAAGATATTGTCATATTCTAAGTGCTAGTTTGCGTTAGAAATGCTGAATAGGATTGTTTTTAACTCTTTCATTTAATTATGAACTCCCCAAATCAGATATTAAGAATCAAATAGATGGGCGCCTGGGTGGCTCAGTCAGTTAAGTGTCCAACTCTTGGTTTCAGCTCAGGTCATGACCTCAGAGTCATGAGATCAAGTCCTGAGTCTGGGTCCACACTGGTGTGGAGGTTGCTTAATTCTCTCTTTCTGGGGCCCCTGGGTGGTTCAGTGGTTGAGCATCTCTCTCTAGCTCACGTTGTGACCCCGGGGTCCTGGTGTTGAGTCCCGCTTCAGGCTCCCCATAGGGAGCCTGCTTCTCCCTCTGTTTGTGTCTCTGCCTCTCCCTGTGTGTCTCTCATGAATAAAGAAATAAAATATTTTAAAAAATTAAAAAAAACACCCGCTCTTTCTCCCTCTCCTTCTGTCCTTCCCCGAGTACCCCCTGCTCATGCACACTGTCTCTCTAATAAAAAAAAAAAAGAGTCAAATAGAAATGTCCAAATCATTTCAAAAACACCAAGCTCAGTGTTTACCTGCTATATGGTTTTTTGGCCATATTTGCAAATCACTGCATAATCGGTTATCAGGTTATCAGGTTATCAGGTTATCACTGCATAACCTGAGGAAACTCAAAATAGTATTTGTGATGAGAAATTGTAATGGTTGTTTAAAAGTCTAATACTATAGGGGTGCCTGGGTGGCTCAGTTGGTCAGGTCACCAACTCTTCAGCTCAGGTCATGACCTCAGGGTCCTGGGATCAAGCCCCTCATTCAGCTCTGTGCTCCTTGTGGAGGCCGCTTAAGATTCTTCTTTTTCCCTCTCCTTCTGCCCCTCCCTTGAGTACCCACCCACCCGCCACTCACCCACTCTCTCTCTAAAAGTAAATAAATAAAAACTTTCTTTAAAAGTCTAATACTATATATACTAATATATAATATATAATTGACATACTAATAACTTGTCTCCCTTGAGTTCTTTGCAGGAAAGCCTGAAACGTTCTTCAAAATCCTCCCGTGTCTAGTTCAGCACTCTGCTCACAGCAGATGCTCGACAGTATTTTATGTTGAATTCTAAAGTCCATTGAGATCATTCTAAATTCTAAAATAACTTCAGATTTCCTCTCTTACCCAGACACCAGATGAACACCAGCATCTTCAGCTTCTGCAGAATTGGCAATTGCAAATAGATGATCAAAGGTCTCTCTAAACCACTGCTTCTGCTTGGAAATGGGTATGTCTGTAATCATGGGGGAAAGCAAAGCGTGAACAGAAGGGAAGTGGCGATGATAACTGTGCTTCAAACAAACTCCTTCCCAGAAACTGGGAGAAAGCAAAGAGGCAGGGGAGGAACATTTAGATAAGGTACCGCATTGTGGTGGAGAATCTGTCAGCAGCCAGAGTTTTGGACTCATGCTGTTGACTTGTATTTATGTAAAGATTAATCATCAGAGGGTAAATTGGCCGAGCAGGACAAAATCTGACATATGAGCCATCTGGAAGGTGGTCTTTGGCACTAGATACATTCTAGATCTTGACAGGTGCTTGACCAATCTGAGCAGAAGTTAGTTTAGGCCGAGTGAAGTTTCCAGCTGGTCACACAGTTGAAACAATAGAAGAAAGAACTTAGAACCTCTCTCCTGGCCTGTGGGGCCCAGGTCAACCAGAACAGAGAACGACTACATCGATGGGAAGCCCAGGTTGCTTACCCTCCAATACAAGGAGACAAGGCCTGTCTCGTGGAGCTGAGATCCTCGGGAAGGACTTGCTACAGCCCCGTCCAAAGCTGCCACTGCCTCCACCCCCCTCCACTCCATGGAATCACACAATAGCTTAGAGTCCCCGGGTCACTCGGCACCACCTCCCTGGCACAGCACCGTGGGTCAGGGCTCCGTGTCAGCCAGGCATCCCTGCAGTGGCCACCTGCAAGAGGCTGGACCCAGATCCAGCTTCCGGAAGGGTGTGGGCCTATCGGAGATGAAATAAGGGTTTTTGGTTCAAGCCCCAAAATAATAGCGTCCAGTGTGGTCAGAGAGAGCAAGCGTAATCTGGAGAGGTGCAGACAAATCCAAACAGGGTGAGGAATTGGGCCATCTGATCCCTATGGAAGGGTCATGAGGGAGAATCCAGGGTGGAGCTAGTGACTGCTGGGCGGGGGGTGGGTGGCTGAAATGGGGGCAGCCACCGAGGACGTGAGGGCCCTGAAGCAGAGAGGGTGCTAGGTAAGCTCTGCGTGGAGGACTGTCCCTAGAGTCCACAGTAGAGATGAAAAGGCCTCTGAAGACATCCTGCTCCCCAAAGTCCCCAGGTCAATGAGGGCATCTCAGCCTGCGGGGTTTTATGGGAATTCACTTGTTAAAGTGCCAACAATATTTAATAGTGGGTCTATGCTGTCGTCTTTAAATCGTGTGCCCATGTGAGCTCAGCCCTGTATTCCAAAGCTGCAGACTGGGCCACTGGTTTAGAAATAAAGAAGGAATAATAAGCTTGCAAAAAGAGCGAAATCAGACCTCATATGGATTACACCCCAACCTAAGCGGGTGCTGGGGGCTGTGTTGAAACGCAGACCCCTGTTCCCATTTTAAACTTCAACAGCAAAATAGTGGCTGCGACTCACACGCTGTAGGAGTCATCCCTAAAGAACGGACACTTCGAATTCAGCGGTGGAAAGAGCAAGCAAGCCGGGTGACCGGATTCCTGCGCGAGGGCTGGTAAGATAACTGCAGCTGGAGTAGTGGTAATAATAACAACAACGGTGGTTGATAGAGCACTTTCCAGGCCTGCTCTAACTGCTTTATGCGTCCTAACTTACTAACCCTCACAGCAGCCCTGTGGGACACCTGTGGTCCCCCTATACTGACAGAAGACATCACTCTTATCACTGGGGTGGCCTGAAAGAAGCCCCAAGAGAAAACTGAAGCCCTTGTTCTGGAAGCATCAGGAAGAAACACTCTCTGATCTTGGGGCCGCCTAGCTGAAGGGTGAGCTCGGCCTCGACGGCCCGCATGAACTCTCAGATGGGCCTCCGTCTTTGCAGTTGGTTCCACGACTCTCCTGCGGCCTACTGACCACTCGCCCGGGCCTGGTGCAAGCAAAGGAGCTCCTGGACAATGGACAGAAGAACTCTGCTCACAAGAGAGGTGCCCAGAAGGTACGCACTAGCATCCTGCAAACAGCCCGGGTTCCTGGGCCTATTTCCTGTACATGAGTAACTTGGATTTAAAAAGGGGGCGGGGGGGGGGCACCTGGGTGGCTCAGCGGTTTGACACTTGCCTTCGGCTTAGGGCATGATCCTGGGGTCCTGGGATCAAGTCCCGTATGGGGCTCCCTGGACACAGCCTGCTTCTCCCTCTGCCTGCATCTCTATGGGTCTCGTAAATAAAAGCTTTTAAAAAAAATAATTAAAAAATAATTTAAAAAGGTAAAATTAAGAGGAAGAAAAGGAGTGGGAATGAGAAAGTGGAGCCAGGGAGTATAAACCTCATTGGCTGCAAAGTGATTTTGGTTTTTGTTGGATGCTGCTTCCTGCCTGCTGCTCTTTCAAGTGAAGAGTATGGAGTGGAAAGGATGTGGGAACATATTAAAAAACAGAAACAAAAACAAAGATGCATCTTTCTGCCCGAGTACCTCTGCCTGATGGTCTGTCCAGGGCCTAGAAGGGATAGCTTTAGCCCCACTGCAAGTGATTTGTGACCCGGTGGCCCTTACGGTCCCAACGGGGACCCTGAGCACTGCCCATCTGGGGGTCGTGAGTGCTCCTCACTGAGCCCCTCGAGGCGCGGCCTGTGTCCCATGGTCCCCAGGCCCTTGAGGATGCTCCACGGACGTGTGGTCCGAGCCAGACACGAAGCTTTGCCCCTCGGAGCCACCAAGGAGTGTGAGCAGCCGCGGCCTAGTGCAGGCCCGACCGCGGCCCGAGAGGTAGGCCGCGCGTGGCAGGCACATGCACCAGCAGCTGGCTGTGCCACCGCCCCCGCCACAGTCCCCGCGACAGCCCTCGTTGCCCATCGACGGGCCGAGTCCCTCTCACCTGGATACGTGTGAGGAATGAGCATCCCGGCTGCCACGTCGCTGGTGGTGTGAGGAGTGACCTTGTCTGCGACGACCGTGACGGCGCACGGCGGGCCCAGCTGGGAAAGGCACAGGGCGGTGGAGAGCCCCACCACGCCGGCCCCCACCACGGCGACCTGGGGCTGGTGCATGGGCCTGCAGGGACACGCGGGCACCGGGCCGGGCCTGAGTCTGGCGGGCGAGGCCCTCCGCAGGTCCCCAGCTGCTGGACGGCAGGCGGTCCCGGCGGCGCTCCTGGGGCTCAGTGTATGTGTGGGGGGGCAAGGCCTGGGCCCCACGTTGCACACGAGCACAAAACCAGCCTGCGGGGCCTCCAGAGCACACTTCTGCTCATTCTGCCCCCTCCCTCATCCCCTTCTCCTGCAGCCCAGCCTTGTCCCCAGGTACAGATGCCCTCTCTGCTCCCAAAGCCCCCTGGGGGGCAGCCACTGAGAGGACGTGGCCAAGTGGGCAAGTCTGGAACTCGGCCCTTATTGTTTACAAACCGGTTTTTAGTTATAACCGTGAGACAGGGGGTTTGAACACCTGAACCCCGCCTCCCCTCTCCTGCCCCTCACTCCAACTGGAAACCAACCCTCGACTCCCCCTCCCTGCCTCCGTCACCGCCTTCCCCACCCACCCCTGCCTCTTCCCCTCACCCCATACCTGAGACCGCACCCTCTGAGAGCAAACTTTCCAGATAAGGAACCTGGATTCCTTTGCCCACTCAGGTGCTGACTCAGTAACCTGGAGGGGGGGGGGCAACCCATGGCCTCCTGGCCTCAATTCCCTCATCTGCAAACCAGGCCGTGTGAATTCTTTATTGGTTCCTTTGGGTTGAAAATAAAGACCCCCAGAGGTTGTTCCTTCTGAGAGTCGGCGTGGAAACGCGGGAGGCGGACAGGCAGAAGCCCGAGACTGGCGCCCTGCGTGGGAACATCTAGGGGCGGATGAGGCCCGACTCCCTCTCCCCGCACAGCTGGGCCCCAGGAGCCCACTGAGCCCTGCTCTGCTGTCCGCTTCCCCGACCACTGTGGCTTCCCACTGCGCTTGTCTTTCCACCCCTGTTCCCACTCTCTAACTCTCTCTGGGTCTAGGTTGAAACTCCAGAGAAAGGAAATGCGAGTTTGCCAGTCGCTCACCGTCATCTTCATCAAGGTTCTAGCACCAGGCCGGCTCAGTGGGCTCAGCCAGCCTGTAATGGGCTCTTGGCGCAGTTGCCCTTTCCCGCCCGATCAGCAACAGGCAGGTGGGCGCCTTCTATTCACAGGGGTCCTGTGGTCCAAATCGTGGCCACCAGGCCGTCACAGTGACCTTGGCCCTGGAGGGTGCCGGGCAGTTCTGCTGGGAGCGGGGCAACCTGGCGGGGCTCGGCTGTCTGTGGTGTCCTCCAGCTCTGAGGGGCTCTGGCTCGGGGATCAGTTACAGTCCTCCCATGAGGGTCAACGCGTGTCACTTCTGTCTCTCAGGCGGTAGATGCGTTTCCTCCCCGCGAGCTCATGTGCTTGCCCCCCCCCCCCCCCCCATGGGCCGGCTAACTGAGAAGGAACAGGTTGGCCAGGACGCAGGGAAGGGCCTGGCGCACCGGAGGGACCCGTGGGGGCGGGCAAGCTGGAAGAGCAGAGCCCCACCCGTCTCCCCCCGGGGGGGCAGAAGGCACCCACCCCTCCCCTCGCTGGCTTTCCCATTTCTTGGGTTCCCCTGCCCAGCGACTTTCTCAAAATAGCTAAGTCAAGGGGAAAGTAATCTGTGGCTGAGAACAGCTGGCTGCCAGGGAGGAGAAAAGTGAGCCGGCAAGGGGGAACGTCCTGGCCCTGCTCCCACTAAGACCGCCCCAAGCCCCCAGAGCACATACAGGGTGACCCCCGAGCTGCAAGCGGAAGGATTCCAGTACCTTTCTCTGCAAAAGCAGCCTTGGAACCCACAGAAGGCTCTGGCACCAACACTTGTTTTCCCAGTGAGTGGTTGGTCTAGTGCCCTGAGAGACACAGGGAAAGTAACACTGCTTCCCATTGGGGAATTTATTAAGGACATTCCCTCTAATCTCCCTCTCCATTGGCCCACCCCCCTTCCCGGGTCTCTGTAACTTATTTCCCTGGAGAAAGGAAGGATTAACTTCATTTCGTAAGCTCCATGGAACTGTGGCTCTGCCAAACCCCAAGAGCTCGTCCAGCCTCAGCAGTTCTCCTCTTTCTAGTTTGCAAACCTTCCATCTGGCCACCAGTCCGGGGTTCGCCAGCTGATTTACAGGCACGGGGCATAACAGGTGAACCTGCCCCCTGCCAGCAAGCTCTGGCCAGAAGCCACGCGGGTCTCCTCACTTGTCTCCTCTGGGTCAGTGGGTGGGGGCAGGAGTGGGGGCAGGGTGAGGGTGGAATAACGTGGTTGATCACCAACAAGATGACCTGATTGCAGTTGGAAAAAGTACTCGGGAGATAATGGAGGATAAAAACCAAAGGATTCTTTAGCCCACATAGTCAAATATTTGCAGAGTCCACCATGTGGTAGATGCTTGATGACAACCAACAAGTTGTTGATGGGGAAACAGTCTGATGTATCAAAATAATAATAATATTGTAATTAATATATATTTATCATTAACCATGGGCTAGGTGCGTGTACAACACCATATAATGCAACCACCCTCTGAAATAGTGAGATACTATTATTATCCCCATTCCATAGATGGATAAATTGAGGCTCCAAGAGAGTAAAGAAGAGCCCAAGGTCTCCTAAGTAGCAAAGCCCAGTCCGAGTGTCCAAGTCCTGAGACTCCGAGGCTCAAGGTCTAAATCAAAGCACGCACCTTGACATCAAGAGACCTGTTCTACCTTGAGCAAGTCACCCAACTTCTGAATTCCAATTTCCCCTTTTGAAAGTTGGGAGTGAGCTAATTTCTCTTACAAGTTGTTGTAAGCATCTGCTGAGTTAAAATATGTTAAATTCATTGTGAAGTGGCATATATATTTTTAGTGAGCACCTACTATAAAATCAACCAACACTTAGGGAGCATTTGCCCTGTCCAAAGCAGACTGCGAGGACTACAAGAGATTTAAGGGTTTCTAAAATGATGTTTTTCTCCCTCGGGCAAGGAAACAAGGCAAAATAAGGCAGTCCTCTAATATGAAGCACAGACCAGAGGTGCTGTGGGGGCTCAGAGAGAGGAGAGCATGGTGGACCCAAGCGGCCAGTCCAGAAGAGAGGAGGGGAACTGAGGAAGGGTGTCAGAGTCGGTGCTATGTGGTTGGACAAACAAGAGGAGAGAGAGAATTATCAGGACGGAGGAGGGTGTGAGCGAAGTCACAGAGGCAGGAAATTTCAAGAAGAGCTGAGGAAACAGTGAGGTGTCTCCATGGGGAAGTCTGGGTGGGAGCAGGGTGTGAAATCTGGCCCGGATGGAGGACACCATTTGAAAAGTAATGGGAGCCACGGAAGATAGGTGAGAAGGCTCCTTCTTCCTTCCCTGGGGCCAGGACTCTACTGTCCTCTGAGAGCAAGAAGAGGAGGGAACATTTAGAAATGAAACCAAGAACACAAGCCATGTGTGTAAACAACTCATAGGTCTTTTATATTTTTGCTCCTCAGAACTGTAACCATATCAACTTGAAAGAGGGGTCATTTGGAAAACTGATGGGAGAACTGATGGAGGTGTCCATGAGGGTGGGAGTTGAAAGGGCCATCCCAGGCCATCTAGTGGGATTTCGTGTCATCATTTTATAGGCAAGTGGCTGAGGTCCAAAAAAGTTGAAGGGACACCCCCACCCAAGACTGTAGGTGAGCTCTGCATCACGCTCCTCCCCAATGGCTTTTCAGAGACTCTTTACCATGGCCTCGGCGGTCCACAGAGGCTCGTGTATTGGGGGCCTCCCTGGCCCTCCAGCCCCTCCTGCTTTGCTCTCCACGGGCATGTGTGGCTTGTAGTGTGTCAGCCTTTACTGGTGCCAGTAAATAAAGAGGCTCAAACCAACAGAACTTGAATTTTTTAGAATGCCATCAAAGTGTTAATGGAAACCCCAACTACAGTTTAGGGTAGGGAAACGGAAGGAGTGGGCTCAGGGTGACCTGTCTCTGGTGTGGTGGCTAGCCCTCAGTCGAGACACAGAAGAAGGGCACAACCTGTAACCCTTTCTTCTTCATAAAATCATGTGACTTTCAAGACCCACTTACTGGAACGTCCATGAATATCTCCTGATGGGGTAGGTGAGCCCAGGGAAAGGCAGGGAAGGGATGAGGACAATGAATTTACTTAGGGAACTGGCAGTTGTCAGTAAATACTGGTGCAATGTGGACTTTAGAGATAAAACAAGCAGCTGCTACCAACTTCTGGCAAAACCAGATAGTTCATCTCTGTTGGGGGAAGTTACCGTGGACTCTGGCTTCTGCAGTCAATGTAACAACCTTGAATAAGAGAATATTCCTCTTCATCGTCTACAGGAATTTATTAAGTACCCCTTTGGATACTGTGTCATTTAGTAGAATGAACCCTTTGTCTTCCGGACCCTTTCAGTAATATTTGGTAGGCATGAGAGAAAGGCAACAGAATACATCAGAACGTATTTCCAGTATGAACTTCCTGAACAGCACAGTGATGGGAGGAGGGACAGAGTCAGCCTTTTGGGGATCTGAAATCTATACAGTTGTTTGGTTTAGTGGTTTTTTTTTTTTTTTTTTGGAAGTTTATACAGTTTTCAAAGCCCGGGGTCACTTTGCTATCATCTGACAGAAGGGGAATGTGACAGAAGGAAAGTAGAGTGGAAAGAGACAGTGTTCTTAACTGATTGCAGCGAACGTATCTTAATTTTGCAGAATTTATAAAATACATTTTACAAAAATGTATAACCAAATGAACTCATTGTTAGGATCTCTCACAAGAGCCTATGCAAGGGAGGGAAGTGAAGTGCTCTATTGGCTTCACAGGAGGTGTTCTCTGCAGCTAGTGGGCCAAAACCAATCGCCAGAATGATCTAAATGGCAGAGTCCTCAAGAGAGAAACAACACATGTTGGAGGTCACAATTAACTCGATTCCAACACCAATGCTGTGGTATTGACAGAATGGGCCTCAAATGGCCAATGGCGAAGACCAAGACTGGACACCTGCCACACTCTCCCCGACCAAGCGGTGGGACAGCACATGGAGCAGAGAGAAATAGCATTGTGCAGTAGCAGAGCTGTGCAGGGTAGATAAATGATGTACACATAGTATCTCGTCTTTGCAGTCCCGTGAGGGACATTTTATTATGATCCTGGATTTTTACATGAGAAGGCTGAGATAAAGACAGGTGGACTTGCTTCACTGGGAGGGTGCTTTTTGCCCACTAACCTCCACCACCTCTCACACCGCTGCCTGTTGAAGTCAGGTTGATGCATAGACCTCAGTTAAATGGATCTGGTAACAAGGTCACCTCCCTGAAGTTCACCTACTTGGGTGTGGCTTGTTCTCTGAGCTTTCCAGTACTGCGGCAAAGTACTGCTTGAAATATTTATAACTAGAGACAGATATGATGTGCTAGGACCAGGTTCCAACTATTAAAGATACCTAACATCACTTTTTTAGGTAGAAAATCAGAAGGCTGTGCATACTGAGAAATGCTGGAGGAACAAAGTATGTTTAGCTTCCTGGATGACTAGTATTTGTAATTGTTACGATGAAAAGCCCAATTTTTCCCCCAGTGAAGCTTTTCTTCCCCCTACTGATTTAAAGACATTTTTTATCAAGGTGGCTGGATATAACAATAACATACAAAAACCAATCACCTTCCTTAATGCTGGCAATAACCAGTAGAAAATATATTAGAAACTCAGCCCTTCTAGTCATAAAGATACATGCGCAAGAGAAAGTATAACAAGAAATGTGCATGCTTGGTGGAGAACATTATACTTCGTCGAAAGGCATTAAAGGTAACCCAAGTAAATGAAGACGTAACTCATGAAAATGGATGGAAGAGTCAATGCCAGGAATAAAGTAAATCTTCCCTAAATCGATGTAAAAATTCAACTTGATTCAAGTTGAAACCATGCCAGGCAGTTTCAGGCATCAGAGGGAGTGTAGGCTCCTGGGTTCCTGGTCGGCGGCAGAAATATGATTTCTGCATGAGCAGTGGAAGCGGAGTAGGGGCTTGGGGGCTCCCGGCCCAGCACAGGAGTGGCTTCCTGGCCTCTAGTTACCTTCTCCTTCTCCATTTTGTTCCACTGGTCCTTCCCACTCTTTTGTAACTAATTCCCTGTATTAAATTCTTCCATGCCTGAAATAGCTCAGAGGGTTTCTGTTTTGCTGACTGGACTCTTACTAATACAGAAACACGTACGTGGGTGTAACGGACTGAACGTTTATAGTGTCCGATAAGGTGGAAAGAGCAGGGCTCTCCTGATGGGGATTAGCACCCTTTAGAGACACCAGAGAGCTCACTCTCTACCCACACAGGTGCGCAGAAAGGGTCACGGGAGCACACACAGAGACTCTGCCCAGGAGAAGAGGCCTCAGGACTACCTCTCCCTTGCAGGCCATCCTGATCCCAGACTTCCAGCCTCCAGAACCACAAGAAATCAATTTCTGTTGTGAAAGCCCCCCAGTCCGTGGCATCTTGCTATGGCAGCCCTAGCAAAGTAATACAGATCATTAAAACAAAACAAAAAACAAAAAACAAAAAAAAAAAAAGGCAAGAAAATACCAAAGATTAACTAAGAGGAAAAAAACCTAAATACCAGTGGAAAGACAGGCTGAGGACAAAGAAAAAAAGACACACACACACACACACACACACACACATACAGTAAGAGGTGAGAGGTGAGAGGAAGGATAAAGAAATATCTCCCTCTAGTATCCTCCTGTTGTTTTGTTTTCTTTCACAAAGGGAGAGAGGTTTGGGGGGTTATTTTTTATTTGCCAAGTGGAAAGGCCCATGAAGAACTGGGGAATTATCCAGGGAACTGAGTAATTAATTATTAATAAATACTACTAATAAATATTATTATTAAATAATTCAGGCCAAATCCCTTTTTTCCCCCTTAGTAATGCTTTTTTGACAACAGCATCTATATAGTTGTCTTAATCCTACTTTTACTTGCCTCTGCTGCTAACATTAATACTTGCTTGTATCACCAGTTCTAATATATTAGACGTAGGTGTAGCCAACAGCTAAATTTCAAGAACAAGGGAAAAAAAAAATAATGACCTTCTGATGAAACCATAGGAAAGAAAAATCCCAAACTTCTGGAAAACTTGTGTGAAATGTGTTCCTCTAATAGTTAAGAGGATGCCATAGTTTTGCTGTTGAAATGTTTGGGATATTAAACTGAATGTATGTGCAAAATACGGTGTTAGGTAAAGTTGGGGAAACAAAATTTAGTACTTAAAGAGTGAAATCTTCCTGTAAAAAAAGATTTTTTAAGGCAAAAATACTTAATACTTATTTTTTGCTTTTTTTTTTTTTTACCTTGGTAACAGATCCAAATGGTACTTACAGATGAGCTGCGAACAAAAACTTTGCAATGCACTAAAATGCCAGAGCTTCCCTGTGCTGTGAAGGAGATTTAGGGAGAGAATTGGGCAAATTTAGGAAAGATAAGAATGTCGGACTAGAAAACACACCTGGGCCCTGGCAGGCATGTGTCCTTTAACTAGACCTGACATGAGCACCTTTGCTCATTCAGAAGCCCTCTTGCCTCAGGGTGCTGGGAAGCAAGATACCTTTCTCTGTAGCTATTGCTTTTAAGGTTAAAGTATGAAAACAAATATTTTTTGACAGGGCATTCTTTTTTAAGATTTATTTATTTGAAAAGGAGAGAGAGAGAATCCCAAGTAGACTCCCTGCTGAGCGTGGAGCCCAAGGTGGGGCTCCATCCCACGACCCAGAGATCACGACCTGAGCTGAAGCCAAGAGTCGGATGCTTGACTGATACACCGCCTGGGTGCCCTGCCAGGACATTTCTGGATAAAACTTAAATTTAGAGCCATGATTCTCATAAGAGGAGAAGGAATAGCAGAAAGAGAATCTTCAAGGAGCTTTGTCAAAAGCTCCCATGCCCACTCTTCCCCAGGGAGCAGAGGAACCCCGGTTCTGGCGGGAGGATGTGATGTTCCCTGCATGGCTGGAGGCAGGGGGGCAGGTTGAGTCCCTAAAACATCTAAGAACAAATAAGGAGAAATATTTTATGGCAGTAAGAAAGCAGTGTAAAAAATGAGAATTCTCATCTCGGTTTTATTTCTTTTTACTTTTACAAAAAACAATTGTGTTAAGACTTTCTTACAAAAAATTTTTTTTAAAAAGACACATACAAATGACATTCAGGAGATGAGAAGAATATCCCTCTAATACAAAGTCAGTACGGTAAACCATGTTTTACTCCGGTGCTCGCCAGCTCGGACGGCACATTTATTCACCAAGACCCGAACCCCCCGAGTCAATCATTTCTACGTTTTTCAACGCAGTATTACTGGTTGTGGAAAATAATTTGCCTGAGCTCTCGTTTTCTGTATCCTGTCTGGCAGCCTCCTCCCAAGTCGTCGCCAGAGGCTTCCCCATGGTTTCTGGAAGCATCAGCGATAGCACTCCGCTTATGAAGGCCAAAATCGCAACAAGCAACTAGAAGGAATTGAAAGAACAATAATAAGGGACACGTCGTGAAAGAAACATCCTTCAGAGAATGATCGTTTCTGAACCTTTGTCAGAGGGCAGCAGCATTAAATTTGATGCAACCGTGGTCATTGTTACCTCCTGGGGGAACCATGGGTCACTTTGGCAGGCCAGCAGAATGGGCACTCATTACACCATTCATTGACCACGGTGGAGACCGACCTGGTCAACCCCAGAGAGTACCTAGATTAGTACTCTGGTGAGCACTGTCCTAGGAGCAGTGTGGAGAAAAAAAAAAAACCCTGCCCCAACCTCCCAGACCCCAGCACTTTACAGACAAACCCAGCAGTTGCCTTGGGTTGGGACTTCATGATCAGAGGCTGTCTTGGTCAACCATACCCTGGCCCTGAAGTTGGTACATGATCAAAATTCAATAAATGACACTCAGTGAATGAATGAATGAATGAATGAATGAGTGAATGCACAAATGAATGTTGCAATGAGCCAAAACCTACAGAATTTAGGGGGAACCAAACAAAGGCAAATGGAAACTAATTGCTACTTGGGGGGGGGGGCGGTGGTGGTGGTGGTAAGGATCCATGTGATTGCCTTAAAAATTCTTTACTTTCCAAATTTTCACACACAAAAAAGCAACCTTTTAGATTAGCACCATGGTGTCTGCCTTCAAAAATGCAAATTCCATGATACCAATCTTACCTCAATTTTCAAAAATGCAAATTGTATTAAGAATTAAAGCCCACAGGTGCAGCCACTCTGGAAAACTGTGTGGAGGTTCCTCAAAGAGTTAAGAATAGACCTGCCCTATGACCCAGCAATTGCACTGCTGGGGATTTACCCCAAATATTCAGATGCAATGAAACGTCGGGACACCTGCACCCCGATGTTTCTAGCAGCAATGGCCACAATAGCCAAACTGTGGAAGGAGCCTCGGTGTCCATCGAAAGATGAATGGATAAAGAAGCTGTGGTCTATGTATACAATGGAATATTCCTCAGCAATTAGAAACGACAAATACCCACCATTTGCTTCAACGTGGATGGAACTGGAGGGTATGATGCTGAGTGAAGTAAGTCAATCGGAGAAGGACAAACAGTGTATGTTCTCATTCATTTGGGGAATATAAATAATAGTGAAAGGGAATATAAAGGAAGGGAAAAGAAATGTTGGGAAATATCAGGAAGGGAGACAGAACATAAAGACTCCTAACTCGGGGAAACGAACTAGGGGTGGTGGAAGGGGGGGAGGGCGGGTGTTGGAGGGGAATGGGTGATGGGCACTGAGGTGGGCACTTGACGGGATGAGCACTGGGTGTTTTTCTGTACGTTGGTAAATTGAACACCAATAAAAATTAATTAAAAAAAAAAAGAATTAAAGCCCACAGATCTCTTCTCCGTTGATCTTTATGAAGATACTGGGTGGATTCTAGAACTAAATCTCTACACCGTCTGTAAAAATGTGTCCCATCCTCACATAATTTAAACTCCTCCAGCCAAAAAATCACCGCCTGGGAAGAGCCCATAAAAATAAATCAAGGCATGGTTTTCCCAATAAATCTACATACTTGGTGCTTCTACAACGTCTGAGAAGGAGAAACTCCAAGCACACGTTGGTTGCCACGGTGGCGTGACGCAAGGGCCCATCAGTAACACGCGGGACTCGGGGGGACAGGTCCTTATCTTGTTTTGCGCAACGCTGATAACCTCATTCTTGGGAATACTTGAGCAAGCCCAGAAGCAGTCACAGCATCTACAGTGACATTCCAAAGGACGCTTCGAGGCGTCTTCTGGAGCCTTCCAGACACAGCAGGTACACCCACCGAGTAAGTCCAAACAAGAATGAGAATGACTGGAAGGTCCCCCCACCCCCTCAGGCATGCTGGGGAGCCCTAACCCCTCCGTCCCCACCTCTCACTTCCCCCTTCCTCCTCTCCCCTGCCTCCTAAATGGGGAGGGCAGGGTTGGGGCGGGGGAGTCCCTCTATCCACAGACCGTCCTCCTTCTCACAGGTTTTTGACCTTTTCCTTTCCACCACTGATTTTCCTTCAGTAAAAATAACAGTTCTCGAGCCTCTTATAACCCACTCCGCCTGGGAGCTTGCTGGGCTCCCCGGGGTGAACTTGGGTGACTGCGACTTCCTGCTCCTCAGTTTCCTCATCTGTAAAATGGACACATGAGTAGCACCTGCCTCAAAGGACGGGGGAATGAATTAAACTCCATGACCCTTCGAGGGGGGTCCCTTTGCACAGTACCCATCCGTGGGAAGGGCCCAAGAAGTGTGCTTCTCTCATTCCAGGAAGCCGGGGAGGCCTTGGGCCTCGGCCCACAGCCCTCGAGCCCGAGCCCATGCTCTGCGCCCGCTGCCTCCCTGCGCCCGCTCGCCCTCCCCCCCCCCCCGGAAGCCGCTCTTCCCGGCCGCAGACTCCCAGCTGCTGAGCCCAGCAGACCTCTTCCTGTCCTGCTCCTTCTTGGCTGCTGTCCTATCCCGCCTTCCCGGCCTCCTCTCCTCCTTCGGGGTCCTGTCACCTCCCCACGTAGCTGGCTGCTCCTCCTGGAGGAGCTGGGCCCTCCTTCCATCACACCTGACAGGCCTCTGCTCCTAGGGCCCTGCTCTGGAGTCTGGAGTCTGCTCACCGCCCCCCCTCATAGGCTGACCCCCCCCACCTGTTCCTCCAGCTGCCCCGGGCCCCAGGCATCTGCCTCCCAGACGCCTCCTGGCCATCCTGCAGGTGCCTCACGCTGATGAGCCATTGACGTGTTCCCTCCAGCCACCGACGATGGCTTAGGCCTCCCCCCACGGCCCCAGTCCCGCACACCCAGCAGCTCACCAGGGGCGTGGACGTGACTTCTCCTGCCGTCTCTGAGTCACCCTGAGTACTAATGCCCTTCCCTCTGACCTCCTTTGACATCCCTGCCTGTTTTTCTGGGTTATCTCCTGACTCCCATAACCCACCCTGGTGTTGGCGATAGGCTTGACCCCAAACCCAAACTGGCCATATTCCTTTTTCCCTTTAAGCCTTTAATTCCCTTGCCTAGAACTCCCTTCTCTCTTTTTCCTCTGGCTGACTCTTATTGGCCCTTCCAGACGTAGACTGGAGGCCCCCTCCTCCAGGCAGCCTCCCTTCTGGCCTTGGGCTGGGTTGGGAGTCCTCGCCTATAACCCAGAGCCCTGGCCCTCCCCGTACCCCTCAGCTCGGGGCTCTTCTCCTTCCCCACCACACTGGAGGACGGACAGACTCTCTCAGGACAGAGGCTGCCTCTTTCATCTCTGCTCCATAGCACCTAACGAGGAGGTTAGTTCAACAATCAACGCTCAATAAATCTTCGCCAAACCAACCGATGAATACAATGTGAGTTAGTGTCCACTTGTTTTTTAGATTACTAGGAAACAACGGCTGATAATAAAAGCATCAGAATGAGTGATTTTCATGCACTTCTTTTTGAAAGGGAAAATACAAACTTATCTTCCAGATTAGCATTTCCATTCCTCCGAATGAAAATACCGGCTCCCTAGGCAGCTTGACACCCAGAAATAACTTTAATGAGAAATTCTATAATTTATTTTTTTACTCACGGAAAACAACAAGCAACATCTGTTGCATCCGAAGGAAGCATATTCACAGAATATTTCTGCAAATATACGCGAGACCTGCTGACAGAGGTTGTCTTGGGGCAAGGAGGCTGGGGCTCTCGGGGGCAGGGTGGAGGAGGAGCAGATTCCCCTGCATTCCCTTTTGTCGCAGAGCTCTCCAGGCCACCCCAAGCCCCCAGCCCGCCTGCCTCCCATCTTCCTCCCACCAGAAGCATCACCCATGAAGAGTCTGTCGTGTTTCAGGTAAGCTGAAAACCAGGCACCTCTCGGGGAGGCACCACAGGACCCTCCAAGCAGGTAGGCCGTGGGAACCCAGAGTCGAGGCCAGGTGGGGGGCCCAGGTGACTTGGGCAGAGGCCTGGGAGGCCGGAGAGAGAGCAGGGCTCTCCCTAGGCAGCTTCCAGAGACTTGGGCGGGGGGGGGGGGGGGGGGGGGCAGGAGAGGGTCCTTTCACAGCGGCCACAACCGCAATGAAGGGCTCACCGGGGGCAGAAGGTGACCGCCCAACATAAAACAGCAATCCCGCTCTCCTTCCCCACAGGGAGCGGTTAGTAAGGTTTCTGTAAACCGCCACCACTGAACCTAAATTGGCTTCTAACAGGTCCGGGTAGAGATGGCAGTTGGCTGTGCTGCCTCCCTGCCGCGTTGGGGGCTGGGACCTTGCAGGCACCTGTGGCAGGAAGGTCCAAACGCTGGAGAGGTACACGCAGAACGGGGCCACGATGCTCCCCATGCGGCTCACCATGCTGCCGCTCCCCACGGCCAGTGACCTGCAAACAGGAGGCGCGTTAGGGTGCAGACCACTGGGTACCGCTCGGCTGTCGCCAGCTCCACGCGGTGGATGGAGCTGGAGGGATGATGCCCAGCGACGTTGGTCAGTGGGGGGAGGCCGGGCATCCTAGGGCCCCACCGTGTGGGGAGTGTAAGGGACAGTGAAAGGGATCATAAGGGAAGAGGGGGGACCGAGTGGGGAAAGTAAGAGCTGGGGACAAACCATGAGAGACCCCAACTCTGGGAAACAGACAGAGGGTAGTGGATGGGAGGTGGGCAGGGGGATGGGGGACCGGGGATTGGGCCCTGGGGGGGCAGGTGATGGGGTGAGCCCTGGGTGTGATATTATATGGTGGCAAATCGAACTCCAATAAAAACAAAAGTAAAAAATAAAAGAAAGAAAGAAAGGAAAAAAGACAGTGGCCAGAGGTGAACCCGAGCACAGCACCCAAGCGCGGGCTGCAGGACCGCCCGGGCCCTTGTCCACACTCCCAGCGGAGAATCAATGCAATAACCCTAAGCTCGGCCCCAGGGTCGAAAATAAATTTTACACTGATGTTCCAAGGACTGCGTGTGATTTAGATCCGCGTTGTGTGCAACAGGGGAGTATATGAGCATACAGGTCATTCAAGACAAATCAGGACCAGAAAAAAAAAAAGAAGAAGAAGAAAAGAAAAGAAGATCAACCATTCTTCCTTTGCTATGCAGATGAGCGCCTTATGCATATTCATTCAGTCTCACATTGAGGATAACATCCGTCTTCTAGAGCAGGAATTTGTCTGGGGTAGGGGGATGGATGGGAATCGGGGAGAATGAAAGATTTATTATATCTGTGGAACGTTCTGTTTCAATTTTTTAAAGTCAAGTGGTATCTTCTTGAGCTTTTCTTTAAAAGCCATTTAAGGAAACTTTATAGAATGTCTAGTAAGAAGGAAAGAACGTGCTTTTCATGTGAATAAGTATCTCTTAGTAAGCCAAGGAGAGAGGCCCCACCCCAGGAGAAACTAAATCTGCCTAACACCTTGGACCTCTGGCCTCCAGATACGTGAGAAAAGACTTCTGTTGTTTCAGCCACCCGACCTTTTGGTGTTCCGTTATGGCAGCCCTAAAAATTAAGACAACTGACATCAGAACACCAAGAGACACATCCTGGGAAAATTAGCCTTGAGTCCCACGGAGAGTCAGGGTAAGGCAATAGTATTTGAGACTTAAAATGGTTTTAGAATAACAGAGTGTGATTTCACCACAATTTCTTTAATATCCTTGCTAATGAGGTGTAGACAAAGCCTCAGATTCGGAATTAGCATCATCATGGAACTTTCCCATATCTCCGGAGCCCCAGTAACCACTGGAGAGAAAGCAAGCATTTATACTCAAAGGTCAAATATAATGAAACGACACTCAAGTTAACACGAAAACAAGAGAAAAATGAGTAACTCTTACCTTACCCTGGTTGGGTACAGCTCTGCTGTATAAAGGTAAATGAGGCCAAACGACGCCCCTATGGCAAATTTTCCAGCCATGGTCACCACCACAGTCCAAATAAAGTAATCCTGAAAAAACATATATTAGCAAAATAGACCATCATAACTAATATCTTTAAAGGAAATACATAAAATCTCAAAAATTATTTTAAATGTTCTAATTATCCAATAATTAGAATTATCACTCTTTTTCAGAAGAGTGAAAACTATTAATTCTCTGTTTGAACTTACTTTGTAATCTCTACTCCTGGTCTGTAAAAGCTTTCCATCTTCATATAATTAAGAGATTAATTTAATTGTGCCTCCCCCCAGCCTTGGAGATTTCAAATTACCAAATTAGAAAAGCCATTTCCAGAGATTGCGATGGAATGAGACACGCCCAGAGGGTACCAGTTGCACTAGCAATTGACCCACTCCTTCTGGAATTGATCCAAGCAGAGTGATTCAAAGAGCCATAGAAACAAATTGTGCTCCTTTGTGACAGTAATCCTCTAGTTTTATAAATTATCTTCAGAAAATAATCTGAAAGTGATAACTGAACCATTAAAAGAGATTCTTTTCTTTTTTTCTTTTGGTGGAAGCATTTCTCAACAGTGAAATTTCTCCCACTCCATTCCTGCTGCCCTTAATGTCCTCTACTTCCCGCTGGGACTCCCAAAGACTTCCCACATTCCATCTTCTCGCTCTCGTCTCCTGTCTGCCAGCCGGACATGGAGATCCAGGTGACCTGGGGTTCATGTGTTGAGGTTGGCAGAGCCTCTGTCAACCTGAATCCCCGAATGACTCCGTGGAGCCAAACACCCCCTCACCACTCCTGCCACCACCAACCAGGTAGACCCTCATCAAACCTTCTATGAGCAAGAAATAAATACCTGTGATGTGAAGTCACTGGCATTTGACGATGCCTCTAATAAAGCAACTAATGTCACCTTGTTACCTTACATCCTAATTACTGTGTGTTTGTGGGATGAATTTGTTGACAGTATCTCTTGTAGACGGGATTTGTTGAAGGAATGAATGTAACTTAAAAAAAACATGGACACGTGTTGATACTGACATTTGGGGAGAAACTTTTATTAGAAGGAAGAAATTTGGGGTTAAGTGTTGGCGCCCTATTTCTAGAAATCCCCATCAGCTACTTTCCTGTCTTCCCTATTATCACAGGGGCTTAACCATTATAGAACTTGAGGGTTCTGGGGTTCCCCTAAATCTTCACAAATTCAAAGGCAGCTGTCATCAGCTCAACTAGTATATCTGTAAACCACTTAAAACAAACAAACAAACAAAAAGGTGTGGATGAAGTTCCCTTAAATTGGCAGCAACCTCCCAGTCCTGAGTAGTTTTACTGCCTGCATATAGTTGTATATCAATCCTCTGGAAATTTCAGTGACATAAAACATTTGATTCACCAACCTTGAGAATTAAGTGAAATGGTACTATAAAAAGAAGTCACTGGTTAACTTAAAGTAAATTTCAAACAACATATAAAATCTTAAATGTCTTGGCTCTAAATGTTGAGATACTATTGCTGAACAATCACATAATCCTAGAGAAAATTATAGAAAGTATTTTAAAGTGTAGTTACCATGACCACATTTTCCAAATCAAGAATGAAAAACACAGGTTCTGATAACATTTGGGGGGGCGGGTGTGGAGAAGCACTTACTGGATGCAAGAGTTATTCTAGGGGATGGTGTTTGCCCAAATATAGGAACGGGAGGGTGCTTTCAGTAGTTTATGGCATCGTTTCTCAGTGGGAAACTGCATTCTTAAGAACAAGTTCCTTGAGGGATTTAGGCATACCAGAAATTGGAAACTACTCATCTACTGCAATGAAAGACAAGACTATTTAAATTGAAACAGTCCTGAAGATAGAACTCATTAAGTCCTTCAGAGGTCTCTATGGCTCCCTCCCTCTTTCAGGTTTCTTTTCTTTTTTTTTTTTTTTTCTCTTTCAGGTTTCTAATCCACTGTCACCTTCTCTGCGAGGCACTCCATCCTCGATCACCCTGGATAAAGCAAACACACGTGTCACACACACACACACGCACACATGCATTCTCCATCGCTTATCCTGTTCTGGTTTTCTTCATACTTGTAGAAACTAGATTCACTGTGAGTCTTCAGCACCTAGAACGACACCTGCCACCTGACAGATGCTGGATACATATTTGTTGAATGAATGAACGTTTAAGATTACAATAATCACTGGAAGAGGTGATCAACTGTCCTCCTTTGGGACCTCTGTGTTTACAAAATACAACACTGGCCATCTCTGGGAAGTGAGATTACGGGTGCTTTTTTTTTTCTTAACATTTTTTTCCTTAATCTTTTTACCATGAACATATAATACTTACACAACAGAGAAAGGATGGTTTTTAAAAGAACACATTTAAAAATATTATGTATATACTCTGTATGTCTGAATTGATCTTCATATCTGCTGTCCTAGTGTAACTAACCACGCCCTAAATTAGACATAAAAATAACTCACCTTGGGGATCACCATAACCACACCACAGAACAGTGCACCTGAGATAAGGGCGAAGGCCAGAATGCTTCTTCTCCCTATACGGTCTATCCCCAGGCACATGAAGATGTAAGCAGGAATTTCCACTGCACCTGTCATTGAGCGAAAGGGCCCTCGATAAGCCACGGCAACCAACTGCGCGACAGGACCTCGCCTTCTAACCCACCACCCAAAAGGGATGATCAGCCCTCTCCCCACTCCCAGGAGCCCCTCAGAGCTATCCAACGACTGCCCTGAAAGCTCTGCCCCTTTTTAAACTCCCTGTAGGGAGGAGGATGTGTCCTGTGAAGTACACAGTCCCGCAATCCGCCTGGCACTCATCACCCGCCCTAGGAACCTTGCCCCCCACCAGGCTGGAAGCGGCCCAGGACACGCACAGGGGGCCCAGAGGACAGGCCTGTCAGATGAATACATCAGTAAATTCACAGACGACCAGTGGATAATTTCTGACCTTTGATTTCTCACGCTTGATAGAACTAGGGAAAATTCTAGATGAGTGATTTCAAAGTTTAGGAACTAAAGTAGAAAATTCGTGTGGGCTAGGTAGACAAACTAATGATAAGGCGTGATGGATTTTATTTTATTTATTTTATTTTATTTTTTATTTATTTATGATAGTCACAGAGAGAGAGAGAGAGAGAGAGAGGCAGAGACAGAGGCAGAGGGAGAAGCAGGGTCCATGCACCAGGAGCCCGACATGGGATTCAATCCCGGGTCTCCAGGATCGCGCCCTGGGCCAAAGGCAGGCGCCAAACCGCTGCGCCACCCAGGGATCCCGCGTGATGGATTTTAAATCTAAAAGTAAACATTTGGGACTCCTGGGGGGCCCAGCGGTTGAGAGCTTGCCTTCAGCTCAGGGCGTGATCCTGGGGTGCCAGGATCGAGTCCCACATCGGGCTCCCTGCATGGAGCCTGCTTCTCCCTCTGCCCATGTCTGCCTCTCTCTGTGTGTCTCTCATGAATAAATAAATAAAATCTTAAAAAAACAAATAAATAAAAGTAAACATTTAAAAATCTAACATGAGGGGCACCAGGGTGGCTCAGTGGTTGAGCGTCTGCCTTTGGCTCAGGGTGTGACCTGGGATCGAGGATCGAGTCCCTCATCAGAGTCATTGCAGGGAGTCTGCTTCTCCCTCTGCCTGTGTCTCTGCCTCTCCCTCTGTGTCTCTCATGAATAAATAAATAAAATATATATATTTTTAAATCTAACACAAGTCCCCTACAGGACAGAAACTTCCTTGGGCCTCTTTTTACTGCCCCACCACAAAAGTAAAGAGCTGCATCTTAAAAGCTCTTCTCTTGAAAAACCAAAGTTTTTGAATCTGAGATCCAGAGCCAGAAAGTTCTATGTCTATCTACCAGCCAGAATGAAATAGGAAGCAAGCACGAAGATCCTGTGCCCAAGCAAGCAAGCCCAACGGTCTCCTTCAGGAAGCTGCCATTCTTCAGCAGCCTAGATCGTGCACATAATTCAGTCTTCAAGTTCTTCCCTCCCTCTGCTGCTTGCCTAACCTCAGGATGCAACCCACCACTGCCGCTCAGGAATGACGTGCCCTTGTCCACGCAACTGCAGGACGTTGCAAGCCCCTGGAGAGGCAGGCCCACGTCTATGTCTCCCCCAGCTTCGGAACACATCCTCGGGTAGATACATATACTCCGAGGGAACGTTCTCAGTAGTACATCAGAAATCAAACTCAGCTGCTGCTGCTCAAAAAAAATAAAAGTGGCCCAGGCCAAGGCAAAGATTAACATCCTGAGCCACCTCCGAGAGCTGGTCCCTCTTCCTTTCAGTGGCCTGGAGAAGACTCCATCTTAGAAACATTGTTATACTTATGAGATGTCCCAGTTTCTTGAGAATGCATATGTCCATTAAAACTAGGAAACTGTATCATAAAGATCTAAAGCTCCAGCTTCCCGAAGCTTCCCTGTGTCACACCGCACCCCACTGGGTCCTCCCGCCACTTGCTGCTCTGTTCTAGGAACGCTGCATCATTTCTCAAACTGACATACAGAATGTTTGAAGCCAAGACGGACTCAGTCTGCAAACTTGCTGGTTTGCCCAAGAGAATAAAGGTGGGTTTTTTCCCCCTTAAAATGACTTCTCTCATAATTCCTGCTGAGCTATCATGAACAAAAACAGATGTGTCATCGGAGCACTCCAATGAGAAGGGATGATATCTATGTGTAAAAATGTAAAAGCAAGATTTTCTGAGGATAATAGCAAGTGCAGGCAGCCTTTGTGAAAATAGCCAGGAGTTGCAACTAGATGGACAAATACAGATTTCTAATATTCCTCTCATGTTGGGTGTGAATTTGGACGGCCCTCGGAGTCATGCCTCAAGACGTCACAGCAATCTCTTGAGCCATTTTAACCTGCTACTAGAATGGAAGAAGCATGACAACGAAATTAGAGTTGCATGTATTTAAGTGATTTTCTTCACTGAAATTTCTAAATTCAGCACTTTTGAAGGTAGAAAGATACCAGAAGATCTCCAAGACACATTAAATCTTAAAAGGAAAACCACCTACGAAGAACAACAGGTAGGGAATGATCTCTTGATCTGCACAAATGTATGGAAATGTGTCGAAAGATATAAAAGAGCACAAGCCAGATATTAAAGACGTCACCTCTCAAAGAGAGTTCTGAGATGGGGGTGGGCTTATAGGAAGGAAGCAAGCAAGGAGCAGAGGCAGAAAAGGAAAGAGGGACTAAATTCTTCTGACTGCATTGTTTAAAAAAAAAAATATATATATATATATACCTGGCATTCCAGTCTAATAACACTAAAAGAGGCCATAATAATACAGTGGGCAGTATTGTTCCTGGTAGAGAAAAGACAATAAAAGCACACTAAAAACATGGTAGAAACATCAGTTCATTGCTACACTTAAATATATTTAACTACTTACCCATGAGGAAGAGGTTTAAATATTCATTGCCTCCTAAATTAACAGAATTCAAGGAGAAGAAGTAGAATCCCAAACACCCCGTGAACCAAATCAGCCAAACAGTAAGTGTCCTCGTTCCAACATTCCAGTCACAAAACAGATCTAATAGGTTGTGCTTCTTAACTTCAAGGGGTTCATTACCAACAGGATCATTTAGATCCAGTGACAAAAGTTCTGACAGTTTACAGGAGCTGGCCCTATTCCACTTGGCAATCGTATCAACTACTTTTTGCGCTTCTTCATATCTTCCCTCTGAGAGAAGCCAAAAAGGTGTCTCTGGGAGTATCCAACAGCACAGGACAAAGGGGATAGTCACTGTGGAGAGGACTATCTGATAGATCCACCAGGTCCTGACAAAGTAGCCTGTCAAAGCCACCACCATTGTTCCAATTGCAAAAAAGGAATGCATCTGGATGCATGCCCACGTCCGAGCCTTCATGCCAATAAATTCCGTCACATAGACAAACACCACCACGAGATAGCCACTTCCAGACTGAAAAACAAAGCAGGGAGGGTGGTCCAGATTTAAGGTCACATTTATAACTGCTAAGGGGTCTGATCTCTCTGCATATCACACACAGGCAAGAAAGAAAATGACGACAATTGTTTTCTGAAACCCATACCACATTGATAAAATCATGTTGATTCCAATCCATCCTTCTTCTTTCAATGGTTCTTTTCATCCTCCCTCCACCCTCGCCACCCCAAATGGCTCACACTTGAGAGGTTATGTATGATATAAACGAGAGGATATGAATGATATATGTTGGACACTGCCTTTTCTTATAGAGGATCATAAGTATTCCTCTATACTGTGAATTTATTTCTCACTTAACATAAATATAAACATGCATGCAAATTTATCTACATATAAGAGGTCCTTATCATTAAGTCCTAAATTGTTAAATGGGAACCAAAAATTATGGTAACTAGTGGGAAGAAAAAGATTTGATTGAAACTTTATTTTAACAGGCAACAAAAGAGAAAATAAATTGGGCTTCATGAAAATTAGAAACGTCTGCGCATCAAGGGACACCACCAACAGAGTGAAAAGGCAGCCTATGGAATGAGATATTTACAAATCATATATCTGTTAAGAAATTAATATGCAGGATAGACTGAAGACTCCTAAAATTCAACAATAAAACAAACAATCCAATTCAAAATAAGCGAAGGATTTGGATTTTTCCAAAAAGATATACGAATGGCCAATAACCAATGAAAGGATGCTCAACATTCCTAACCATTAGGGAAACGCAAATCAAAGCCACGATGAGATACCACCTCATGGCCATTAGGATAGTTACTATTTAAAAAAAAACAACAGAAGATAACAAACGTTGACCGAGATATGGAGAAACTGGAACCTTTGAGCACTATTGGTGGGAATATAAAATGGTACAGGTGCTATGGGAAACCGCACGGGGATTTCCCCAGAAAACTAAAAATAGAATTCCCATATGATCCAGCAGTCCCGCTTTGGATATAGACCCGAAATAACTGAAAGTGAGATCTCAAAGAAATATTTGTTCACCCATGTGTGTAACAGCATTATTCACAATGGCTAAAATGCAGAAGCAACACAAGCCTCCATGCACAGATGGATAGAGGAGTGGTCTACACATACAATGGAATATTATTCAGCCTTAAAAAGGAAGGAAAGTCTGACACATGCTACAACATGCATGCGCTTTAAGGCCATTACTCGAAGTGAAATAAGCCCATAACAAAAAGATAAAATACTGTATGATTCCACTTATATGAGGTACATAGTGTAGCTGAAATCATAGAGATAGGATGTAGAATGTGGTGGCCAGGGGCTGGGGGAAGAGGAAAGGAGGGTTGCTGTTTAGTGGGTATAGAGTTTCGGTTTTGCAAAATGAAAAGAGTTCTGGAGATGGATGCTGGTTATAGTTGCACAACAATAGTACTTAATATCACTGAAAGGTAGACTTAAAAATGGTTAATTTTATGTGTATTTTACCACAATTTTTTGAATTGGGGAAAATCAACTTGATTTTGAAAATAAGCCTATCTTTAACAAAATTTAATAGCAATATGTGATCATTCTTGGAATAAACAAAGAATGAATCAAATAATGGGTTTTGGTGTGTGTGTGTGGGGGGGATGATGAAAGGATTAGTATTTTTCCTATAAGATTATTTCACATTTGACTTTTATAACACACATCATAAAGTTAATTTTTGCAAAATTATTCAAGAGCCAAAGGCCTCTCTTAATCCTTTGATATTCAAATCACACTTTCCTGGAGGCTCATCACGTCATTATCCTTGTGGATGTTAATTTCTTCAAAAGTTAACTGGTCTACCTTTGCCACATCCCAGTTGGCCAAGGGATTTGGGTAGGATTTAGTTTTCCCCATTGCTTTCAAAGACCTTTTATAGTCAAACATCTTTTGTAAGGCCTGCAATTTCACCTCGCATCAGAAAGTCAGAAAGAAGCTGGCCTACCAGCAATTTCCTGTGACAGAGAGGATGACGCTAGTGGTAAGCAGGGCTGTGCGGGGTGGGGCCTACTGCGCTAATGTTCAGCCCGATACTTTTGTGACAACGCCTTTCATTTCTCCATATGGCCTTGTAATTGCAAGACTCAGAAAATGAACCCTGATAAGGAGAACTCCCACACCCAAGAATCTGGTTGTTTGATGAATGTTCGCTGCTCTTACAGTACACAAGGATGGTGACAGCCATCAAATACCACAAATTTCCCCCATTAAGTTAAGCAGTGACATCAGTCCCTGGCAGGTTTTTTTCCAGGTGCGTTCTGAATCCACTCCTACTCCCTCTAGGTTACTTCTGTCACTGGGTTCAAATAATCCTTTTGAGCAAAGGATTAACCCAACTATATAATTCCAAAACACTCCCTGGATCCATTCACACCCGTCACTTCTACTGATAACGCCCTGCTCTTCACATCTACCCTGAGCCCTCTGCCCCACACCCCACGGCAGCTGGAACAGCCACTTGGGCCCACCTGAACCCCTGCAGGAGATTCCCATTGCCTTGAGGAAATCAAGGAAACTCGTGATCACCCTCCAAGGCCCCGGTTGGTCATCCCTCTCCCCATCAGCCTCAGCAAGGTTATTTCACCTCCTCTCTAGTCTCCAGACACCCAGACCTCCAATTCCTTCTCATCTTACTTGCTGCCTCTGCCTGGAATGTTCTTGCCTTACCCACCCCTCAGGACTAAAAGGCCCCTGACTCTCCAGACTCCCCAACCTCCCAACTTAAGACCCGCTCGCTCCCCGCTCCCACTGTCACACCTCCACTGTCAACATTGTATTTTTGAGGATGGCCCATCAGTGTTTTGACTTTCCCACTACACTGTAGGGTCACTGAAACAGTCCGGTCTGGTTTACGCATAACATCTGCGGGCAGATCAATAAATGTGTTGAGCAAATGAGCCGGCCTGCATCTTCCCTACTCAGAGTTCAACCGCAGCCACATTTCTCAGGAAAATCAAAGACAAGAGCCACAGACAATTAAGCTACATTGACAAATGTGTTCAATGAGTGGCCGTCTCATTTTCTCAGGTCTGAAAATAAACACATGGTATTTGCAAGACCGAAACAGGTATTTTCAGAATTTATCCTCTTAAGTCTTTGCACCCTCTCCGTACCTGTGCCTCTGGTGAACCATCATTCCCACCAAGGGTCTCATCAAATCTCACTCTGCAGTCACAGAGCCATTTCCTCTTATTCCATCCTCAGTGGAGACAGACTGCCGCTTGTTATCTTTTGTATTTAAAAACTCTTTACATTTCTAAATATAGATAATTACTTTTTTTCTTAAGGTCCTGCACCTCCTAATTCTCCTAATTTTTTTTTCTTCTTATGCATCATCCCTATCCTTGGCCATTTGCGTGGCTGCCTAGGAACCCTGTCCAGCCTGTGAGTGCTGGGACACCCTCTGAGCTCGCAGTCCTTGGCTTCTCCCTGGAATCTTGGCTCATACATCTTGGTGAGAGGGGACACATGCCCGCCCGTTCAGCTAGGTCACAAGCTCCTCCCACAGACAGAAACCTCACGCCACTACCCTTGACCAGTGACCTCCAAACAGATTCACTGCGGCTGGCCTCTGGCAGTCTGGAGCCTGTCTGAAAGCCTCACTGAGTGTGGGGACACTTCCTCCCTGGCTGGTCCACTTCTGATGACAGTCCCCACCAGAAGGACCGCCAATGTCACGTCAGGTGTCCTACCGTGAATACTAACTGTAATTTCCCTGGGTCCTGATAAAAACCCGGTGAAGCATGTAGTATTTTCTGCAGTTTACAGCTTAGCAACTAAGGCTCAAAGAGGACCACCTGTTTGCCCAAGGCCACACAACTAAAAAGCCAAAATATGGCAAAGCTGGTACTCAAACCCATGCCCTTTCCCTACATGTCCCTGTTCCTCATAACAGAAAAGCCTGATGCCTTCTTGTTCTCTTTCCTGCTGCACACTACACAGACGACTCTCTTAACAACACACCTTAAGCATCTGTTGGGCTCATGCATACAGGGTCTGACTAGGCCGCTGTAATTGCTCAGAAATGAAATGACGCCTCAGTAATTGGGGAATGCGGATCATGTGCCAGGCATGGGGTCAAACAAAAGGTCTCTGCCTCGTAAGCAACCATTTTTCATTTTAATGAGCTTCACTGTAAACACAGGGCGCCACTATCCCACAAAAAAGACTTCTCAGTGGAATGAACAAAGATTAGTCCTTGATCGCTCTCACCACATGCCAAAGGACCCAAACTAAGACAGTCGGGCTCGACGTGAAAACACTGCAGCCGAATTAATGAGGTCTTTGAAAAGCACACACACAACTCACCATGGCAAGAAGAAAGCGTGCGATCATGAAGCTGTAATAATCAAACGAGAACGCCGCTGCTATGCCAAAGAAAAATATGCCAGCGCTTGTGGACCACAAGACAAGGCGTCTTCCTTTCCTGAAAAATAAGAATCACACAGTGGAACAAGCAAGGTAATGGTTATAACAGTTCGAACACCCACTCAATTCACAAAAGTTGAGTGTTGCCTACGTATCTCATAGCTTATGTACTGGTTCCTGCTGTTCATTCATCTATTTGGGGAAATAGTGAGTGGACACATGACTTCTTCAAGAGGCCAGTCTTTCGGTGGAGAGGCCCCCACCCAAGCCACTAATATACGTACATGATCACCCTGGGCGATCCCCAGAGGGCCTCCTAACCCGGACTGCTGAGGGAAAGGAGGGTTTGTCCTTTTGCTCCCAGACTTCTGCTGTCTGACCTGTTGGACCATCTTCCCTGTAGGGCTGGCTCTGCCCACACAGGTAGAGAAGGTCTTGCCAAGCCTCTTTAAAAACAGGTGGGTGGGGGATTGGGGTAACTGGGTGAGGGGCCCTGAGGAGGGCACTTGATGGGATGAGCACTGGGTGTTACACTGGTGTCACGCTGGCAAATTGAACTTCAATAAAAACAAATGAAAAATAAGCAGATAAAAGTAAAGAATAAAAAAATAAAAACAGAGGGCTTGCTACATTCTGCTCCTAGAATACGGGGCTTGCTTGCTCCACATTTTCATAATTGGGAGGGGCATTTATTTGCCTAAAAAGCAAACAAACAAATTATAATCCTGACAGATTTTTTAAAAATTGAGATATCATTCACAAACCACAGAGTCCGGCCTTTGCAAGTATACGGTGCAGGGGCTTTCAGTGTATTCACCAAGTTGTGCAGCCCTCATGACTAATTCCAGGATATTTTTCATCACTCCAAAAAGAAACTCTGCACGCAGGAGCCGTCATCCCGCCTTTTGTGCGCACCCCCTCCCTCCAGCTCCTGACTTCCACTAACCTACTGTCTGTCTCCAGGGAGTTGCTTACTCTGGACATTTTATATTAACAGAGTTGCACAATATATGGCCTGTGGTGTCTGGCTTCCTTTACTTAGCATTGTGTCTGTAAGATTCGTCTGTGATGCAGTGTGTATCGGTACTTCATTCCTTTCTGGGTCTAAATAACACTCCACTGGGTGGCTATACCACATTTGTTTATCTATCCATCAGTTGAAAGCCATTTGGATCGCCTCTGCTTCCCAGCTATGGGGAATAATGCTGCCGTGAACATTTTGTGAGCAAAATTTTGTGTTCGGTTCTCTTGGGTATGTAGCCAGGAGCGGAATTGCCGGCACCTACGATAACCCTATGTTTAACATTTGGAGGAACTGCCAAACTGCTTTCCAAAGTGGCTCCCCATTTTTACAATCTCACCCACAATGGACGAATTTCTCCACATCCTTGACGACACGTGTCCGTTATTGTCTGTCTTTCTGATTACGGCCATCCTCGTGAGTGTGCAGGGGTATCTCACTGTGGTTTTGATGTGCACTTCCTTCATGACTGATGATGTTGAGCATTTTTATATGTGCTTGTTGGCCATTTGCACATATTCTTTAAAGAAATATCTATCTAAATCCTTTGCCGGTTTTTAAACTGGGTTATTTGTCCTTATATTGTTGAGTTATAAGCGTTCTTCATATATTCAGGATCCTGGGCTCTTATCAGATATGTGGTTAACAAATATTTTCTGCCTGTGAGCTGTCCCTGACAGATAATTTTAAGGCAAAAGATTATAGCCTTGAGATTCCAACCAACACATTTCCCTGGTAAAGTGGAGGATACACAAGCTAATAAAAAACTGTCCTCTGCACACTCTCAGCTTTCTATGCTCCCACACACACACTTGTAGGGATTCTTGGGCCTACACATGCATGGTCTCCAAACTCATCTGAGCCCTGAATGCCATTTCATACTTTTTACCCACTGCTCCCATCAACCTCCTCTGCCACCCACAATGTCTGCACCTCCTCTGCCACCCACAATGTCTGCACCTCCCATCTCCTGCAGAGAACAGAGGCCATCAAAGAGAAAGCCCCACAACTTCCTGCTGGGCCCACCTGGCAACACAACCTGCATTCTGCATTCAGCTTTCTCTTCTTCCCTCCTCTCTGGAGACACCCAACCCACCCTTTTCTCTCCAGATACCAGTTTGCAATCTTTGTATTGGATCGTGCCTCTTCCCTCCTCCTCTGAGAACTTATTCTAACAATTACTTCTTTGGCCTCTCTCTTTCTCCTCGGACTCCTTCCTTTCAGTTTAAGTCTTTTCCAGCCAAAGACAAGAGTCTTCCATGGAACCTAGCACTCCATCAGCCACATTTCATCCTGTCTTTCCTCCACCAATGGCTTATCAGGAAGGAATACGGATGTCTCAACTCCTATGTCTCCTTAGCCGGTGACCACCGGGTCACCACTGACTTTTCTGAGATGGCCCTCCAGTCACCAGGGACCCGCAGGCTGCCTCTCTCAGGTCCTTATCTGCCTGTCTCCTTAGTGCCATGGACCATTCCTGCTCTGAAGGCCCACTCCATCTCGGCTTGCTGAACACCACTCTCCATGTTTGGCCCAGGCCTCCCTGACGGCCCACCTGCCTCAGCGTCTGCATTTCCCAAAGTCCTCTACTGCACGCTCCGGGCCCTTGAGATGTCATCTTCCTCCCTGCCTCTGATTCCTAAGAACATGCTGTCAACTGCCCACATGCCTTCTGGTCCTAGTGGCTCTGCTCCACTTGCTTTTTTGTTTGTTTATTTGTTTGTTTTTAAGATTTTTCATTTATTTATTAGAGAAAGAGAGAGCACAAGTGGAGGGGAAGGGGCAGAGGATGAGGGAGAAGGAAAAGCAGACTCCGCTGAGCAGGGAGCCCGATTTGGGGCTCGATCCCAGGATCCTGAGACCATGACTCCAGCCAAAGGCAGACGCTTCACTGCCTGAGCCACCCAGGCACCCCGGCTCTTCTCCATTTCGAGGTCCTGCATAGCTGCTATCTTTGTTATTGGTGGTGGTGGTATTTCGATCTTCCCTTTCTTTCTTAATCCAGGGGTAGGACATGCTCATGGGAAAATATACCCAGACACAGTTCCCTTTCTTCTGGAGTGGCTCTCTCCTTCATGTTTCCTGAATTGGTTGGTTTTCTTTCCTCTTCCTCCAGCATAGTGGTCACCGAATTATGTCAGTTTAAAAATGCCCCCTCAAGGGGATCCCTGGGTGGCGCAGCAGTTTGGCACCTGCCTTTGGCCCAGGGTGCGATCCTGGAGACCCGGGATCGAATCCCATGTCAGGCTCCTGGTGCATGGAGCCTGCTTCTCCCTCTGCCTATGTCTCTGCCTCTCTCTCTCTCTCTCTCTCTCTCTCTCTGTATGACTATCATAAATAAATAATAAAAAAAAATTTTTTAAATGCCCCCTCAATATGTGTCCACCTTTGCCTCTCTGTCTCTCCTACCTTCATTCAGGCCTTCGCCTCCCCCTACATACATCACTCATCCCCACGGCCTCCCAACCAACCAGGCCTGAGCGCACCTCTCCCCCACTTCCCAGAAATAAAAACAATCCCAGGTGTAGTTTTGCTTCACTACCTTTATCCATCGTATGTGTCTGCCAAATGGGCCTCCCCACAATTCCCTGAACGCGCTAGGCTCTCTCATCCCACGAAGTCGTCCCCCCACCTCATAGAAAGCCTTCTCTATTGAGCATTTAAAACCCAGATCAATGGGGCACCTGGGTGGCTCAGTGGTTGAGCGTCTCTGCCTTCAGCCTGGGGCGTGATCCCGGAGTCCTGGGATTGAGTCCCACATCGGGCTCCCTGCATGGAGCCTGCTTCTCCCTCTGCCTCTCTGTGTCTCTCACGAATAAATAAATAAAATCTTTAAAAAATAAAAAATAAAATAAAACCCAGATCAAATGTGCAGCCTTTTCTGACCAGCCTCTGGGGTCTTGCAGCAGAAATGAAGAGAAAAATGGAAGGTAGCAATTAGGTATTCAGGCCTGGGTTCAAATCCCAGCTCCATTGCTTACTTTCTAAATAAACTTTCTGTGCCTCCTTTTCCATACCGGTACTTAAAATAGGGCCAATAGTGCCTAACTCACAGATTTCTTTAAATAATTAAATGAAATAATGCACAAGACATTTAGAATAGTACCGAGTGCATAGGAAATGGTTCATAAATGTGAGCTATTATTATTTTAAGAGCATTTATCACATTTCATTGAAATTATCTGTTTAAAACTCTTTCTCCTCCACTGTTAGCTCTGTAAGGATGGGATCAGATCTTATTTCTTTGCTTTTTATTATTTTTTATTATAATATATCATACATACATCAGAATACATAAAAATATATATGTACAATTTGGAGAAAAATAAAGACTCAAACATCTATGAAATCACAACCCAAAGCAAGAAAAAGATCATTGCCACTCTCCCAGTAGCATCTGAGAGAGGTGCTCTCTCTCACACCTCCCTTTGTGATTCCAAACCCCAAAATCCTTCCCCCCTTTTGGAAGGACCATTATCCTAATTTTAGTGACCATCAATTCCTTGCTCTTCATTCCATTTTAACATAGGCAGCCCTAAACAATACAGGTCACTTTTGCCAGTTTTTGACCTTTCTATAATCAAATGGTACTATGTGTATTATGGCTCTCTTCTTTCACTCAATACTATTTTTGGAAACTCATCTCTGTTGTTTGTGTAGCTATAGTTCATTCATTGAATGGCCACATATCCCACAGCAAGAAATACTGCAAAACATGTGTCTACAATATGGCTGACGTACATTTGGGTTGTCTGCATGGCCAGGCTGGTAGCAACAATGCTGTAGGAGCCTTTTAATGCATGTACCCACGTGGACGTGTGCAAGAGCTTCTCCAGAGGACAAGCCCTAGAACATGTGAACTGTACCTATCATCAACTTTTCTATATAATTATAAACCATTCTTCAAAGTTTTTTTGATTTGCATTTTCAATTTGCACTCACACCAGCAGGGTGAAAACTCCTACTACTCCGTATCCTCACCAACACTTGGCATTACAAGAATTTCTACTTTTGACAGCTGGTCAACAATAAATGGTACGGTTATATACCACTAACACTTTTTTCATCTCTTCATCAGACATTTGGATGTTCTCTTTTATGAAGTGATTTCAAATCTTTTTCTCAATCTTCTGTTAGGTTGTCTATCTTTTTTCCCAATTGATATAAAAGTCCTTTAAGTACTCTGGATTTTAATCCTTTGGTTACATGTAAAGCAAATATTCTCTCTCTCGCTCTCTGGCTTGTCTTTCTTCTTAATGGTGTCTTTTCGTGGACATAAATTCTTCTAGTGAAGTCAAATTTATCCATTTTTTTTTCCTTCGTGGTTAGTGCTTTTTGTGTCTTCTTTTTTTTTTTTTTTTTTTTTTTTTACTTTTTTTTTTTTTTTTTGCTTTTTGTGTCTTCAAAAAGGTCATCCCTTCCTTCAAGTAGGTTCTGAAAATATTCTCTCATATTATCATCCTAACATTATATAGTTTTCCCTTTCCCCTATGTGTCTTTAATCATTCTAGATTTTAATCCTGATTTTCATACTATAAGGTGTGAGGAAGGGACACTGGTTGTATTTTCTCCTATATGTCTAACAGTTGTCCCAGGACCACTCATTAATCCTTTTCCTGCTGATGTGTGATGCCTTATTTGTTCCATAGTTATATCTATAAATGCACTACTCACGGTCCTCTAAGGAGCTATCAATGGTTTGTCTAATGATACGTCTATTTATCTTAATGACTTGATTCTTGAAGTTTGTTATTTTCTCTATAGAAGTTTGCCATTTGTACACACGTTTTTGATAGATTTATCCATATATTTTTTATATTTTTTGGCTTTTGCAATGGCATTTTTTAAACTTTTTAAAAATTGAAGTATAGTTGACACATGGTTACATTAGTTTCAGGTGTACAATATAGTGATTCCACAACTCTACACGTTATGCTATACTCACCACAAGTGTAGCTACCATCTGTGCCCACAAAATGTTGTTATAATACTATTGACTATATTCCCTACACTAATAATGACTTATTTATTCCATAACTGGAAGCCTGTATTTCCCACAGCCCTTCACCCATTTCACGCACCCCCCACTGCCTCCCCTTTGGCAACCATCAGTTTGTTTTCTGTATTTATGAGTCTTGTTCTGCTTTTTATCTGTTTGTTCATTTGTTTTGCTTTTTAGATTTCACATATAAGTGAAATCATATGATATTTGACTTTCTTTGACTTATCTCACTTAGCACAGTATCCTTCAGATCCATCCATGTTGTTGCAAATGGCAAGTTTTTGTTCTTTTTTATAGCTGGAATATTATTCAGCCACATAATATTACATATAATCTATTAATATATTATTAATATATGTCACGTCTTCTTTATCCATTCATCTATCAATCGACACTTAGGTTGCTTCCATATCTGGACTATTGTAAATAATGCTACAATAAACATAAAGGAGCATATACCTTTTCAAATTAGTGTTTTCATTTTCTTTGGGTAAATACACAGTAATGGAATTACTAGATCATATGGTGTTCCTATTTTTAATTTTTTGAGGAACTTCCATATTATTTTTCCACAGCGATTGCACCAATTTACATTCCCACTAACAGTGCGAAAAGGTGCTTTTTTTCTTCACATTTTCACCAATATATGCTATTTCGTCTTTTTTTAATTTTAGCCATTCTGAGATAAAAGGTGGTATCTCATTGTGGTTTTGATTTGCATTTAGTGATGTTGAACATCTTCTCATGTGTCTGTTGGCTATCTGCATGTCTTCTTTGGGAAAATGTCTACTCACGTCTTCTGCCCATTTTTTTAATCAAATTATTTTTTTGGTATTCAGTTGTATAACTTCTTTATAGCTTTTGGGTACTAACCCATTATGGACATTTCATTTACAAATATCTTCTCCCATTCAGTAGGTTGCCTTTTTGTGCTGTTGATGGTTTCCTTCACTGTACAAAAGCTTTTTATTTTGGGGTAGTCCTAACGATTTATTTTTGCTTTTGTTTCCCTTGCCTGAGGGGACATTTCTAGAAAAATGTTGCTAAGGCCAGTGTCAAAGAGATTATTGCTTATGTTTTCTTCTATGAGTTTTGTGGTTTCAGGTCTCATATTTAGGTTTTCATTCATCCCGTTTGTTTTTGTGTGATATAAAAAAAAAAATGGCCTGGTTCCATTCTATTGCATGTAGCTGTCCAGTTTTCCCAGCACTATTTATCAGAGAGATTGTCTTTTCCTCATCATATATTCTTGCCTCCTTTGTTATAGATTAATTAACCATATAAATGTGACTTTATTTCTGGGCTCTTCAGTGGCATTTAAAAAATTTTTTATATTTGTTACTAGTAGATAGAAACATAATTAATGTATATGTATTGATAACATGTCCAGTAACCTCATTAAATGTTCATTAGTTCAAATAATTCATCTGCTGTATTTTCTTCATACAGAATTATAGTGGCTAAAAATAATGACTTTTCTTCTTTCTTTCTGCTTCTTTCTTTCTTTCCTCTGCTTCTCCCTCTCTTTTCTTTCTCTGTTTTGCTTTACAGTTCTAAGAATCTCCAATACAAAACAAAGCAGAAGCAGTATTTCATATGTCCTTATATGTTCCTGATTCCAAAGGAAAAGCTTTTAACATTTCACAGTAAAGATGTTCATGACAGATCTTTCTGTAGGAGATCTACCTATCATCAGGTTAAGGACATTCTACTTTTAGTTATGTCATGGATGGATTTTGAAATTTATCAAATGTTTTTTCTATATTTACTGAGTTGATAATATGAGTTTTGTCTTCTAATCTGTTAGTGTGGTAAATTCCATTGGTAGTTCCTAATACCTAAGTATATTTCAGACCTTATTCCTCTGCTTTCATGAATTTTAAACTCTCATATATTCTGTCTCTCTGATGTTTATTATTGATAATTTTTTCTGAACTCTCATTCATTTTATTCATTCTTTCTTTTCTTGTATATAATACGTTGTTTAAAATATCCAGGAATTTGTCAGTCACTTATTTTGGTTTTTATTTCTAGATGTTCTACACAGTTATTCTTCAATTTTATATCATTTAAAAATATAAATAAATAAATAAATAAATAAATAAATAAATAAATAAATAAAATACAATTACCAGGATCACTTGCCTGGCTCAGTTGGTGGAGCATGTGACTCTTGATCTTGAAAGGTTATGAATTCTAGCGTCATGTTGGGAGAACAGCTTACTTTAAATAAGTAACTGAATTAATTAATTAAGTTGATCTCTTTAACAAAATACAATTTCCAGATTTTTATCAATAATTTCAAGCTTGTCTTCTATTCCTTTAAGAGCAGTAAACATAGTGAATTTATTACTTAGATGCCTGACAATTCCAGTATTTGAAGTCTTTGTTCAGAAGGTCTGCTTTTGTTGCCTATTGCTTCTGCTGACTCTCACTTTATGAAACACAAGTTATGCAATTTGCCCAGGGCTCATGGCTAATAAGTGGTAGCACCAGGATCTGAACCCAGGTAGATTATCTTCAGAATCTAAGCTCTAACCACTATGTTTTTTGTGTGTCCCTAAATAGTAGATCAGCAAAGAGGTAGGTATTTAGATAGGAGGTATGAAAATTACTAAAGTTTTGAACATAATTTCCTGACCTCTAAGAAAACCAAATAGGAAGAACCCTACACTGATGCAATATTTCATTTTACCTGTCAGAAAGGTAGCCAAAAATCATCGCTCCCAGCAGGACTCCCAACATAAATACGGGCTGGATCACCTTTGCGAACCATTCTCGGTTACAGACCAGATCCCACTGAGTCACCACGGTGCTGTCCCACTTGCTCTTGTCATAGACGTAGCCATCCACACAAGGAAAGCTACTCTTAGGGCCATTATAATCAGAGTTCAAACCAGACTTCTCATCCCTCCGGAATCTGTGACAACTTGTGAGCTCCCAGACCTCACCGTTCTGTAGCTGCACTACAATCCGATCTTCATGGCCTGTGAAAAACAGGATCCAGATGTCCTCCAACCTCCAACTAGAGATATTGTGGAAAAGAACTCGACTCACGTTGCCTGGAGGCCTGCAGGTATGGTAGGGGGACACTGTCATGAACACAGAAGCCAAGTAGTGGATACCACAAGAGATGTTCTGGAAGGCACATATTAAATAGAGGACTATCTGAAATCTGCAAAGAGAAGAAAAGCAAGTTATTAATTCTGGCATATGGGCTAAAAAAGACTATAAATAACTATGAAGGTTGTTCATCACATTTAGCGTAATATATATACAGATGGATAAATACAGAAATAATTATAGATATGTTGCCATACATATATATATATTAGTATACATACATAGCTCTGTCTGTTAGGAGGACCCACATGTAATGACATTGCAATAAGGGAACTAAAGGGACCACATGAAATACTGCTTTTTTTGCTCCTTTTTCTGCTTCTATTCTTGCTAGGACCTACATCCTTTCCTTACACATGCCTTATAGATCAGATAATGTATGTCCTCCTTATAAAGGCCAACGAGTTAATGTTATTTCTTTGGAGTCTTCCATCACAGTAGATAACATCCAAGGAGTGACCTGGTGGGGTCATCACGAACGTTTTCCAAGACCACTAACTCACCAAGACCCCTGGCTCCAGGGCATAAGTGACTTGTGGAGAGCACTTAAACACTCATCTTTGTTTCTGGGTGCCTGAGAAGACACGTGCACCAGACCACCATCCCAATAAAAACCCCAGACTCCAAGCAAAGATGAAACTCACCCTCCTTTCCTTTCCGAGACTCCCAGAAGCTCTGTCTGTATCTGCTCTATGTCTTCAATAAACTCTGCTCTCACTTCTTGGCTCACATTTGATTTCTATCTTGTTTTTGTTTTTTGTTTTTTGGTTTTTTGTTTGTTTGTTTGTTTGTTTTATTTCTATCTTGTGCGAAGCCAAGGACCCTCCTGGCTGGTCCTGTGGGACACCCTCAGGGTCTTCGAACCTGGCCAACCTGCATCAACATCCCCGTAGCAACACATACCCAGTGCCCAGATCTTGTTTTCTAAAAACCATTCTCCAGTAAAAGGAACCAGGAAAAGTGGTTGATTTAAGACCAGGACAGGGAAAATAAAAACTATGCCTAAAGCATCTTATGGTACCAGGAAGTAAAGAAACGCTCAAAATACAAAAGTTTGGGGCATGTCAAAGGGATACAGGAACCAATTTGAAAAAGCTCCCAACGGGCAAGGCTGAAACAATCTAAGCAACAAAATAAATAACATGGTATATCCCAAAGTATGAAATAAATATACAAGTCTATAAGCTGAGGTTTAATTTTATGTGTCAACATGACTGGGCTAAGGAACGCCCAGCTAGCTGGTGACCATTATTTTTGGATATGCTTATGAGGTTGTCTCTGGATGTGATTAACATTTGAATGGGTAGATGAAAGAAAGAAGATTGCTCTCACCAGTGGGGGGGCCTCATCCAATCCACCAAGGGCCTGACTAGAACAACAGGTGGTGGAAGGGCAAATGTGACCTTTCTGCTGGAGCTGAGACCTCCATCTTCTCCTCCCCTTGGACACCGACATACCTCATTCTCAGGCTTTTGGACTCAGACTGAGACAGAGAAATGGAAGGACTCCATAAAAACCTGCTTCTTGCTCCTTTTCCTGCTTCTAGTCTCGCTAGGGCCTGTACCCCCACTTCACACATGCCTCAGAACGCAAACAGTGTATGTCCTCCTTGTGAGGGACACAGAATTAATGATTTCGTTAGAATAGATCATATCTAAGGAAGAATCAGGTGAGAATGGCCAGATGGAGTTACCATATGCATCTTCCAGGTCACCAGCACTAGCCATCTGGATGCCAAGCCCCACCTCCCAAGGAATAACACTTGGGCCTTCGTCTTTGTTCTAACGGTTCCTGGATGCCTGGGTAGAAACATACACTGGACCATGATCCTCAATAAAAACCCCCAGACCCTAAACAAAGACAAGATTTCCTCCTTTCCTTTCTGAGTCTCCCAAAAGTACTGTCTGTACCTATATTCTATCTACTTTCAATGAGTTCTGTTTTCAACTCCTGTTGGCTCAAGTTTGATTTCCAGCCTGTGCACCGCCAGAGACTCTCTTGGCTGGTCCTGTGGGTCTCCTTCTGGGTCCTTGGACCCGGCCTGCCGGCAGCTAGACCAAAACTTACATCATCAGCCCCCCAATTTTTAGGCCTTCAGACCTGGACTTTCCTAAATCTCCAGCCTGCACACAGCACATTGTGGGACTTGTCTGCCTCCACAACTGTGCGAGCCAATTCTTATAATAAATCCTGATCTATCTGTATCCTATTTGTCCTGTTTCTCTGGGGACCTTGAGAAATGCAGATTTTGATACTGAAGGTTGTTTTACAGGAATAGAACTTTAAGAATGAGCTTTCTGAATTGGTTCTGGGGTTTCTGGAATTGGTCGTCTGACCTGCTCAGATTTAAAAACATCGGGCAGTCCGGGTGGCTCAGCGGTTTAGTGCCGCCTTTGGCCTAGGGTGTGACCCTGGAGACCTGGGATCGAGTCCCACGTTGGGCTCCCTGCATGGAGCCTGCTTCTCCCTCTGCCCGTGTCTCTGCCTCTTGCTCTCTCTGTGTCTCTCATGAATAAATAAATAAAATCTTTAAAAAAAAATAAAAACATTGATGACTCTATTTCTAGTGTAAAGGGAGCACTGACCATCCACAGTGAGAACTGTTTATAGAAATACACAAAATTGGGACACCTGGGTGGCTCAGTTGGTCAACAGTCTGACTCTTGATTTTGGCTCAGGTCATGATCTCAGGGTTGTGAGATCCACTGGGCATGGAGCCTGCTTCAGATTCTCTCTCTCCCTCTGCCCCTCCTCCCCCCTCTCTCTCTTAAAAAAAGAAAAAGAGGGGATCCCTGGGTGGCGCAGAGGTTTAGCGCCTGACTTTGGCCCGAGGCGCGATCCTGGAGACCCGGGATCGAATCCCACATCGGGCTTCCGGTGCATGGAGCCTGCTTCTCCCTCTGCCTGTGTCTCTGCCTCTCTCTCTCTCTCTGTGTGTGACTATCATAAATAAATAAAAATTAAAAAAAAAAAAAGAAATACACAAAATATCTGCACGGAGTACTCCTAATCAACCCCTTATAAGAAGCAAAAGGTTCAGTGACTCTGTATATGGTACTTTCAAACATGCTTTGAGAACCAAAGATTGTCATGGCATTGGTTGGTGGCTCCTAACGTCCCTTCCCTGCAAGAACAAGTGAAAGAAAAAAGAATTCCCAGCCCAAGCACTGCCTAAACCACCTGAGAACTAGATCTGTTCTGAAGTGGAGCCTTATCTCTTGTAGCCACAGGCTTGAAATTGCTGAAAATCAAACAGAACCTCATTCCGTGAGTGGCTGAATGACAATGCCTAACTGACCTCTTTGAGTTTGGAAGGCAACGTATATTCTTGTATATTCTTCGTCTGATAGTGACTCTGGCCCAGCTACTGAGTGACCCACTAAGCTGCTAGTTTTGAGTGAAGCCCAGAAGTGGAGAAGGCTCTGCAACAGGTGCAGGCTGCTGTAGAAGCTGCTCTGTCACTTGGGCAGATCCGACGGTGCTTGAACTGTCAGTGGCATAGGGATGGATGTTTTTTGGAGCCTCTGACAGGCTCTTATAGGTGGACCCTAGCACAGGCACCTAGGATTTTGGAGCAAGGCCCTGCCATCCTCTGCAGATATTTACTATTTACTTTCCTTTTCAGAAACAGCTCTTGGTGCACTATTGGGTCTTAGCATAAATTGAAAACCTGACGGTGGGCCACTGAGTTACCACACGACCTGAGCTGCCCAAACTCAACTGGGTGTTACCAGTGGGTATTACCTGACCCACTAAGCCACAAAGTTGAGCATCCACAGCAACGCTCCATCATCAAATGGAGGCAGACAATAGACGACTGGGTGAGCAGATCCTGAAGGCACAAGAAACGAGAAGTGGCCCAACTGTTTACAGTCCACACTCCCACTATACTGCCTTCTTTTTATTTTTTTTTTCTGATTAAAGTGGGCTTTTTTTTAAAAAAAATTAATTGTCGTAAGAACACTCAGCATTCTATCTATCCTGTTCACAAATCACAAGTGTACATTGACTCTAAGTACAGTATTGTACAGACGATTTCTAGAGCTTATTCATCTTACTTAACTGAAACTTTATGTCTGTTGATTAATAAATTCCTATTTCCCTCTCTCCCCTCCAGCCCCTGGTAACCACCATTCCAGGGTGGTTTTGTTTTGAATTTTACTATTTTAGATACCTCTGTAAGTGGAATCATGTAATACTTATCTTTTTGTGTCTGGTCTATATTACTTAGCAAAAGGTGCTGCATATTGCAGAATTCCTTCTTCTTCTTTTTTTTTTAAGACTGAATCATATGCCATTGTAGGTACATACCGCACTTCCTTCATCCATTCATTTGTGGATACACACTCCCGTTGTTTCCACATCTTAGCTATTGTGAATAGGGCTCTACACGGAATACCCATAACCATGGAAATGCTAATATCTCTTCCAGATCCTATTTTCAGTTCCTTTAAATATATACCCAGAAGTAGGATTGCTGGATCATATGGTGGCTCTATTTTTAATTTTTTGTTTTCCATACTGTTTTCCATAGCGGCTGTGCCAGTTTGTGTTCCCATCAGCAGCATACAAGTGTTCCAATTTCTCCATATCCTCGCCAACATGTGTTGTCCTTTGTTGTTGTTGTTTTTTAAATAACAGCCACCCTAACAGGTGTAAGGTGATATCTTATTGTGCTTTTAATTTGCATTTCCCTGATGATTAATGACAAAAGGCATTTTTTCATACACCAATTGACCATTTGTGTATTTTCCTTGGAGAAGTGTCTATTCAAGTCATAGGCCCCCCCCCCTTTATTTTTTAAAGATTTCATTTATTTATTCATGACAGACACAGAGAGAGAGGCAGAGACACAGGCAGAGGGAGAAGCAGGCTCCCTGTGGAGAGCCTGATATGGGATTCGATCCCGGGACTCCAGGATCACGACCTGGGCCCAAGGCAGATGCTCAACCACTGAGCCACCCAGGTGCCCCCATAGGCTCATTTTTCAATCAGGTTATTAATTTATTGGTTTTGAGTTGTATCCATTCCTTATTTTCTTAGAGACTAGCTCCCTATCAGATACATGGTTTACAAATATTTTCTCCTACTTTGTAGGTTGCCTTTTTACTCTGTTAATTGTTGCCTTTGCTGTGAAAAAGCTTTTTGGTTTGATATAACCCCACTGGTTTATTTTTGATTTTTGCTGCTGGTACTTTTGATGTCATACCTACGAAATCAGTGCCAAGATCAGTGTTAGGAATCTTTCCTCTGTTTTCTACCATGAATTTTATAGTTTCAGGTCTTTAAACACTGCCTTCTCTCAGCTTGCATTGATGGCCTCATGGGAGTTCCCTATAGTCAGGTGAACAGAGCAAAACACTCGGGCCTGATTTTACAGATGCTTCCACACAATATGCAGGCACCACCAGACAGTGGATAGCTGAAGCACTACAGCCTCTGGGCCATGTCTGAAGGACAGTCCTGAAGGGAAATCCTCCCAGTGAACAGGACTTGGAGAAATGTACCTAGCTGTACTCTTCACTTGGAAGGAGAAATGGCCAAACATGTGATCACATATCAACACATAAGCTGTAACCAATGGTTTAGCTGGATGGTCAAGGACTTGGAAGGCGCATGATCAGAAAATTGGTCTCAAAGAAATTTGAAGAAGAGGTATGTGGAAAGACCTCTAGGAATAGGCAAAAAATTTGAAGACATTTGTGTCCTATGTGAGTGCTCAGCGAAGAGTGACCCCAGGCGAGGAGGATTTTAATAATCAAGTGAATAGGATGATCTCTCTATGGATACTAGCTGGCTTCTTTCCCAAGCCATCTTGTCATTGCCCATTGGGCTAATGAACAAAGTGGTCATGGTAGCAGGGACAGAAGTTATGCACGGGCTCAGCATCTGGGTGGACTGATCTGGCTACAGACACCACTGAGTACCCAATCTGCCAGCGGCAGAGACCAACACTGAGCTCCAGTATGGTACCACCCTTGTGGTAAATATCTGCTTATTGCACAGAACCATTTGGGCAGCACTTGGTCCTTACTAGAATAGACACTCTGGATATAGATTTGCCTTCCCTGCATAATGCTTCTGCCAAAACTACTGTATTTACAGAATGCTTTATCCACCATTGGGTATTCCACATAGCATTGCTTATGTTGAAGAAACTCCCCTCACAGCAAAAGAAATACGGCAGTGGGCCCATGCTTATGTAACTTACTGATCTTACCATGTTCCCCACTATCCTGAAGCGGCTGGTTTGCTAAAATAGTGGAATAGCCTTTTGAAGACTCAATTAGAAAGCCAGGTAGGTGGCAGTATTATGCAGGGCTAGGACGAGATTCTCTAGAAAGCTGTGTATGCTCTGAATCAGGGTCCAGTGTAGGGTGCTATTTCCCTCACAGTCTGCACTCATGAGTCCAGGAATCCAGGGGTGGAAATGGGAGTCGTACGGCTCAGTGTTATACCTCGGGATCCATTAACAACATTTTTGCTTCCTGTTCCCACACCTTTAGGCGCTGCTAGCCTACAGATCTTACTTCCAGAGAGAAGAATGTTTCCACCAGGAGACACAACAATGATCCCACTGAACTGGAAATAAAGACTGCTGCCTGGCCCTCAGCCCCAGAACCAAAAGGCAAAGAGGGGAGTTACAGCGTTGGCCGGTGTGGCCGATCCTGACTACGAGGGGGAAGTGGACTCCACGATGCTGGGAAGGAAGAACACATCTGCAATACAGGAGATCCCTTAGGGTGTCTCTGAGTAGCACCATGCCCTGAGATGAAGGTCAGTGGAAAATTATAACACACCCTCCAGGCAGAAATACTAAGGGCCAGACCCTCGAGGAATAAGAAGCGCATGGCTCTATCAGGTAAAGGTCTGCAGCCATAGATCGGATAGGGAGCTAACGTCTAAAAAGCAATAAGGAACGCGTACAACTCAAAACCAAAAAATTAATAACCTGATTTTTAAAAATGTACCTGTGACTTGAATAGATACTTCTCCAAGGAAAATATACAAATGGCCAATAGGCGTATGAAATTAGATTATTGGAGAGAGCGATTTACTCCTGCCAGTGTCTGCATTCAGTCTCATACGGTATTCTACGTCAGCTGGCCTCTGGAAAACTCTAGCATTTCTTCATGGACAGGAGAGTAAAGACGCCACCCAAGGCCTCTGTGTCACTAATGCCAGCGGCCTGGGCCTTGCACGCCCAGAGACGGCGCAGGTCACATTGTGAGAACTGGCGGCCTACTGTTCCCTACTGTTCCCCCCCTCAGTCCCCCCACACGAAACACCTCCCCATCCGGCTCCTCCTTCCCCTCCACTGCCTGCTTCTCCGGGCTCTCCCTATTTGTTTCCCTGCCCCCCACCCCCCACCCTTTTACTCATTTTCTCTCCCATTTCTCTCTTCCTCCTCTCTGGCCCCATACACAGCTGAAGTCCTGTTCTGCTATTTATGTTGGTTTTTTTTTTTTTTTAAAGAACACCAGCTGAACATTTTCTATTTCTCTACCCAATCAACGACAACAACAAAGGCCCCTGAAAGGCTGAAACCAAGGTCCCATGGAGGCAGAAACTGTGATGCAATCACTTTTGTGTCTCCTGTGGCTCGTAGCATGGGGTGTCGTGCAGTGTATACAGAATGTCGCAGAATCCCTCGGGGTTAGAATCCACAGGCCTGAGGTTAATGCATAAACTCGGTGCCTCTGGTAAAGACAGGTGCTCAAGAGACCAGTGTAGAGGAGCCCCTGGGGGCTCAGTGGTTGAGCGGCTGCCTTCAGCTCAATCCCGGGGTCCTGGGTTCGAGTCCCTCATCGGGCTCCCCGCAGGGAGCCTGCTTCTCCCTCTGCCTGTGTCTCTGCCTCTCTCTCTCTGTATCCCTCATGAATAAATAAATGGAATCTTTAAAAAAGAGAGAGAGAGAGAGAGAGAGATCAGTGTATAAAAAATTTTGAAAAAAAATTTTTAGACAGTACGCCATCAGCAAAAAAAAAAAGAATGTGTGCGTGCACAGATGTATAAGATGGACATATCTTTATATTATGAATTAACATACTGTGCATACTGAAATAAAAACTCACATATACATGTACTTATGTGCATACATTGTGCACACATTCATACGTAAAACAGGTGTTTCCATGGTACTCCCAAAGATCGCCTTTGCCACCACAGGGGTGGACACACCCCCACTTTGGAGACTTTTGCAGGTGGGCAATGCTAAGTGACGTCACACGAGTGGTGGTGTGAAGTGACCGAGTGGCAAGCTCCCCGAGTCCTCCGGGACGACTGCCAGGACGGTACGTGGCCACCAGTCCTCACGTCTCACAGAACCCCTCCAGAGGGCAGCCCCGGTGGCGCAGCGGTTAGCACCGCCTGCAGCCCAGGGCATGACCCCAGGGTCCTGGGATCGAGTCCTACGTCGGGCTCGCTGCATGGGGCCTGCTCCTCCCTCTGCCTGTCTCTCTGCCTCTCTCTCTGTCTCTGTCTCTATGAATAAGTAAATAAAATTTAAAAAGAACCCCTTGTAGATAAAGAAGTGGACTCAATTTGACGTGCTGAGGCTCTCAGGACACCCCACGCCGAGCTGGCCACGGGTTCAAAACTGCGCCCTGTTCCTGGCACTGGCCCAGCAGCCGGTCCAGAAGAGAAAGGCGCACAGCTAAAGGCACAGCGAGAACCGAGTGGCTTTCTTCTAGCAACAGAAGGGGAGAGAGAACACACGAACACCATCCTCAGGGTCTCTGGGGGATGGGCAACCCAGAGGAAAGCCTAGAGCCCCGAGGCGTGCGTCCTTGGGGGACACGGTGAGCCAAGTGTTCTTCCAGGAAGGGTGTCCCCCTGGAACAGCTGCCGCCCGAAATCTGCCTGCGTCCACCGCACACAGAGGGGCTGCGCAGGAGCAGCGGGCTGGGAAGACAAGCCTGCTCCGCTGTGACTCGAAAGCCCCCCCAGAGGCTGAGATCACAGCTGGACAGGGTGGTGCTCGAACGCTCGCCCCCGCAGGCCACTGGCCCCGCAGCACAGGCCGCCGGACGCCCCGGTGGAGCCACGGGCTGAGGCCCTGCCCTCGCCTACACACACTAGGCTTCCTGGCAGCACCTGGCAGGCCTGCGGGTCACCTGCCCCCGGCGGCAGGTGTGCGAATTCAGGTGTCTCCTCCCGCCTGGCAAGGTCTCAGGAAGCGTTCCCCAGCCCAGAAGGGTGACCACAAGCTAGAAGGGCCCGATTAGAGAATTCAAGCCTTTCTGCTGCTGTCAGGCCAGATTCTCGACCGGCCTGTTGTTGCACAGGAGAGGTTCCCCGTTTCCCTCGCCCGGTTTACACCTGCTGCAGTGCTGTACCTAAACACCTGCTCGGCACTGTCCCGGTCACCGCGGGTCGGATCATGCGCTTTAGCGTCTGGGCTGCCACCTAAATAGTTTCAGCCCCTGGAATGGCTGCACCATTAAAAAGTTCACACTCTGCTGACCATAACCCCACACCCTCCCAGCCCCCCAGTCCTTCCCACTGACCCCATCCCCAGCACCAACCAGGTGCCCAGTCTTTGGATCCCACCTGCTTCTCTAGTTCATTGCCACTTTCCTGGCTTCAGTTCCTTCCCCAGCCAGTCTGAACCCCACAGTCAACACTAGAACTACCTGCCTAGCTACACACACACACACACACACACACACACACACACCAGCACCCACTCTGCCAGGCCTCCGAAGCCAGGATTTGTCTTCTCTGTCCCACCCCTAGTGATCGTGGCTCAGGAGGTCTGAGGTAGGATCCAGAACTCAATACAAGCTTAAAAAGCTTCCTAAGAGATTCTGATACGGATGAGAAGCACTACCCCCAGGAAATCGAATCCTCTGGCTGAACAATCTGTTGATACCACGTTTGACATTCAAAATATTTAGCAATTGTTGTGCAGAAACTGGAACTCTCATAAACAGCTTGCGAGGGTATAATTTGTCACAACCATTTCTGCAGATCTGTTTGGCAAGTGACCACGGCCACGCTCGACCACAGAGTGATTCCTGTCCTTGGGTATGTTCCCAACAAAATGTGTACACAAGTACCTTAAAAGACGTAGACAAGAAAGACTACGCATGATAAGCCCAACCTGGAGGCCATCTAAATGTCCATTAACAGCAAATGAGTAAGTGCCGTGACATACTGTGCACCAGTGAAGATCGACAAAGGTACCATGACATGCCATATGTGTGAATCTCCCATATATGATGTTGAACAAAAGAAGCCAGACCAAAAGTACAGGATCTTTTTACTCCGTTTATATAAAGTTTAGAGTCAGGCAAAACTAATCTATGGCAGTAGATGGGAGGACAGTAGTAAGTGGGAGAGGGGACGGTGCTTGGGAGAGGGCGTGTGAGGGGTGGTCCGGCAGTGGTAACAGGGACACTGCCCTGTTACCACTGGAACTAGAGTCGCTTTATGCTGACTCGTCAGACTGTAGATTACGGTGCGCACTTTTCTGTATACGGGCAATATATCAATTTAAACGTTTTATATCTGCAAGCCCCAGAGAGCGGGAAAAGCATTCCCCAAAGCCCTGCTGAGGCATGATTGGACGGGGTACCAGGTCACACCCAGGCCGCCACCCGGTGCCTACCAGCTGGATCTCAGCCCTGAATGGCCTCCCAATCCATACTGACAAGGAGACGTCTTGCTGAGCAATACATTATTTATCCAGCTGCCTATTAAATATCTCCACCTGGAATTCGCACAAGGAACTCAGTAGACGCTCAAATTGATCCAAGCCCTGGGTCTGCCCCACCTGGAGTGAAACTGTTTCTGAGTTTCTGACACCATTGGCTACACAAGCCAGAAACACGGGGCATGGGGTGGAAGGCAGACAGATCCTGGCCACCTCGCCTTCATAACCAGGAGGTCCCATCAGTTCCACCTGCTAAAACTGTCCAGTCCCCCCAGCCCACATTCCCCCTGCCTTGGTCCAGACCCTCCTTATCTCCCACCTGGGCTCTTACCTAGGTCTCCCCTGGACTCTGCCCAAACTCCTGCCCTTCCGACGCACCTTCCATTCTGCAAAGTGACCTTCCTAATACCTGAACTCCTTAACATGCCATATAAAAATATCTTTGGGATGATTGTGACAGCTTACCTCTCACCCTCATACTTCATACTCCAGGAATAAATCACCCATCAGCCTCCAAACAACCCATGCTAGTTCACGTAAATATGCTTTCTATGTGCCAGAAAGGTCCGGAGTATCCTTTCAATTCAAACTTCCCTTTCCCTGTTGCAAGGATAACTTCTTGAAAAAAAAAACAAAAAACAAAAAACAAGACCCTACTTCCCCAGGCATCTAGCATTGGGACATATCACTCTCTCCCTTACCAAGACTGTTGTCCATCAGTTGTCATCTGTGTGCCCAACAGAAGGCCTGATGCGGGGTCATAATTATAGATACAACACATCTCGGGGATCCCTGGGTGGCTCAGCGGTTTAGTGCCTGCTTTCAGCCCAGGGCGTGATCCTGGAGACCCAGGATTGAGTCCCGCATCGGGCTCCCTGCATGGAGCCTGCTTCTCTCTCTGCCTTTCTCTCTCTGTGTGTCTCTCATGAATAAATAAATAAAATCTTTTTTAAAAATTACAATACCTCTTAATGACTTAACTTAAAAAAAGATACATCTCTGTGTTCACAGCAAGAGAGACACTAATGGAAAAAGAATCATACAAATACAATAGGCAGAAAACCCAGAAGCAAAGAAAAGCAAAAACAACCAGAACACCCAGAAAACGGACCCTTGTAATTTGGGTGACAGATGAAGAGATTACTTTTAGCCCTAGACTTACATCGTTCTGTATAAAGAAGCATAACCGGTGGCATCCCACAGTGGTTAGGAGTGTGGACTCCAGAGCCGGACTGCCAAGGTTTGAGTCTTGTGTCTATTACTTACCACTTGGGACCTTGGGCAAGATCCCTAAACCTTCTGTGCCTCAGTTTCCTTATCTGAGAAGTGGGTTGTTGTGGGAAGAGTTAATACATGTAGCGCACTATGGCACAGTGTAAGTGCAGAGAAGTGCTATTATGATGTTCATTAGGTGAAGTCAAAAAAGAAAAACCAAAACAGGTTCATATACTGAAAAAAAAAAAAAAAAAAAGAAGAAGAAAAGCAAAACAAAACTACCTGTGTCCATAGGTGTAAATCAGCTATGACTCCACATTCTAACCCGGATACTTTAAATCATTTCTGTCTTTAAACCAAGACAACCCAGGGATCCAGGTTCTTAGATTATCCCAGCATAGATGTCTGGGTGTGTTTTCTCGATTCCCTCACCGGGGCTGTAAGCTATGAAACTGATGGACCTTCAGGATGGCTGCGGGACAAGACTTGGAATGGCTTTTTAATTCTTAATTAATTAATTAATTCTTAATTCTTAGGTGCTCTGCTTTCCTCTCTCAAAGGTAATTAGGATAGTGCTTCCTCACTCTAGAAATGACTAATGGGAAATGATAGATAATTAGAGTTCTCTGCTTAACACTTTCACTGGGTCTCCTTAAAAGAAGGTGAAATAACAAAACACAATAACCCCCCTTTCTATTTATAAATAAAGAAGAGCACATTTAGAGCAAATGTCAGAGAAACTCAGGGGTGGGGGGGGACCAGAGCTATGGTCACACTGTTTTCACCTTCTTCTACAAGCACCGGCTTGTTACCCTTGCCTTGCTACATGCTGCTTCACAACCCAACTGTTCCCACCAGGCCAGGGGCTCGGGTAACAGTAATAGCCACAATTTACTGAGAACTTACTTGAAAGTTAAGGCATCTGCGTACATTCTTGTGGCCAGCTAAGAGTGATCTCCCCAAACCCGCCATGGAGAGCTACATTTGACAGTGTGGATGAGGACAGTGGGAGCAGATGCCCCAAGCACAGAGAGAGCCTTGTGCTGTGGATGGCAGAGCTGCCCACCCCCCTGGGACCCTGGATGACCCAATGGGACACAACCTACCCTGAAGAGCTACTGGAGAGGGACACACTTCCAACTGAGGGATCTCTTTGTTAGCCAAACACCAACAGATACAATGAGCTTAGTTAATCCCTAAAATACAGAGGGAAAGAATGGTGTTAGTGCCCCTTACCTCATAGGGTTACTCTAAGGGTGTAAGGAAGGGCGCCTAGGGTTACTCTAAGGATGTAAGGAAGGGTGCCTGGGTGGCTCAGTGGGTTAAGCATCTGGCTTCACTCAGGCCATGAGCCCAGAGTCCTGGGATTGAGCCCTGAAGCATCATCATCATCATCATCATCATCAGGCCCCCTGCTCAGTGGGGAGCCTGCTTCTCCTTCTCTCTCTGCCCCTCCCCCTGCTCATACTCTCTCTCTCAAATAAAATCTTTAAAATAAATAAACAAATAAGCAGGATGCAATGAGAGGCTGCATGTGGAGTCCTTATAATAAGTATTTGGATTACTATGATTACAGATGAGGAAGGAGTAGGCGAAATGCTCAAAACCCCCAGTTAATACGTGGTAGAGCCAGGACGGACACTCGGACATCCGACCCCAGAGCTGACCTTGTCACCCGCATGCCCTTCTGCTTCAAGAAGCCTAAAACAAGTTATTCTACAAGGAGCCTGGGGGAGTCCTGGGGTTGGGCCTAAGTGTGCTCAGGGGAGCATCAGGGCGGGGAGCGTGGGCCGTGGAGGCCGATGGACCCCCAGCCACGGCCAATCCTGCCCTATTACTAGACCCGTGATGTAGGCACGAGCCCCCGTGTTCTCGCGTGTGAACCGGGGGACACCCCCGTGTCAAGGGGCTGGAGTGAAGATTCAAGAAGGTCACACGTCCTAAGAGCTTCTGAGGCAGCCGGGCACAGATCCCTGGTGGTAACACGGGTGTCCGCAGCGCGGGGGACACCTGGGCCCGGCCCCTCCTCCAACGGCTCCACCGGGAATCTTCTGGGGCGGGGCGGGGGGGGGGGGGCAGGGAACCATAAGCAACACGTGTGCGACTTTCCAGTTTGGAGAGCGGCACCACATCACCTGTCCCCTACAGGCCTGGGGGTCGGGCGGGGGAAGACAGCAATGACTGCGGTTCCCGTGCTGCGGGTGGGAAACTGAGGCACAACATCCCCAGGGCCCTGTTAGAGGTGAGCGGCGGGCGGACTCGGACTCAGCTGCAGATCTCCCGCCCAGGGTTAGGCCCTCGCCCAGCAAACCGACCCGCGTCACCCCCAGGAGCGCTGCTCCACGAATGAATGAATGAATGAATGAATGAATGAATGAATGAATGAATGATTTTAATGCCTTATTGAATTTTAACAAATGAAAGCAGGTGCCAGGGGCTAACTCTGCGTCCCCGGCCCCACCCGCCTCAGTTTCCCCGAGCGCCCGCTACCTCGTGGATGCAAACACCTGCGCGGCAAGCGCACCTGCCCCCGAGGGGCGCTGGAAATGGCCACAGAATCCCACTAACGGCTGTTCCCGGGCCACCCCCGCCGGGGCCGCAGCTCGGGGACGTGGAACAGGAGCCGGCCCGGCGGGGGCAGAACCGGGCGCGGGGGCAGGCGCTCCCCGGCTCGGGTGGCCCGGCCCGGCTGGCAGCCCGCACGCCGGCGGGGGGGGGGGGCGCCCCGAGCCAGCCCAGGGCCCTGCTCCCCGGGGGGTGTGGACGCGGCTCTCCCGACTTCCCCACGGGAGGAGGGGCCGGGCGTCCGGGCCGCGAGCCCCCGCGAGGACCCCAGAAACGGACGGAAACAGGCGGGGCCGCGCCCTCCGCGCTCCGCCCTCCGCCGTCCTCCTCCCCACCCCCACCCCCACCGCCACCCCCACCGCCCTACCTGCCGAAGTGCCCCACGCGGTCAAAAATCAGCTCCAAACTCTGGGACCGCATGGTGCCGCCGTGCGCTGCGCCCCAAGCCGGCCGCGCCGACCGCGCCGAGGCCCCGGCCACGGGCACCGCGCCCCGCCCCGCCCCGGCCCCCCCGCCCCCCCGCCTGGGCCCCTGCGCGCCCCAGGGTGCCGGGCCCGGCGGCTCCCCCCCCCCCGGAGGTCCGAGGCCCGCCCCGCCCCCCCCAGTCCCGCCCTCTGGGTCCCCCCCCCCCGTGCGCGCCCCAGGGTGCCGGGCCCGGCGGCTCCGCCCCCCAGGTCCGAGCCCCGCCCCCCCTGACCCCCCCAGTCCCGCCCTCTGGGTCCCCCGCGCGCCCCAGGACGCGGGACCCGGCGGCTTCCTCCCCCGAGGTCCGATCCCGTCCCCCGGCCCTCCCCGCCCCGCTCTGGGTCCTCTGGCGTCCCCTGGCGCGCCCCAGGGCGCGGGGCCGGGCGAGCTTCCAGCCTCGGACCCCGACCCCGATCCCGATCCCGATCCCCGCCCGGGGCACGCAGGTCCTGGGACTCGGGGCTGAAGGGCCCTTGGTTTCTGGACTCCGCTCCGCCCCGGGCAAGGGCCGCTAACTCAGGGGCCAACAGTGTGAGGGCGAGGACAGGGTCCCCGCGGGCAGAGCGTCAGGACTGGATCCTGACGGCCCTGAGAGGTGACAGGCACTGGCAGGGCTTGTTCACGGTTTTATGTTTCCCAAAAGGGCAAAGGAACTCGCCGGGTAGAGACTCCAGCAGAACGGTCCGGGCGAGAAACTTGGTCTTGAACAGGATTTGAGAAAGAGGGAGAGGCCACTCCAAGGCCCTTCCCTCGGCTGCTGGTAGGTTCTGGGGACCGGTCCTCTGTCAGTTAACTGTCAGTGAGAAATGGTGTTTTCAACCCGTTTATGGTGTTTTTCAATGATCAGAAGTGGTATTTTTTTATTTTAATGAGGCCAAAATCATAAATCGTTTCCTTTATAATTTGTGACTTTTGTACTTTGTTTAAAAGACTTCTGCTTTACTACCATGAGGTCACAAAAATGTTCTATTTCCTTCTAACTAAAAGTTTTAGCTTTTGGCTTTTCTCATTTAGGTCTTAAATCCACTGGAAGAGATTGTTTGGTTTAAGACTGAGATTCAGTTTTGGGTTTTTTCCATACAGATTAAAAAAAAAAAAAATTTGTCCCAGCCCCATTTATTGGATACTCTATATCCTTTTCTCTGCATTGCCACCTCATCTCCTATAAAGTTTCTCTTTCTCTGTGGGTTTGTTCTGGGCTCTCTAAATCTTTTCCATTGATCTATTATATCCATGTGTCTTTATTATTATCGTTTTATACAATCTGCTCCAATTAATCTTTTACTACTACTCCAAAATAGGTCTTATCAAAGTCACCATGATCTCCATGTTGCCAATTTCAATGGCCAATTCTCAGTCCTTATTTTATTTAATGCCCTCTGTTAAAGAAAAATTATTTTAAAAGGTATAATCATGCCTCTCGTAGAAAAATAAAATGAACAAGTCAGTAACTTTATTTTACTCACGAGTTCATAAGGGAACCAATAAGACATTACAACCTGTTCAAAGAAGAATTCAATGACCCCCCCATATAAAGGCAACAAGGAACGCTAGTATGAATTTATAAATAGGGGCAAAAATAGTCTATCCACCGCGCAATTGCACTTCGCCAATTCTATCAGTGCATCAGTTGCATTCCACGAAACACAATTCGTTTCCACGGACAAGAGTCATTCGCATTATTATGTTTTCTGTGACTTACAACATTGTAAAAATAGTTCAAAAACAATGAAAGATGAAGAGAACCCTAAAGAGTATTCAAAAAAAAAAACAAACAAACTTTTTTCCCACCTCAAAGTGTTCCAAAATGTTTACTGGTACCACAGTATCAGTTTGTCTTTTTTCTTAAAACATCTTCCTTGGCGTCTGTGCTTCCCCAGTCTGTGATTTTTCATCTCACCTTCCCGCTTGCTGTTCTCTCGGTCACTTAGATCCTCCTCCTTCTCTCCTCTCCTCTAAATGTCAGAGTACCCCCGGCCTCTGAGCTCTTCTCTTTTAACATTCCTCCTCCGTAGCATAATATAGTCCAAGAGTTGGCCAACTACAGCCCCCGGGCCAAATCTGGTCTGCTACCTGCTTTAGCAAATAAAGTTTTATTGGAACACAGTCACGATCATTCATTCATATACCGTCTATGGCTGCTTTCATCCCGCAATGCCAGACGTCGGTGCTTGTAACAGACTGTATGGTCCACAAAGCCTAAAATATTTACCATCTGGCCCTTTACAGAAAAAGCTTGCCAACCCATGATCTACTGCTGTGGCTTTCAAAACATATATTAAGGACTCCCAGATCTCTGTGTCCCAGCTGACCTCAGCCCAGGACTCCGGACTCGCTAATACCACCGTCTTCTCCACATCTCGCCCACAGGTCTACAAAGCACCTCAAACTTACCATGGCCACCTTCATCCCCACTCCCCTCCAGCATTTCCCAGCTCAGCAAATGTACCTCTTGCAGGAGTTGCATAGGCCAAAACCCCTAGTGTCTCCCCCTGGAGAGACATGGGGAGGTGTCTGAGAAACAAATAACCCTATTTTTTTGTCAGCCCCAAATATCTTTACCGTCCTTCTGACAGCCTTTATTTCCTGACCCCCAAATTCCCTCCACCTCCCTTCCAAACTGCTGCTCCCAATTCTCTTTAGCTTCCTCAGGCAACTGCAACTGGTTGCAACGGGCAGCCTGGCAGAACGTTTAAGGATATTTATAAGATTTGGTCCTTCACTTAGTAAGTATTTGTTTTATTTGTGTCTGCTCTGTGTGACGGGGCAAACAGGAGTTCAAGTTGTGATTCCTTATCCTGAAACTTCGACACACACACACACACACACACACACACACACACGAGCCAGGCCCTTAACACTCGTTAGCTCATTTACTTCTCACAATTGTCTGAGATCAATGCTGTTCTCATTTTTGTCTTCAGGTAAGAAAAATGAGAGTCCAAGAGAATAAGCAATCTTTTAAGGTTGCCCACACTTGAGTCGCCCAGCCAGATTCCAACCCAGCTCTGTCTTAACTCTAAAACTATCACTCATAACCATGACACTGGCACTGCTTGTTACCAAAAAAAAAAAAAAAAAAAAAAAGTGCAGAATTGTGCAGAGTGACCCTTCACATGACCGGATTGGAGACCTGGTGACTTCGAACCACCAGGTTCCCCAACCTGCCTGAGAAGGCCTACATGTGACTCTGCCTTTAGCCCTCAGACGCTCATCTGGCCCCGTGTTCCAGTCAAAGTCTTTAAAACTCAAAGAAGGAAGTAATTACTCCTGGGTGCGGTAACCTTGAAGGCTTCCAGAAGAATTTGATATTTGATTCAAGATGTGAAGGATAAGGAAATATTGCCAGGCAGGGGCGAGGTAGAAAGTATGTTCCGGTAGAGAAAATAGCCTAAGTAAAACCCCAGATGTTAAAATCCAGGCATGTGTGAGGCCGCAGTGAGAGGCACAGCAGCTGAAGGGTTGAGAGCAGGAGTGCTTTGTGCCCAGCCTTGGGCCTGGCCCACACGAAATAAGGGGCACGTTTACCTGACCGGCCTTGGAAGGCCCGCTCTCCAACCGACACCCTGATTGTAAATGCCACCTTCATCACTTAAAAACTTTGACCCCTCACCCAAGTCACATCTCTCTGGTATCAAAACGGTTGAATTCAAGTTAACAGTCCTACCTCATAAGGCGGTGGTGAGGTCAAATGAGACATAGCTTCCTGGAAAGGGATTCCAGGTGAATAACTCTTACACACTTTTAACAGTGTGCCTAGGCCATGGTAAGTGCTCGATAAAAGCTAATGCTGGGAGGCCTGGGGGGCTCAGTGGTTGAGCGTCTGACTTTGGCTCAGGTCGTGATCCCAGGGTCCCGGGATCGAGTCTCACATCAGGTTCCCTGCATGGAGCCTGCTTCTCCCTCTGCCTGTGTCTCTGCCTCTCTCTCTATGTCTCTCATGAATAAATAAAATCAAATAAATAAATAAATAAATTTATTTTGAAAAGCTAATGTTGTGAAGATAGGCCAAGAAGGATAAGTAGGTTAGGGGCACAGCACTTGGAAGCTTCAATTTTAGGTTGTGATTACAGAGCATGAGTTAAGGCAGTGAGGAGCCACCGAAGGCTTTGTCCCGTGTAGTGAACAAAATATGTGCTGTGAAAATTGGTCTGATAATGGGGGTGTGACAGAGGGAGGGGGAAGATGGAGAAGGTGGTGGTAGGACGGTCGATTGGGAGGCTGATATATTTGGAGCCCAGTGTTCAGGATACAAATTAAGAGGTGATAGCAGAAGCAGAACGAAGGGGCTTCCCATTCAAGTGGCAGAGAAGGACGAAAGGCCGCCTCAACTGGCTGCCTGAGGAGGGCACCCACGTAGAGGAGCTGAGGAGTCCCCGGGCTCACAAGGCTGAGTGACTGCAGACGGTGACCTGGCCTTTGGGGCTCCTCCCATTCCTCCCTCTCTTCATCCTCCTCCTCCTCCTCCCTCCCTACTCCTCTGGGAAAGATGCAAGTTGCTCCGATCCTCTGAGCGACCTTCCCCTGGTGCATTTCGCCCGCACACCCGCTGAGGGCGCTGGTGGGAGCAGCTTTAAAAGGGCTGGTTCATGAACAAGGGCAATATGTCATCAAAGACTCAAGTGACTGAAATGCTTTCCCTCTTACCATAGAAGATAAACAGGATTTGCAGAATGTGCAAAAGTGATGAAATAACTGTTGTAGGTCTCTCTTGGAAACCAAAAGTTTTGGCAAAGAACCTTGAGTGTTATATCTGTGTTAGAAATGTAGGGGCACCTGGGTGGCTCAGTCGCTGGAGCATGGGGCTCAGGTCATGATCTCAGGGTGGTGAGATGGAGCCCCGCATGGCCTGTGCTCAGGGTGCAGGCTGTTTGAGATGCTCTCCCTCTCCCTCTCCCCCTTCTCCCTCTAAAATAAATAGATAGATAGATAGATAGATAGATAGATAGATAGATAGATAGATCATTTTTTAAAAAGAGATTTCAATAAAAAAGAAATGTAGAACATAGCAGAAGATGGATCTCTCCCACTTCATGAGAAAGGTGCAAGGTGTGTGTGTGTGTGTGTGTGCATGTGCGTGTGTATTTACAAGTCTGTGAGTGAGCTGGATACCAGTGACACCCGGGAAGCAGCTGAGGGTCACAGTGATACTGATCAAAGTAGTCAGAAAGCCAAGAGCCAGTCTGAGGAAGGAAAGAGAGATGTTCTTAGTCCTGCATCTAAAACGTGTCCCTTATGGGGCCGGAATGCTAAGTGGGGCTGCGGAGTAAGGTGCCTGGAACCATCTGCAAGAACCTGCTGTTTAAGCTGCCCAGTCTATGCTGTGTTGTGATGGCAGACCAAGCTGAGAGGTTTGGGCTTCTTTTCAGAAATAGTTTATGCAAAAACAAGCAAAAATAAATATATTCGTTTCCATCGTCCTTTTTTCACACAAACGGTTCTGCAACTTGCCATACTATATCTTGGAGAACAGGTCAAGTCACTAGATTTCTTTTTAAATGGCTGCATGATATTTTTTCATTGTATGAATATCCTGTAGTCCATTTATCCAAACTTCCATTGCTGAGCATAATGCCACAATGAATACGGGGCTCCATATAACTTTTCAAATTCATGTTTTCCAGTTAGTGGAATTGCTGGATCATATGGTAGTTCTACTTTTAATTTGGGGGGGAACCTCCGTATTATTTTCTACAGTGGCAACCCCAATTTACATTCCTACCAACAGTGCACAAGGGTTCCCTCTTCTCCACATCCTCACCAATACTTGTTTTTTTTTTTTTTTTTAAGATTTTGGTTATTTATTCATGAGAGACACAGAGAGAAAGAGAGAGAGAGAGAGAGAGAGAGGCAGAGACATGGGCAGAGGGAGAAGCAGACTCCATGCAAGGAGCCCAACGCCAGACTTGATCCCAGGACTCCAGGATCACACCCTGGGCCAAAGGCAGGCACTAAACTGCTGAGCCACCCAGGGATCCCCTCACCAACACTTGTTATTTATTATCTTTTTGATACCAGCCACTCTAACAAGTATGAGATAGAATCTCGCTACAGTTTAATTTGCATTTCCCTGATGATTAGTAGTGTCGAACATCTTTTCACGTAGCGGTTCACCTTGTTTTTCTTTAAATGGAACTTCCATATTTCATTTAATTTATTTTTCAGTTATAATGTAAATAGTCTTCCATTACATCTTCTAATTATTTTTATAATCAATAATTTTATACTAAAAAGGCTGTTTATTATGTATGTGTGTGTATTTTTTTTTAACCAAGCCAAATTACTTCCCATTTTGTTTGACATCATTTTTCAGGTGACTCTCTTAAACCTTAGTGTGTTTTTTTAAGATTTTACTTATTTATTTGATAGAGAACAAGCAGGGCAAGTGGCAGAGGGAGAGGCAGAGAATCTCAAGCACACTCCATGCTGAGGGGGACACCCAGGAGGGCTTAATCTCACAACCCTGAGATCATGACCTGAGCCAAAACCAAGAGTCAGTAGCTTAGTGGAATGAGCCACCCAGGTGCCCCCATTTTTTATTTACATGTAAGTTTCCATTTTCTTAGGGTGATGATAAATTAGATGGATGGATGGACAGATAGATAAATAGATGGATGAAATGCAGTATTTCAGGGTTAAACAAGAACTGTTACAGAAATAACTGGATGAAAGGTCAGGAATGCCAGCTGGCTCTAGTCTAACCAAATAAATCTTCCAGTATGAACTACCACTGAAAGGATAAAGTATTTTCTAGTTGCCCTCACCCCACATTTCAGGCCACAGATTGGAAACTGAGCACCCACCATCTGGCTGGCTGCCCATTGTAGTAGCTTTGCATTTCTAAGACTGGGAAGGATGTGAAGGGAGAGAAGGAAAAAGGAACAAGAATATATAGGCCTCATCGTACATACCGGCCACAGACCCTAAATGTACGCCACACTTCAAGGGAAGGGTCAGCTAAATGAGTACATGCTATAAACCAGTGGTTCCCTACATGTGGTCCCACAGCAGTAGGAGCATCACCTAGGAACTTGTTAGGAATGCAGGTTCTCAGGCCGTACCCTAGACTAGCCGAGCTAGAAGGGTTGGGAGAAGGACTCAGCAATCTGTGTTCCATACACCCATTCTGAGGCCTATACAAAAAACTACATAAATATTTCTAATGCAAGATGGTTGTCTGAGGCAGGTCAGCTTAACTGCTGGAGGGGAAGAAAAGTCTCCTCCCATTTAGGAAATCTTGGAAAACACAGAAAAATTTAAAGTCAGTACGTTCACAATAAGCTGAAGAAGATTGCTGAGTTTCAGGAACTCTTTCTCACATTAATCAAGCCTTTAATATTTGTCTGAGATTTTCTATACACTATATTCTAGAGTATATAGAGTACTATATAGTATATAGATAATATCAATCCTACAGCAGGATCCTGGAATAACAGACTATCACAGCTGCTTGGACTTTGGAGATTATTCTGGAACAACCCATGGTTTTTACAAATAAAGAGACGGTGCTGAGAGAGGCAACTTGGCAAACAGCAAAGTACAAACAAGGTAGATGCTTGTTTGCTTGGATTCGTTCCCATTAGACCACAAGAGACCCCAAACTATGGTTACCTAATAATGTACCAAACAAAGTACTGGCACAAAAACAGGCACATAGATGAATGGAACAGAATAGAGAATCCAGAAGTGGACCCTCAACTTTATGGTCAACTAATATTCGAAAAAGGAGGAAAGACTGTCCACTGGAAAAAAGACAGTCTCTTCAATAAATGCTGCTGGGAAAACTGGACATCGACATGCAGAAGAATGAAACTGGACCACTCTCTTGCACCAGACACAAAGATAAACTCAAAACGGATGAAAGATCTAAATGTGAGACAAGATTCCATCAAAATCCTAGAGGAGAACGCAGGCAACACCCTTTTTGAACTTGGCCACAGCAACTTCTTGCAAGATACATCCATGAAGGCAAGAGAAAAGCAAAAATGAACTATTGGGACTTCATCAAAATAAGAAGCTTCTGCACAGCAAAGGATACAGTCAACAAAACTCAAAGACAACCTACAGAATGGGAGAAGAGATTTGCAAATGACCTATCAGATAAAGGGCTAGTTTCCAAAATCTATAAAGAACTTATTAAACTAAACAGCAAAGAAATAAACAATCCAATCATGAAATGGGCAAAAGACATGATCAGAAATCTCACAGAGGAAGACACAGACGTGGCCAACACGCACATGAGAAAATGCTCCGCATCACTTGCCATCAGGGAAATACAGATCAAAACCACAATGAGATCCCACGTCACCCCAGTGAGAATGGGGAAAATTAACAAGGCAGGAAACCACAAATGTTGGAGAGGATGTGGAGAAAGGGGAACCCTCTTACACTGTTGGTGGGAATGTGAACTGGTGCAGCCACTCTGGAAAACTGTGTGGAGGTTCCTCAAAGAGTTAAAAATAGACCTGCCCTACGACCCAGGAATTGCACTGCTGGGGATTTACCCCAAAGATACAGATGCAGTGAAACACCAGGACCCCTGCACCCTGATGTTTCTAGCAGCAATGTCCACAATAGCCAAACTGTGGAAGGAGCCTCGGTGTCCAGCGACAGATGATGGATAAAGAAGATGTGGTCTATGTATACAATGGAATATTCCTCAGCCATTAAAAACGACAAATACCCACCATTTGCTTCAACGTGGATGGAACTGGATGGTATTATGCTGAGTGCAGTATGTCAATCGGAGAAGGACAAACATTATATGGTCTCATTCATTTGGGGAATATAAAAAATAGTGAAAGGGAATAGAAGGGAAGGGAGAAGAAATGGGTAGGAAATATCAGAAAGGGAGACAGAACATGAAGACTCCTAACTCTGGGAAACGAACTAGGGGTGGTGGAAGGGGAAGTGGGTGGGGGGTGGGGGTGACTGGGTGACGGGCACTGAGGGGGCACTTGACGGGATGAGCACTGGGTGTTATTCTATATGTTGGCAAATAGAACACCAATAAAAAATAAATTTATTAAAAAAATTATAATGTACCAAAGTATCACCCATAACTGCCAAATGAAGACGTTCTGGAAGAAGCCAAAGATTCTACGAGGGTAAGATCCTTCACCTTTCCAGACCAATGACAACAATCTCTAGATAAACTTGACCAAAGTCATTCTTACAAGCTTTCTCCCTGAGAATGAATTTCAGTTAATGACCAAAATGAGCATGAAGCCCAGCCTTTCTTGGCAAGGCCAGGGGGAGCAGTCTAACTCAAATATTTTCCTCCCAAGTAATTTCACATTAACTTTTTAGGAAAATGCATTTTCTATGTCAGCCTTTAAAATAAACACATGTGGGACGGCTGGGTGGCTCAGCGGTTGAGCACCTGCCTTCGGCCCAGGGCGTGACCCCGGGGTCCCGGGATAGGGTCCCACATCAGGCTCCCTGCAATGGAGCCTGCTTCTCCCTCTGCCTGTGTCTCTGCCTCTCTCTTTCTCTGTCTCTTGTGAATAAATAAATAAAATCTTTAGAAAATAATAAAGTAAAATAAAATAAACATATGCTTTTTGAGGATGCTAGTAAACATCGAATTACATTTAGTAATTCCTAAAGTAGTAACAGTCATATCAGGCAAGATTTTTTAAAGTTCTGTTTCAACAAATACCAGGGATAAGGCCGATAGATAATTATTTGAAATGAATCAGTGGCCAAGGCTTAGGTCATTGTTTTGTTCTATGAACGTGTTTTGCTGTTATTGTAACAGTAGTTCTGTGTAGGGTCCTTTGGGTGTATGACTGAACTCCTCCATGGAACTTGGACTCCTCCATGAAACTCCAAGAAAGTATAATCATTTTGGAATCATATTCTTGGAAAGAAGCATTAATAAATTAATATGTTTTTACACACAAACTACTTTGCTGATCACTGAGGGCACAACCAGAAAAGCTCAACACAAAGTGCCTACTGCCTTACAGCTTCATCACCAACAAAACCATTCATCAGACCCATATAGGCAGAATTGAAAGCCAAGAAAGTTCAAAACGAGTTTAAAACCTAATGGTCAGGGATCCCTGGGTGGCGCAGCGGTTTGGCGCCTGCCTTTGGCCCAGGGCGCGATCCTGGAGACCCGGGATCGAATCCCACGTCGGGCTCCCAGTGCGTGGAGCCTGCTTCTCCCTCTGCCTGTGTCTCTGCCTCTCTCTCTCTCTCTCTGTGTGTGTGTGTGTGTGACTATAAATAAATAAAAATTAAAAAAAAAAAACACACACACAAAACAAAACTAATGGTCAGGGCAGCCCAGGTAGCTCAGTGGTTAAGGCCCTGCCTTCAGCCCAGGGCATGATCCTGGAGACCCAGGATCAAGTCCCACGTCGGGCTCCCTGCACGGAGCCTGCTTCTCCCTCTGCCTCTCTCTCTCTCTCTCTCTCTCTCTCTCTCTGTGTGTGTGTGTGTGTGTTTGTGTGTGTGACTATCATAAATAAATAAAATTTAAAAAAAAAACACACAAAACAAAACTAATGGTCAGGGCAGCCCACAAAACAAAACTAATGGTCAGGGCAGCCCAGGTGGCTCAGTGGTTAAGGCCCTGCCTTCAGCCCAGGGCATGATCCTGGAGACCCAGAATTGAGTCCCACGTCGGGCTCCCTGCATGGAGCCTGCTTCTCCCTCTGCCTCTCTCTCTCTCTCTCTCTCTCTGTGTCTCTCATAAAAAAATAAAATAAAATAAAATCTTAAAAAAAAAAAAAAGGAATGTAACCTTAAAAAAAAAAAAAAAACCCCACCTAATGGTCATGTCTTGTTTGTGTCACTAGATGTCCTTTCACCCTCAATTTCTATAAAATATTTTCTTCCAGGAGCAACCTTCTCAACCTTCTCACTCTCTGTTCAGCAGGGACAGACCCAGGTTTTGTGGTCTGAAGTTTGAAGTTTCTGCAATTTACAAAAATCACTTCAGAGGCTAAAAAATTATTTAGAATGAGAAAAAAAAAAGTCAATGCATTTTGCATCACAGATTTCAAAAACCGGACAAATACAAAAAAAAAAAATCACAAACTCTCAAAAATTAACCTAATCATTTTTATTACTGAATGCTCTGATGCTCTTTATAATCCTTTTATCCTCCATAACATTGTTTGCTGGATCAAACCTTACCTGAAAGTAACCACCTCTGGACTTTTCTTAAAAAAAAAAAAAGATGTTATTTATGTATTTGAGAGAAAGACCATGAGCAGGAGAAAGGGGAGAGGGAGAAGCAGACTCCCCACCCAGCACGGAGCCCGATGTGGAGCTCAATCAACAGGACACTGAGACCGTGACCTGAGCCAAAGGTAGACGCTCAACTGACTGAGCCACCCAGGTGTCCCCGGACTTTTCTGCTATATAAGCCAATATTTCTCTTTGTTGTCTAAGCTACTCTGAGCTATTTGCAACGCAGAATACTGATACAAAGGTAATGAAAACCTCATAATAAACTTTAAGAATGAATGGATCTCCACTCACAAAAGCACTTGTAAAGCACAGCTAACGAAATATAGAATGACTTGTGCAATCACACAGCAATTGCCTCCGATAGTAGAAAGAGCTTAGAATCACTTGATTTTTAGCACTGTGTGATGAATACGATTATATCACAGAGGATACGTGAGACAATAAAAACACTCCTAAGGTCAGAACAATAAGACAAAAAGATGATTATTGCCTTTACTAAGTACTTATTAATTAGCCCTTAATGGGAAATGGTTACATGACTCCTCTGATGTGGTTGCCTAGAATTAATCATCGCCTAGTACCGTTTTGTTTCCAGTGGAATAAAGAAATAATCTATGTAAAGATGGGGGAAAGGTGGGGAAAAGTTTAATTGGCTAAAACTGTATTTACTTAAAATCCACGACATTAAGACATTTGAGAGCAGCAAGCAGGGACGCCTGGGTGGCTCAGCGGTTGAGGGTCTGCCTTCAGCCCAGGCTGTGATCCTGGAGACCCGGGATCGAGTCCCACGTCGGGCTCCCTGCGTGGGGCCTGCTTCTCCCTCTGCCTGTGTCTCTGCCTCTCTCTCTCTGTGTCTGTCATGAATAAATAAATAAAATCTTAAAAAAAAAAAAAAGCAGCAAGCAGGAAGAAATCCTAACAGGCCAATAGGCTTTAGGTGATAGAGCTTCGAGATGTGCTGTGGGAAAACAACAGCTCTGAATAGAAAACTCCATAGACGTTTTGCAGTTCGGGGAAACAAATTGTCGTTTGGAAAGTGTGTGAGCTCAGGTTAAGTCTGTTTGGAAATAACGAAAGGAACCAAAACAATAATCGCAGAAGATGACGGAATGGAATCCTGCTGGGCTTCGGGCTTTGATTCCTGCCTGCTAAGCAGCAGAGAGGACAAGGCACACGAAGTTTTACTGTGTCGCTTACAATTATGGTTCAGGTAATGATGACCTTCTTGGATTTACCTGGAACCATTAAAGGAGAAAAGGGCAGGCTCGCCAGAGAGGTCTGCAAAAAACAGTTAATATTGGGGATGAATTCTCTCTACGGCAGTTTGGCAAAACAACTTCTCCAGTTACTGGTCATGATGGAAAAATAGTTCTTTGGGGGGATCCCTGGGTGGCTCAGCAGTTTAGCACCTGCCGTCGGCCCAGGGCGTGATCCTGGGGTCCTGGGATCAAGTCCCACATCGGGCTCCCTGCATAGAGCCTGCTTCTCCCTCTGCCTGTGTCTCTGCCTGTGTGTGTGTGTGTGTATGTGTGTGTGTCTCTCATGAGTAAAGAAATAGAAAATCTTAAAAAAAAAAAAAAAAGAAAAAGAAAAATAGTTCTTTGGGAGAGTCCCAGCACCTCGGGGTGGGGCCTCAGCCCCCCATCTAGCATGCACCTGCACGCGTCCCGGGAGGGACCTCATCCGGGATCACACCCTGACCTCCTAGCCGGGTGGTGGCTCTCAGCCAATGGTTGTGGAATGAATGCAGGGCCCTAAAAGGAAACTGAAATGCTGAGTAAAGGCTCCCCGCTCGGCTGGCCTTCTTTGGTTTCCCAAGACAGCTCGCCAGCCCGCCTTGCCAGTAGGCACGATGGTCTCTACTTGCCAATTCACTTACCTTCCATGACGCAACTTTGATCAGCCGGTCCCTCCATCGCAGGCAAGACTCCTCACTCCCCCCTGGCGTGACTGCCTTCAGCCCCCAGCCCCTCAGTCTCAGCTGACGCTTCTTTTTGCACCGAGGACATAGTGGAGAGAAATGAGTAAAAGTCTTATACACACTCGCAGCACCACATCTCCCCACTGTCCCGCCTTAGGCCTACACACTCTGCTTTCTCGCTGCTGTGAAGGACAGCCTCTGTTCTGGCTCAGGCTCCAGCCCCATCTCTTCTCACCTCCCCAGGGTCATCAGCTATGCAGTTGTCTCCTCCCGCCCCCTGCATTCCCCTCTCCTCTCCGCTTGGGATCTCTCATCTGCATGCAAGAACGTCCCAGTATCTTGATCTTAGCATCCTCACTCCCTGGTTTCCACCTGTCTTGATGGCTCAGTGTTTTTTCCTGGATCTTTATCCTCTTCCTGACCTCTAAATGTTGGCATGCTCTGAGTCCATGGACCTCTTCTCATTCTGCACTCGCACTCTCACGGGTCTCATAGTTTTATTTTTATTTATTTATTTAGATTTTATTTTATTTATTCATGAGAGAGACAGAGAGAGAGGCAGAGACACAAGCAGAGGGAGAAGCAGGCTCCACGCAGGGAGCCCGATGCAGGACTCGATCCTGGGACTCCAGGATCACGCCCTGAGCCAAAGGCAGATGCTCAACCGCTGAGCCACCCAGGTGTCCAGGGTCTCATAGTTTTAAATACAATCCTCAAACTTGTGACTCCTGGGATCTCTGGCCCTGAGCTTTTCCCTGGATTCCCAACTTCTCCACATCTCCACCGGGAAACCTGATGGGCGTTGAACCTTCATTTTCCAAACCAGAATTTGTGATGATTGATCTTCTCCCTAAAACTGCTCATCCCCCAGTGTCCTGTATCTTAGTGAACAGTACCATCAACCTCTTAATTATGTAGACCCCAAACTTGAGAATCTCTCTGACTCTTCTTTTCCTCTCACATACTACACCTTAGCATCAGCAAATCACGTTACCTTTACCTCCAAAAGGTACCCCATTCCAAACACTTGTCACCACCACCCTTGCCACTCCCCTGGGCGACTGGAATGGGCTCTCCACCGATTTCCCTGCTTCCATTCTTGTTCACTGACCCCAGTGTATTCACAACACAACCGCCAGAGTGATGCTTTGGAGATATGGGAATGGGTCACTTAAAGAAACTCATAAGGAGACATGTACTGGAAATGTTATTGTTGTGATAGAGGAAAATTGGGAACAAACTGTCAATGGAAAAATATACCTCGGCATATTCCTACAGCAGGGTACCAGGAACGGGGGGAAATGAGGGAGATCCACATGGGAGCTACAGAAAGGTCTTGAAAACATATTGCTGTACGACAAAGGCAGTTTGGGAAAGTGTTTAAACAAATTATGGTCCATCCATACCATGATAATGAAAAGGTAAAACAATATGTACTAAATGGGAGGATGTTGGGGCGCCTGGGCAGCTCAGCCTGTGGAGTGTCCCACTCTTGGTTTCAGCTCAGGTCATGATCTCGTGGGTCGTGAGATTGAGCCCACGTTCAAGCTCCACACTCAGCAGGGAGTCTGCTTGGGATTCTCTCTCCCTCTCTCTCTGCCTCCCCCCTCCCCCGACTCGTGCACACATGCATGCACATGCTCTCTCTCTCATTCTCTCTCTCTCTCTCTCTCTCTCGTGTGCAGATGCTCTCTCTCTAAAATAAATAAATAAATCTTTTAAAAAATGAAAAAATGCTCATGATATATTGTGAGAAAGTAAACAGGAGGATTCTTTTTGCCTACCAGAAATGTCTTTTAATAAAAGGAATACATATATGTGCTTAAATATATAAGGAATATCTCTGGAAGGAGTACCCAAAGAATGGATAAACTGGTCTCTTCTGGGGAATAGAACGTGAGGGTTAGATGAAGAGGGGGACATCTATTTTTTACTTTATACTTGGGTGCTGCAAAAATCTTACCATGAGTATCTGTGTTCTTTGATAGCCATATTATTAATCCTGAGGAGCCACGCCCACCATGCTTCTTGTCTGCTTACATACTTCCAGTCCAGCTCTGTGGATGCAGAACTGTGTGTCTAACAAGTATTCACCTGGATTTATGTAGCCATTTTGCAGGAAACTGCCTCAGGACCAGCATGTGGTTAGGACTGTTCATCTCCCATTTAAATGCTGCTGCATAACACTTCCAGCTGGCAGGTGGGCTTGGTGCTCACAGGAGCTGATTTAAGCGTTAAAAAAGACTTGGAAAGTTTTGGCTTTTACTGGGTTCTGAGCACTTCTTTTCTTCCCAGTATATTCAAAAGGCAAAATCCTGCCTCTTTTTCTTCTGCTCTTCCAAATAGGTAAGTGCTATCTGTGTTCTATGGTGTGAGCACAGCGCAGAGAAACAACCTGTAACATTCCATATAATTAATCTGTACCTATAATGGTAGCAGAAAAAGAAGAGCAGCAATCACACAGTAGAGAATGATTGCAGACTGCTTTATTATAGATTCAATTCTCTGGACACCCCTCCCCCTACAAAACAACCAAAAATGCTAGATGACATTATTTAAGCGTTTTAATTGATCTAAATCTAAACATATGACAAAATGTTAAATTAGGAGTTTTGAGTGAGGCACCAACATGCAATAAACATCAGACACAAAGCAAGTTGTGAGACAGACCAAGATGAAGATGTTCATCACAGATGGCCGAGAATATGATACACTGAAGACACAAAACAGAGCAGTGACTTTCCACCCGGAGCCCCACGGTGGGCTTGTAGGAAGATTTCCTTGGTGAGCTCTATGAGGAGTGACGACCCCTCTCTCAAGTCTAGTAAGAGGAGCTTCCAGAAAACTTCTTAGTTTGATATGTGTTCCCAGAAATTGCGAGACGCATTGGACAGGTGTCTCATGGGTGAGGAAGCTAAAGGTAGAAGCCTGGGGCAACAGGGCACAAAAGTGGGGTGGTTTTGCCTCACAATGAAGCTGCATCCTGAAATTCTTATGGAAACGTGAAGCACCAGAAAAGCCAAAAATCTTTGAAAAAAACAAAACAAAGTCAGAGGACTTGTATTCTCTGATTTCAAGATTTATTATAAAGCTACAGTAATTAAGACAGTGCATGTTGGCATAAAGGTAAACAAACAGAGCAGCTGGGCAGAAAGTCCAGAAACAGATTTATATTCATAGAGTCAATCATCTTTTGACAAAAATCCCAAAGCAATTCAATGGGAAAAGGATAATATGTTCAACAATTGGTGCTTGCATAATTGGACGGTCATATGCAAAAAAAAAAATAACAGAGGGGGGGGAGAGAGAAAGATGATCTATCTATGAAAAAATTAAGTTGAAAAGGATCAAAGACATGCACATAAAACTATATAAATTCTAAAAGATAACTGTACTAGCAATCTATTGCTAAGTAACAATATTTCCACCAACTTAGTGGCTTTGGACAACACACATTTGATATTTCACAATTTCTGTGGGTCAAGGCATCAGGGTAGTGAGTCCTCTGCTCCAGGTCTTAGAAGGCTGAGGTCCCATTCAAGACCCCACTGGGGCAGTTACTGGCAGAGGTCAGTTTCCTGCAGTTGTAGAACTGAGGGCTTCAATATTTTGCTGGTCATTGGTCAGAAGCTGCCCTTAGCTCCTAGACGCCACCCACAGTTCCTTACAAGGGGTTGGGGGGGCCACAACAGAATACTTGCATCCTCAAAGCCAGAGAGAAAGAGACCCCAGCAAACTGGATGTTGAAATCTTAAGTCGCATAACCACGTAATCACACATAATCACACACATCTCATCAGTTTTGCCGTATTCTATTGATCGGAAACGTAGAATAATGTATGTAATCTACTGTTATTTATAGATGGGGATAACTATCAAATGTTTTAAGTGAGTGGGTTTTAACATTAAGCAGATAATTAAAATGTCAGAAATGCTTTCCGTGATGGGTGTCTCATCTACAAAAACGTCATGATTCCTTTCAGCTCCTGCTCCTCTTCTGTACGAGTGACCCCCTCAAATGTACATGCTGTGAGGTCCCCCAGCAATGACCATCTTTTCCCTTGAATGAACTTCCCCCAAAACAAATCTGATGAGTAACTAGCAGAGGCCAGAGCATCTTCTGAATTCCTATTATAATCCATCTGCCACAAGAGGGCACAGCGTGACTGAGGATCCCGGTCGGAATAGCCGTGGGCATTACCCGCTGGACACCCTGTGCTTCAGTAGCTGTTTTCATTTGAATATTGTTCTTATATACTTGAATTAATCTCATTCTTTAAAGCAACTGAAAACAGGTTATGTCGGCCATTTCCTTCTGGGGCCTCTTTTCTCAGGCTATAACTGGTTGAGTACAAACTTAGCATCATTCTTCTCTGTTTAAAATAGTGATTCATCTCCCTTTCTGGAGTTATTTCCTGTAGGGCCTTAAGAGGCCTTCTAGCTCCGAATCACTGTACATTCCCAGTTCTTGTCATGTTTCCTGCAGGCCATCAAGTTCATGGGTTTTATTATAGCCTTGCAAATTAGTAGAAAAAATTTACTAGCCCATAAACATTTTATCAGCCTCATCTTGTTCCTGGTAACAAAATAGCTGAAAGCATCGCATCGCATCGCATCGCTATGCACAAGTTACTCAGCTATGAAACCAATGATTGTTACGCAACCCATTTCTAACTTTTTATTTCCTCTTCACCAAGGGTTTCACTGTACAGTGGATACGGGCATGAATGTGACCAAATAAACCTGTGACCCAACACTGCGTGCAATCTGTGGCATGCGTAGCAAAAGCGACACATCTACAGATGGATTTCATTGGCAAATGGAAATCAACCTCCCTTGAAAAGTCTCACTGGCCTCTGCTCAAGAGAATGACTTGCCAGAGCATGCCAGTTCTCTCCTCCTCCTCCTCCTTGTCCCTCTGCTCCCCCTAAGCTGCACCCAGACGCCCAGAGGGAGCGTGGGCAGGACCTTGGCACGCTATTTTACAAAGGTTTCTGATCTCTGGAGCGAGATGGATGTTTCCACACTCAGGAAGCTGGCACCCAGGTGGTGTGGTGCAGTGGCCCAAGCCCCTGTCTACATTTATCCCTTTGCAAAGTCACACGCATTTCTTTGTGGCTGCTACTCCCTTTTTCAGCTGAGACTTGGGGTCAGCCGGACTGAACACCATTGAGGATAAATATCCTTACCCCTATATTCTGGGAAGGCCTGCCCCTTTCTATCAGAGTAACTGTGGTTCTACATCCTTCTCTTTCACATCAGTTATGGCTCTGCCCACTCACACTGGTCCACCATCTAGCATGGGGTGGCGGATGAGCCACACCATAATTAATAATGCAGGCAGAGGCACCACAAGAGAGAAACAGTGCCCCCGTGGGCAGGAAGGCAGGCAAAGACAACCATGGAGAAGTGGCCGGTCCTTTTTCAACCATCAGGACTTCTTCGCTCCTAGGTCAAGGCTCTGAGTAAGTCAGTGGGAGTCTGACTGGCCTCATCATTGGGCATCGGCTCCTGATTTGAGCTCTGACCCATCAGCAGGGGGAGTTGGTAAGGAAAGTGGACAGCTGGCAGCAATAGGATAGGGTGATAGGATCCCCAGTGGTTCCTAGTCCTGGGCTGCCAAGCAGAATGTGAGGATGTTGACAGCATGAATTTCAAGACAGACTTCAGGACCATATTTTCCCAATGAATGTTCTGAGAGAGGTTAAGAGATGTCCTGTGAAAAATAGAGTTTCACAAAGTTTTTTCACTGTAGGATTTCTCAGAGTCTTTCATAGGCCAAAATTTATATCTCCCAAAGGGAGAGATTATTTTACCACAAAACCTGTTTTTGAAATTATGTCATACAAACCTAGTGTTTTAAGTTGCACACCAGGGAACTGTTTCTCTAGTCATCTAATTTGGACCAATTACTCTAAAAGAAAAAAATGTGGACAGCTACATGCAAAAGAATGAAACTAGACCACTTTCTAACACCATACACAAAAATTATATCGAAATGAATTAAAGACCTAAATGTGAGACCTGAAACAATAAAAATCGTAGGAGAGAGCACATGTAGTAATTTCTCCGACAGCAGCCATTTTTGTTGAAAACTCAGCGTTTTTCTAGATATGTCTCCTCATAGCAGGGGAAATAAAAGCAAAAATAAACTGTTGGGAACTGCATCAAAATAAAAAGCTTCTGTGCAGCAAAGGAAACAATCAACAAAATGAAAAGACAAAGTACTGAATAGAAGATATTTGCAAATAATAGATCTGATAAAGGGCTAGTATCCAAAATACATAAAGAACTTATACAACTCAACACCATAAAAGCAAATCATCCAATTAAAAATGAGCAGAAGACAGCAACAGACATTTCTCCTAAGAAGACATCCAGATGGCCAACAGACAACATGAAAAGATGCTCAAAACCACTCATCATCAGGAAAATACAAGTCAAAACCACCATGAGATAGCAGCTGACACCTGTCAGAATGGCTAAAATCAAAAACACAAGAAACAGCGAGTGTTGGTGAGGATGTGGAGAAAAAGGAACCCTGGTACTCTGCTGGTGGGAATGCAGACTGGTGCAGCCACTGTGGAAAATGGTATGGAGGTTCCTCAAAAAAATTAAAAATAGAATTACTATATGATCCAGTAATTCCACCACCGGGTATTTACCCAAAGACTATGAGAACAGTAATTCAAGAAGATACATGCACCCCTATGTTTATTGCAGCATTATTTACAATAGCATAATTACAGAAGCAGCCCAAGTGTCCAGTGATAGATGAATAGATAAAGATGTCAATACTATTCAGCCATAAAAAAAGAATGAAATCTTGCCATTTGCAACAACATGGATGGATCTAGAGGGTATAATGCTAAGTGAAATAAATCAGTCAGAGAAAGACAAATACCATATGATTTCACTCATGTGGAATTTAAGAAACAAAGCAAACAAACAAAAAGACAAACAAAAAACTGACTCTTTAATACAGAGAACAAAATGGTGATTACCAGAATGGAAGTGGGTGGGACGATGGGGGAAATAGGTGAAAGGGATTAAGACACACTTATCATGATGAGCACTGAGTAATGTATAGAATTGTTGAATCACCATACTGTACACTTGAAACTAATATAACACTACATGTTAATTATACTGGAATTAAAATAAAAATAAATAAATTTATTTTAATTTAAGAATGACAATGTATTGTTCCTTAATAAATAAGAGCAAAAATGTTTTTGTGTGTGTGACCAAAAACTAAGATTGAGGAATACCTCTAGGGTGTTTTAGGGGGTTGGAAGTGGCATTATCACTGTACATTTGCAAATACCTAGGGTTCTAGTGAAGGACACAAAAATTATTTTTCATGCAGCTGCATCTTTATTTCAACAAGCTCTTAATGCTTCTCAGATGTCACCTTGTGAGAATCCCCAAGCTCTAAGAACTGGTTCGAGGTAGACGGGCTAATGGTGTGATAAATTGATAAATGCAGAGGCTCAATGTTCTTTAGGCAGGCTCCGAAGGCTTGATATCTCAGGAAGACATACCCAGCAACTATCTATTCCTAGTGAGGTACAAGATGCCGCCCTTGCTAAAAGTCATAGTCTGGACTATTCCCCCATATCTCAATCAATACAAGTTGATGACTGAACAAAGCTAAACTGATTATAAGGAAGCAAGTTGTGAGCAAATAAAATCCCAGGAAAACCTGAAATAAACACGTAACTTGGTGTTGCTACCATCGTCTTACATAATTGCTATGGTAACAGATGAGATGCGGATGCAAGAAAATGTTTTGGCTGGGTCCTTTTGCAGGTTAGGTTGTGTTCTCTACTCATCTACAAGGCTTCCATGAGTCCCGCTGATTTTGCTCTGCTCTGCGCCATGAGGGTGGTGATGAAGGACGGTGTCCTTAGAGCATGTCTGAGGAAGTAGGCACTGCCAAGAATTATCGTCTGAATTCCAAATAGAGGAAACCAAACATCAGTGTTCAGGGCTCAAGAATAAATGACAGGGGTGGATCCCTGGGTGGCGCAGCGGTTTGGCGCCTGCCTTTGGCCCAGGGCGCGATCCTGGAGACCCAGGATCGAATCCCACATCAGGCTCCCAGTGCATGGAGCCTGCTTCTCCCTCTGCCTGTGTCTCTGCCTCTCTTTCTCTCTCTCTGTGACTATCATAAATAAATAAAAAATTAAAAAAATAATAAAATAAAAAGAATAAATGACAGGGACACCTGGGTGGCTCAGCGGTTGAGCATCTGCCTTTGGCTCAGAGTGTGATCCTGGAGACCCAGGATCGAGTCCCATGTCAGGCTCCCTGGATGAAGCCTGCTTCTCCCTCCACCTGTGTCTCTGCCTCTCTCTCTCTCTCTCTCTCTCTCATGAAAGAATAAATAAAATCTTAAAAAAAAAAAAAAAGAATAAATGACAGTAACTCAGTGCATATCTAATTGGGTTCACGTGATCTAGCCACAAACCTATAGACACTTGTGCCTGTAGAAACCCCTCCAGAGTGTCCTGTATGAGCACTTGTGTCAAACTGGCCCAAAAGGTAACCTGCAGAGCTCTGACCTGGTACAAAACTCAGCCATCTATTCTGAGAAATTAAAGTCTGATTTCAAGATGAAAAAAAAAAAGAAACAGAAAGAAAGAAAGAGAAAGAAGAAAGAAAGAAAGAAAGAAAGAAAGAAAGAAAGAAAGGAAAGAAAGAAAGAAAGAAAGAAAGAAAGAAAGAAAGAAAGAAGAAAGAAAGGAGAAAGAATCCTTAATCTCCTCCAGAAACCTAGGGAGAGGGAGGAGGTGCATACCAATACTCGCGGCCACACGGAGAGAGGACTTAAATGGCCCGAGAAAAAAATGTGTCATTCTAAGTGGAGAAGAAAACGGCTATTGTCTAACACTTAAATCAAAAATACTGTATAAACAGCTAACAGCTGTTTTTCAGCCTTTGCTTTTTAGAGCAAAAGCCAATAAAAGAAAAGACATACTCTTTCAAATGTGGTTTTTGTTCAGAGCCCAGATTTTCTACAACTAATTTCCAACCCCCAAGTAGGTCCTGTTTTGGATCTTCTTGTTTTGAAGACTAGAGAGAATGACAAAGCTTAGCGTGGCACCATAGATCCAGAGGGGGCCGAGCCAAAGCGACTTGCCATTCCAAGGGGAAGGCATATACCTGTCAGAGGGAATTTTAGTATTAAAAACCAGAAACCAGTACCCTCAAAACCCCTCAGTAAGTGGATATTGTAAGGAAGAAGCATTAACATTGCACACAGAAGTAGGAAATAGGTGCGTGTCTCTGAGGTATTGTTTGATTTCAGGGCCCTTAACTACAAAAGCATCAAGGAGAGTAAATGACATGGTTCGTTCTTTCCTCGTCCACGTAAGAAAGCCACCTGATAAGACCTGGAGGACTCTAATGAGCACTCATCTTGTAAATAAGGAAATTACAGGGGACTTTTAAAAGGGATATTCATATGAAAAATTACTAGCTAAGTCTTATAATTATGAAACCAGAGGAATAAAATAACAGTGAGGCGAGGCCTGGTTTATAAACAGAGACTCAAAGATAAGGCCTTACTTATTCCCTCTTGGTGCCTCTGTTAATGCTGTTTACTCCACCCTGAATACCACCTTCAGTCCCCTAAAAGAAATCTTTCTCTTTTTTTAAAGATTTTATTTATTTATTCATGAGAGTCACAGAGAGAGAGGCGGAGACATATAAGCAGAGGGAGAAGCAGGCTCCCTGCGCGGAGCCCTATGCGGGACTCGATCCCAGGATCCTGGGATCACGACCTGAGCCAAAGGCAGACGCTCAACTGCTGAGCCACCCAGGTGCCCCAGGAAATCTTATAACTATTTTGGGTATCAGTTCTTCACTCATCTCTAACTTTTGTTATTATATATATGTGATATATGTACACACACACATACATGTATATGAAGAGTAACAGAGAGAGCTTTGAAACTTTATCTCATAAGTTTATTTTTTTTAAGATTTTGTTTATTTGAGAGAGAGAGACATAGAGAGACACAGAGACAGCAAGAGAGAACACGAGTGGGGAGGAGAGAGAGAAGCAGACTCCCCGCTGAGCAGGGAGCCCGATGAGGGGCCCCATCCCAAGACCGTGGGGTCATGACCTGAGCAGAAGGCAGATGCTTAACCAACTGAGCCACCCAGGTGCCCCTCTTTATTTTATCTTAAATGTTGATGTGCAGGCTGATGTGTATATCTTGTTGCTGTGTCCATATGACCTGAATATTAGGACCACACCATACCATTCCCGGGATCACGGCAGAGTCGATCTTCTGAAGGCCCTCCTGCTACGATTCTATTAGCTCCTGAACAAAATGTCGTTTTCAGTGTGTACTACTGGGTTTGCAGAGAGCAAAGGAACCCTCCAGGGTCCAAAGAAATGAGCAGTGGGCTGAAACCCGAGCAGAGGCGGTAAGTACAGGACCAAATCAAACAGAAGCCCTGGGCCCTTGCAAGGTGCAGAAGCCAAACTCAAGTCCTGCTTTCAACTCTAACCCTCGAAGGGGCTAAATCAGTCGTCTGGGTCCTGGAGGAAGCGAACGACAATCTCTTTTGGAGTAAATAACTCTAATTCAGTCACTCCTCAGCACTCCCACAGGTCAAGCCAAATGAGTTCAGAATCAAACATCACCAAACAGCAAGAAAATAAGTCACGATATGTAAGAGGCAGCAGAAAGAACAAATCTATACTTCCAGGACTGTGGTACTGGAATTATCAAATGCAAATTTTTAAATACAATATATAAAATATGACCAGGCAGATTTGAAAAAGAGCCAATTAAAACATTTTTAGGGGCACCTGGGGGGCTCAGGGGTTGAACATCTGCCTTCAGCTCAGGGCGTAATCCCGGGGTCCTGGGATCGAGTCCCACCTTGGGCTCCCTGCAGGGAGCCTGCTTCTCCTTCTGCCTGCGTCTCTGCTTCTCTCTGTGTGTCTCATGAATAAATAATTAAAATAATTTTAAAAATTTTTAATAAAAATATGATTGTTGAAATTAACAACTCAAGGGCCAGAGTAAAAACAGTATGCAAGACACAGTTGAAAAGAGAACCAGTGAACTAGTGTGTCTGAACAAATTACCCAGAATACAGCACAGAGAGATGGGAAGATATGAGAGAGGGGTGAAGACACGAGGATGGAATGGGAAATTCTAATATGCTGATCATAAGAGTCCCAGAGAAGACCAAGGAGAATAGGTGAAAGGCATAATTCAAAGAGATAATGAATGAGAATGTCCAGAGCTGGGATCCCTGGGTGGCGCAGCGGTTTGGCGCCTGCCTTTGGCCCAGGGCGCGATCCTGGAGACCCGGGATCGAATCCCACGTCGGGCTCCCGGTGCATGGAGCCTGCTTCTCCCTCTGCCTGTGTCTCTGTCTCTCTCTCTCTCTCTCTCTCTGTGTGACTATCATAAATAAATAAAAAATTAAAAAAAAAAAAAAGAGAATGTCCAGAGCTGATGAGTGATATGAATCCACAGATAGAGGAGCACAATACAGACCATGCCGGATTAAAAAGAAAAAAAAAAAAAAACTAAACTTGTACTCAGCCACAGCATAGTAAAACTGCAGACCGCTAAACTCAAAAAGAAGATCTTAAAGGCAACAAGCAGAAAAAAGGCAGGTCACCTACAAAGAAACAGTTAGGTTGTCAGTAGAGACCTATAAGGGTATTACCAGAAATGGAAACCAGAAAACGGTAGGAAAGTATCTTCAAAGTGATAAGAGAAAAGACCCGAGAATTGCATGTGCCACAAAACTGCTTTTAAGAATGAATGTGGAGGGATCCCTGGGTGGCTCAGTGGTTGAGCACCTACCTTCGGCCCAGGACATGATCCTGGGGTCCCAGGATCGAGTCCCACGTCAGGCTCCCTGCATGAAGCCTGCTTCTCCCTCTCTCTGCCTGTGTCTCTGCCTCTCTCTCTCTCTGTGTCTCTCATGAATGAATAAATAAAATCTTTTTTTTAAAAAAAAGGAATGAATGTGGAATAAATCAATTTTTAGATAAATATGATACATGAATGAAAAAAATGAACAATATGAAGGGTGCTATGCTTAAGCTTCTTTCTGGGCATCATACCAGGAACACTTTTTTGTGAAAAAAAAAAAAAAAGATTTAAGCAAGAGTTTAACATTTACTTAGTTGAGTGACAAAGAGGGATTTTGGTGTTCCTTGACTCCCTGGGAATTCAGGAAACAATTGAGTTATTGGTGGTTTAAAATGTCAGAGAGCAGTAATCACAATGAGCTTCCCACTCTCAATTACTTCAAGCATTGTCTGATTTTGAGGCTATTCTTGAGAACTAAAATGTTTTTCTAGTATATATTGTGCAGTTTCCACGTGCTCGGTATGACTAATGCATTAGTCACCAGTTACAATATGGGAGACTCAGGAAAAGATAGTCTTGGGCTCGGGAATGACTTTCTTCCCAGTCCCATCCACCCCCATCCAACCAATTATTGCCTCCTGCCTGGGAGACCAGCTCTATTCCAGACAAGAGGCACTTCCAGAGTACAACCTGTTGCTTCCAGAAGCCTCTACTTCAGTAAAAAGCTCCATCATCCTTCTTGGGCAGACGTTCTCCCAGTATTTCTCATTCCTTTCCCTGTGATCTCTGGTCTACCAGTGAGGAAGTGTGTGAGCCCAGCTATTGAGAGAAGAGGAAGGAGGTGACAAGAAAAAAAGTTAGGTTGGTTGACACAGCTTCAACAAAGGTATTTGAAGATGTAGTTTGTAATATGGAAAAGCAGGAACCAACCCAAGTAGCCACCGGTTAGGAACTAGCCACGCAAACTTCAGCATCTGAAAAAAAAAATGGAATATGATCCTGCCATGACTGATGATAAATGCAAGTCTGAGTGGACGGTGGCTCCTTGTGGATATTGGGATCGCATCCAACTGCTTATGCAAACTAGTGTCAAACTGATAAACAGGTCACAGACCCAATTATGCACAAGGGGTATGATTAGTCAAGCAGCCAGAGAGCTAAGAATTAAAAACAAAAGATACAGAGTTTTCTGACTTATTAGCAAATTTGTTATTTATTCATACATTTATGGCAAAAGTGTTTTTAATGTTGTTTTCATTGCTCCTGTGATTTTTTACGTGTTTTTCCATAGAAAAGACACATCTTTATTTAAAACAGCAGACTGAAAAAAAAGTGGTAAGTATATTCGGGTCTACATAGAAGACAGAAACCACACAGTAATTTCTACAAGGAAAATTAACTATATAAAGCATTATTAATAGGGCACTGGAGTAACAAGAGGTTGGCTAGTAAGAAGTAAAGAGAGCTCTAAAGGAAACAGTAATAACAGACACAGAGAACAGCTATCACCCTTACGGCTGAGATACAGTTGAAAGGAGAATTAGTGAACTAGTGTGGAAGAGGCCACCTCCTCCCAGGACAAAGATCTAGACCTTATGGGACCTTATGGGAGCCGTGGCTCTCTGGATGGTGGGGAAGCTCCCTAGGGGCTGCTGCACTGTGGGACTTTCCAGAGACCTGCTGTCTGGAGGACTGAGGCAGCCATCCACTGAGTGAAGACACCTTGCCCCAGACATCACTACAAAGCCATCTAATGGGGTGCCAGGGAAACCATCCAAGGGGAGATACCCTACCTTTGGCGCTCTATTGTCAACCTCCTGTGGGGGTTCCAGCAGAAATCATTCACAGAGGGGTGCCCAGGGAAGCTGCCCCTGGCCACCTGTCACTGCAGAAAGAGCTGTGCACACTACAGAAGCCTGCCAAGGCAGGCCCACTGGAACCAGAAGGAGACGCCCCAGCCCTTCACAACGTCCCTCTGCGACCCTCTACTGACAAAACCTAACAACGTACTAGCTGGCAGGGGAGAACTGCTAATAGGGTCCAGGTCCATTCCTGCAGAGCCAGCAATGAAGGGTGAATTGGGCCGTGAAAGGCAACAAATTGGCAACTTTCACAATGAATTAGGCTGATGGCCCTACCTGTGTTTATTCCAGACTGGAGGCCCCGGATTTTCCTATCAGAGAGCCAAGCCCATGCCGGGAGCCTGGGCCGCTGATCAGACAACGGAGCCAGCCGGTTCCTAGTTTCCTTGTGTGCAAGGGCTTTTCTGAAGGCCCAGTGGCTTTCCTTATTAATCATTTCTGCGCTGCCCAAGGCAGCCTGGCCCAAACGAGTCTCCCAGTCTTGTTATCTAAAGTACAAACCTAACGATAACAAATCCGTCTTCTAGTTGTGTCAGGAGAGCTAACGAGTTAGGAACACCGTGAGGAGGAGTTAAGAATAATGAACAATGATGTGTCTAGTGGTTAAACCGATGCCACTCACGCTCCTAACGTTTCTGCGATATGCAGTAGAACGCAGTGAACAAGAGCCTCGGCCCCGAGCTACTTACCAATTGTGCGAGCTGGGGCAAGTAACATCATCGCTCTGTGCCTCAGTTTCTCCACCTGAAAATGGGGATAATGACAGTACCTGCTTCGGGGGATTGTTGGGAGGAGTAAGCGAGTTCCTGGCAAAGCTCTGCAGACACAAGGTAGCACAGAGCACCTAGTAAGCGCTTTATCTGTCAAGTATAATTATTAATATTTGAGAACAGACGCACCCAGACTAGGTGATCTCTCCCGCTCTCCTCCCACAGGATGTTGATCTCCCTCACAAATGCTGTTCCCCAGAGGCACCCAGGCGCGGAGCGACCACTGAGTCATGCTGTGTCGCTCAGCAGTTCCACCGGTCATGCAGGACACTGGCTTGCTCTTCTGTCATCAACACTGGACAAAGGGGCCGAGAGCCAAGACAAGTAAACTGGCCCCCGCAGACCTGATCCAAACGGCTCGGGGCCTGGCAGTACCAGCGCAAGAGCTCGAAAAGAAAAACAACCGAAAACAACGCACAGGCTTGTCTTTGTCACGACTGACCCAGCTCGCAGCCAGGCATGGAAACAGAGCAGCTTTATGAGAAAATGCCTTTCTTTCCACGCGGTAATTGAATCCAGTTGCGGATTGAGGGTGTACATTAGTGGGGTTTAAGAAAGGTCTGCTTCTTAGATGCATCTACTCTGGCTGAACAGTCTTTTCTTTCTATTAAATTCTCCTTGGGCGGGAGGGGAAGGGACATCCGCAGACAACATAATGCTTTGGAACCTGGCTCCCGCGCTCGGCCTAGGGACACCCTGGTGACCCTTTGGGTGCTTGGGAAACTAAGCCTGTGGGTCAGGCCCAGGACGGTCCCTCTGGATGCTGAGTTCCACTTGGCAGCACTCAGTGTTTGGGGCACTTTTAGGGCAGCTGGATGTCCAGGCCCCGCTGGGTCCACTGCAACATAGCTGGTGTCCCAGGGAGCTCTCCTTGTCCCATTGCCACCCCTCGCCTGGGGGACCCCTGCGGGGGGAGCCAGCTTGAGGCTAGGACAGGGTGTCTCCGGGTCAGGCTGGTTGCGCCTTGTCCCGTGGCTGTCGCTGCCCGCTGACACCACGCTGTGCTCCCTCATTGAAACCAACCGGTCCCGTCCCCTGATCTAGCAACTGCCCCCCACGTGAGGACAGCAAGGCGCAGGCCAGCCCGCTGGAGTCCCGCCCTGGAGCCCTTGGGGCACGCATCCCGAGGCCTCAGCCAGGGCTGCAGCGCGCTTTGGACATTTTGCAATTACTGTGGTTGGTCTGGCAGCGATGGGAAGGTCCCCGCGGCAGCAGGCGGGCCGCGGGCTATGTCGGAGTCCGGCTCCCTTCCCAGGCGCCCAGACCCCACCTGCCGAGTGGCCCCGTGGGGGCGCCCTCCGGGCCGCAGACCGCCCCCCCACCCCCCCCCGTGCAGGTCAGGGTGCAGGGTGCAGGGCGCCGGCGAGCGCAGGGGCGCGGCGGGAGGGGCCCCCACTGAAGGGGCAGCCCACGGGGCGGGGGCTCCCGGCGCACACCCGGCCCGGCCCCGGCCCCCACTCTCCGCGGGGCTGCCTCGAGGCCTGCTGCTCCTTCCTGCACCAGTTGCACGACGCAGGGAACGAGCGCCCCCCCCAAGGCCTCCAGCGGGCGCGGGGGGCGGGGGGGGGGGGGCCGGGAGCCCCGCGGGGAGGAGAAGGCACCGAGGGGCGCGGGCGGGGGCCTCCGGGGACGCGGGGGGAGGGGGAGGGCGAGCCACGACCAGGCCACGCGCGACGTGAGGGAGACGAAGGCCCCGCGTGGCGGGAGCGGGGGCGGGGCGGTCACCCCGGACCCGGAGGACGGAGCCCCGCGGGGGCGGCACCGCGAGGGGAAGGACGGGGGACCCCGCGAGGGAGAAGCCGCCGCCCCGGCCCCGCGATGCTCGCCCCCCACCCCGGGGCACCCTACCCCGCTCCCCACTAAGTCCCTCCCGGCTCCCCACCAAGTCCTCTCCCCAGACTCCTGAAAGCTCCCGGGGAGGGCGGCCCGGGGTGGGGGGGCAGGGGCTGAGCCCGCCTTCGCCCTGGGCGTGACCCCGGGGTCCCGGGATGAGTCCCCCGTCGGGCTCCCGGCACCGAGCCTGCTTCTCCCTCGGCCTGTGTGTCTGCCTCGCTCGCTCTCTGTGTCTCTCATGAATAAGTAAATGAAATATTAAGAAAGAAAAGAAAAAGAAAAGAAAGAAAAGAAAAGAAAAAGAAAGAAAGAAAGAAGAAAGAAAAAAAGAGAAAGAAAGAAAGAAAGAAAAAGAAAGAAAGAAAAGAAAGAAAAGAAAGAAAGAAAGAAAGAAAGAAAAGAAAGAAAAGAAAGAAAGAAAAAGAAAGAAAGAAAGAAAGAAAGAAAGAAAGAAAGAAAGAAAGAAAGAAAGAAAGAAAGAAAGAAACCAGACCCAAGGAAAACCTGGCTCGCACCTGGCCGGGCAGGTGCAGGGAGCAGGAAAGCTGGGGGGCGGATGCGGGGGCGGGGAGGCTGCGTGTCAAGCCCACCCCACCTCCTGCGGGCCTCAAAATAGTAGGGCGGCCCTGGCCTGGGGGGATCCCGGCCCTCACCCCGTCCCTAGGATGGCCCGGAGGCCCGCATGGGAGGCCGGAGATCTCCGTCCCTGGGAGGAGACCCCCCTCCGCGGGGAGGCCCGTGGTCACCGGAATTCAGGAGGCTTGGGGTGACCGCATCAGCAACTACCGGGTATCACAGTTGGGAGGGGCAGGCCCATCTCCAGGCCGCCTCCCCCCAGCCCCCCAGCTTTTCCTTTTACCACCTGCTGCCCCTCTCGGGTCACAGACGTCCCTGACACCTGGCCTGCCTGCGTGGATGAGCACAAGGTAAAGGCTCCCAGGGAAGGTTTCCCCCGAGTCGTCTGAGGCTCCCACTGGCTCCACCGGCATTACCTTAAAAGGGATAAAGTAAAAGAAACATTGAAAGACCTCAGTATTGACATCTTTGCAGATTTTCTCAAATTGAGTGGGAAAGAGTTGAAAAAATGAAGGCAAAGGGAAATTATTTCTGGGAGCGAAATCCTGAAATTTCTGTTTCTTTGAGGCCAAGATTCCTAAACTAAAAACCCAGCCCCTCGTGCTGGCCCTGGGCTGGGCCCATAGCACTAGATGCTCAAGATACAGCCCCGGGTCTGTTTTGGGACCTCAGACTGTGGCCAATTACCCCCCAACCTGCAGCCACATTAGTTTCCTAGGCCACTAGAACAAATGCCCACAAACACGGTGGCTTAAACCAATAGAAATGTTTTCTTTCATAGCTTCGGAGGGCAGACGTCTGAAATCAAGAATCAAGGTGTTGGCGGAGCCGTGCTCCCTCCAGCGTTTGGGGAAGATTCCTTCCTTGCCCCTTCCAGCTTCCGGTAACACCAGGCATCCTGGCTTGTGGCTGCATCCTCCCATCTCTGCCTCCTCCTAGTTGTTCTGCGTCTTCTCTTCAGTCTCGGGTAAAGGCACTTGTCCTTGGATTTCCAGCCCATTGGGTAATCCAGATGATTTTATCTCAGGAGGCTTTAACTACATCTAGAAAGCTCCTCTTTCCAAATAAGGTTGCATCTGCAGTTCCCGGGTTTAGGATGTGGACATATCTTTTTAGGAGCCACCATTCCGCCTGCTAGACACCCCACATCTTCATTCTCCCCCTGCCTCTGGAGTCTTACACTCAATCTAGAAACATGGTCCATTTGCCTCATCAAAAGAAAAATAAATTCTCTCCCATTGACCCTTTCAAGCTGTGCCGTCCTTCCTTTTGTTCCTGCGCTCAGCTTCCAGTCTCTCTAAGGAGTAATCTGTATTTGTTACCTCCGTTTCAGAACTACCACTGTTCCCCCACCCCAACCCCACTTACTTTTTTAAAGTTTATTTTAAGCATACAGAGAAGTGTAGCGCATAATATGCCTTTTTTTAAAAAAAACTTTTATTTGCATTTATCTTATGCAGAATTCACTCCTGGGCATAAGTTTTTTGTTTATTTTCTTCTGGGATGTCGTCTTCTTCTTCTGCAACCTCGTCTTCTGCTTTAGGAACAGTCTGCTCTTTTCCAGTAGAGATCATCTCAGTGTGGCAGGGAGAGCTCATGGGCGGGTTCATCTGAACACGAGCCCTCTTAAGTTCTAGGCCGCATCTTGGGGGCTTTGCTCACCTGGATGTACTCGATCATCAGAGAATCTATATCTAGATCCTGAGGTTCAGCATTACTCCCTGCAGTTTTAGGCACGTGCAGTAAAAATACAGCACTCTTGTTAGGCCACTGACCCCTGTCCAGCCCGTGTTTGGCCTGCGCACCCCTACCAACTCTACCATAGTGGTGATGGGATGGCACACAGTGCTTCTGCAAAGTAATGTCCTTCAGATACTTGGTGGCTTTTTGGACGTGCATACCCTTTGGCCTGGGCAGCTTCACGTGTGTTCTTAAAGTGAGCACGAAGATTTGAACCTCTTGATTTGCACGATTTTGTAGGGTTTTCTGGGTCATGTGAATGGAGAACCATTTCCAGAGATCACCACAGGCCACTTATGGGAAGAGAGGGTTTTTTCAGTGTTTACATTTTTCTCCCACTTTTTATGGTAAAAGATGACATAAAGTTTGCCATTTTAGTCATTTTTAAATGTACAATTCGGGGATGCCCGGCTGGCTCAGTCAGTTCAGTGACTGCCTTTGCTCAGGTCATGCTCCGAAGGTCCTGGGATTGAGCCCCACATGGGAGTCCCTGCTCATGGGGGAGCCTGTTTCTTACTCTCCCTTTGTTTGCTGCCCTCCTTACTTGTGCTTTTTCTCTTTCTCTATCAAATAAATAAAATCTTTATTAAAAAATAAATATACAATTCAGTGACATTAATTATAGCCACTTACTTTTCAATGTTTTGTAATTTGGTTTTGACCCTCACCACTGACCTGTAAGCATTCACTCAGATATCAGCAGCTTCCATCCTCAACCTTCTCTGCCCCTTTACCAAATTGAATACTGCTGACCAATTCCTTCTTAGAACTCTTCCCTCAGCTTCCCAGACCCCTGTTGTTTTCTGGTTGGACTATTTCTCTAATCCTTTCCTCCCATTCCCTAAATCAGTACTCTTCAAGGACTTGCCTGGCTCCCCCCAGGTGAGATCGATTTCTCCCTTAGAAACCTCTCATATTCTCATCCAGTGTTATGGCTCCAACCAGCCCCTCAATGCAGGTGGCATGGTCTAAAAGCTAATAGTGCTTCTCTCTCTGCCTGTGTCTCTGCCTCTCTCTCTCTCTCTCTCTTTCTCTGCATCTCATGAGTAAATAAAATCTTAAAAAAGAAAAAAAGAAAAAGAAAAGAAATGCCTGGGTGGCTCAGCCTTTGGTCCAGGTCGTGATCCTGGAGTTCTGGGATCGAGTCCCACATAGGGCTCCCTGCAGAGAGAGAGCCTGTTTCTCTCTCTGCCTCTGTGTGTGTGTGTGTGTGTGTGTGTGTGTGTGTGTGTCTTTCATGAATAAATAAATAAAATCTTTAAAAAAAAATAAAAATAAAAGCTAATAGTTGAATGGGGTGCCTGGGTGGCTCAGTGGGTTAAGTTCCCAACTCTTGATTTCAGCTCAGATCATGATCTCAGGGCATGAGATTGAGCCCCACATCAGTCTCCATGCTCAGCGAGGAGTCTACTTCAGATTCTCTCCTTCTCCCTCTGCCCCCCTCAAGTAAATAAATCTTAAAAAAAATAATAATAAAATTAAATTAAATTAAAAACTTGGCTAATAGTTTGAGGCTCTGAGTTGTAAGTGCACATATCTGGCTGCCTTCTAAACAATCCCACTTACATATCCCATGACACCCCAAACTCAACATGTCCAAAAGGGGTCCCATGGTCTCTTCTTTTAAACATATTGCTTCCTCCGTGTTCTCCCCACATTTGCACATGGCACTGCCGTCCTCCACCTCACCCTGTGTGGAAATCTTGGCACCGCCTTTGCCTTCCATACGCCCTCTGATTCCGTGACTTCTGTCTCTGCATCAGCTTTCCCCTGGCCCCATGCCATCTCTTCCACATCTCTTCCAACACTCTCCAGATGCTAATGCCTGCCTTCTTGCTTTAGCCCGGCAGACTCTAGTGGACCTCTCCCAGATCCTGCCTCCACTCTCTCTCTATCCCATTCTGTTGCACATATTGTTAATAAATTGTCCTCCCTAAAACACAGTTCTGATCCAGCCCTCAGTAGCTCCCACTGCTTTGAAAATAAAGCCTAACCTCCTCAGCTGAACCTTCAGTGGCCTCCCTGAACTGGCCCTGACCTCCTCCTGACCGCCACATCCTCTCCACTCCAACCAAACCGATGAGGGGTCTGTCCTCTGGACACATCCCACACTTCCTTCTTTACCTTACCCCATTCAAAATATGGGTTTCATGGTCTTCTAAAAGACCTCTTTTCTTTCTTTTAAAATATGTGTAACAAAATAAGAGATGCCAACTAAAGAGAAGACTGCCAAATTCCGCCAAGTGGAATCGCCCACCTCTTATTTCCTGTACCAAACAGAAAACATACCCCAGATTACTCTTATCTGACAGGGTTACAAACAGAGCTTTGTTTGCCCATGGAATTCACCAGCTTGGAGTGGAACCATCCCCTTTTGAGGACTCCGACGTTTTCTCGGTGACTCACCTGTCAGGAAAGCATCAACTTTCCTGCTCTGAATTTCTGTATCAGAAAGGGGACTCTGGTAGCAGATACAATGGTAACAGACACTATCACTGCCAACCTGAAATCTTGTGACTGAGAGTTTCGGGAAGCCAAATAACATTAGAGATGTGATGCAAAAATTAAAAGAAAACCAGCCCACAGAAATCAGTGGAGGTACAAAAAGAACAGACTATAACGTGCTCCACTGGGTGCTTCCTTCTTGGGCATTTCAGTTCCCAAGCCCTTGGCCTGCCCAAGAGATGGCATCAAAATGCTCTTACGAAGCCCATACACACCTCACCAGTCCAGGCACACCAAAAGGAAAGAGTTCTTTTGGAAAACCCAGGTGTGGCAGCCTTTAATCCATCTGAAAAGACCCAAGTCGTGCATCTTTTGGTCTATACAATATCTGAAATTTGAGATTCTTCTTTTAAATCCCTTGTCCACTTAGTGCTATTTCTGTCCCTGTAGCCTTTGAGATGTTCAAAAGCAACTGAAGCTGTGGCTTCTGAAGCTGCAGAAGCACTTTGAGCACTAAAATCCCTCTGAAATTCAACCAAACACAAATTTAGGGAATTGGATATTTTCTTAGTGGAGAAGGATACTCTGACGTATACAATCTAGGCTTTAATTATGTAATGGGAGCTACTAGGTGTGTTGCTCTGGGAAAATTATTGACCCTCTGTAGGCCCCTCAAATGGGATGATTACGTTACTTTGCAGAGTCCTAGTAAGATTAAAAATAACATGTAAAGAGCCTAGGTAGGGCAGGACCTGGCACTAAAAAAGTTCTCCTTAATAGTGAAGTTATTTTTAACACTGTAAATCTGATTGAAAAAGAAGACGAAATTATCCTTCATTTAGAATCCTCTTTTGTTTAGAAGACATATAAGGGTTTTTTCTTTGAAGAAAAAACTGTAGTATTAAACTATGTATTAATGTATGCCCTTCAGATTTGTGTCCATTTAATATTATTTATTTAATTTACCCACACCTCCAATACGACTCTGGCACTTCCTATACTCAAAAGCAAAATCTTCCCATAATCCATTTTGTCATACTTTCTTCTGCTCTATGCAAGGAGCATTCCACAATTTTCCTGAGATTGATATTTCCAAGGTATTCCCACCATTCCCAGAACAGAGACTGATTTTCATGTAAGGTTCCACCTCTCCCCAGATTTTAGCTCCTGTGGGCTGGGTAAGGCTTCACTCCCAGCTCCAGGGCTTGGGAAGTGCCCCAGATGTAGCCAATCAAAACATCATATTCTCCAGCCACAGACATTGGTTCAGAGATGAGCATGTGATGTAAATCAATCCAGTGAGAGAGTCACTAGGGAATTGTGGGACCACTAGGAAAGACGGTCTTCTCCATAGTAGGTGGAGAAATCTGAGAGGGTGTGAAGCTGAGGCCACTGCAGCCATGGTATCATCGCATGGCAGCTAGGAAGCTAGCTTGAAGGCAGGCAGAGCAATGGAGAGAAGGTTCAAAGCCTTACGACAGAACAGGATTTGAGCATGGGGAGAATAATCCAGAGTTGAGATGATGGAAGAGGCAAAGGATGAAGAAGTTAAAGGGTGAAAGAGAAGAGGTAAGAGGACACTAGAAAAAGGAGTAGATGAAACAGGTAAATAGAAGGAAGAAAAAGACAAGAGCAGCTTCTCTAGCCTTCTGTGAGGTCCACCCCTTTCTGTTCCTCTACTTTTTGTCTTCACCTACAATTTATTCAACTAAGAGTATGTATTACTTGTGGGGTAAAAAGGAGATAAAATAGCCAGTGTTAAGGCTTCAGCTGGGGTGGAGCTCAGCTGCTACTGATCTGGTGTGAAGGGCTCTTCCCAGGAAAGTCAGATACCCCACCCTCTCCTCAGCAGAGGCATTACCAGTGGCTCTCCCATGGGAATGACCTGGACAGCAGCTGTCAGAGCCTAGGGATGGTCCCAAAGCAGAGCTTGGACTCAAAAACCACCCTTCTGCTGAAAAGGGACACATAGCATAGCATATGAGGCCTTTCCTTGCTGGACCAGGTCACTCTCTCCTGTTTTCCTTCCAGGCAGATAGGCCATGCGCTACAGAACAGCCAGCTGCTGAGAAAAGGCACCAGTCCAAGGACCAGGATGCTGGGAGTTTCCCAGGAGCAGGATAGAGAGGACGGATGATCTCATGAGCTTCTTTCTGGCCTCATTAGCACCTCACACACTGCTGGGAACCGAGCACTAAGATGAAAAGTCATCACAAATTTAATTGTCTTTAAGGGGAAGACAGTTTTTGTTTGGGTTTTGTTCTTAAGACATTAAAGCTTTTTATTTTTCTTAAACACTCTTCCCAAATGTACTATACAAAATCTACTTCCTCCAATGGTAGTAGATCTCTTAGGCAGATCCACAATTTTCCAGTTGTTTTCAGATATTAAACCTCAGTAGAATTTCCAAACTCAGTTCTGTTTCATATTCTCACCTCCCCTCCCCTGTGTAAGCTGGACCTTGATGGACTGAAGATCTAATTTTCAGCCACTTCCTGCTCCTACTTTCTCCTTCCAGGTTGGGTTCCTCTAGTGTGTTGGGCTGAGAATTAGGACAGGGAGAGGGCAAGGGTATTATACAAATAGATGCCTAGTAGTGGTGGCTGCTTCACTGGCAGACCTAGACTGACTGTTGATGCCATCTGTAAAGTGGACACCCAAACACTGGCTCCATCTGGGAGGTACATGTGAGTTCTTCAGAGAGACATGCAGGGCAGGGATATGGTAAATCCAGGTTGAACCCTTCCATGCTCTTCAGCTCCCATCACTGAGGTATACCTATACACTCTTTGAGCTCCAGCTCCCTGGGGAATAGGACAGACCTGTCTTAGGATGTGAATGGAACAAATCCAGCTACTTCCTAAGTAACATGGACATGAACCACAGAGAACTCATTCCCTACAATTGACAAACTGGGCCTGGTCCAGTTTCTCCTTGCAACCCTTCTCCCTCCCTTCTTTCTCCAAGACCCTCCTCTGCTCCTAATGATGTACTGGTAAATCGGCAAATCCTTTTCTCACTCAACTGTCCAACTGGAGAACTACTTTCTACCTGAATCTTTATTACTGATTTTCTCTGAAACCCTTTACTGGAGAGAAAATATTTATCTATTTCTCATCCTGACAGGAAGGGGAGGAATTGCCTCTCCTCATACCACTATATTCCAATGACTCTTAGATTGACTTCTTTCTCTTTCCCCATCTTTTTACATAGAAGATGGTGGTTGGTGGTAACAGGGCTCCATCTATCTCCTCTTAGGAATCCTTGGTTCTCTGGCTCCTGTGGATATTGTCTTGAATATTGAGTAATTCTCTTTTCTCACTCTTGGGTCCTCGTACCCAAGTCCAGGGCAACAGAAAGAGTCCCACCTAAAAGCTTGTTACATGTTTAAACTAAATGAAGTTCCATTTCCAGAGTTCTCCATCCTTTAGTATAGAGGTATCATTTATCTGATATTTTCCTTCTGCATGAAGGATTTTCTTTAACACTTCTTTCAGTACAGGTTTGCTGGTGATCAATTCTTTCAGGTTTTTTGTGTCTAAAAACGTCTTCTTTTCACATTCATTTTTTTTAAGAGATACTTTTGCTAGGTATAGAATTCTAGGTTGACAATTTTTTTCTTTCAGCACTTCAAAGATTATTGTTCCTTTGTCTTGCAACTTACTTTATCTCTGACAAGAACTCTGCTTTCATCCTTACCTGTGTTCCTCTGTCCATAACATGACTTTTTTTTTTTCCTCTGACTACTTTTAAGATTCTCTCTTTTTCATTGGTTGAGCAATTTGATTATCTTGTGCCCTGGTACAATTTTATTCATGTTTTTCTTGCTTGAATTTCACTCTATTGAGTGCTGGATATTCTTTTATCTTAAAGATATTGGGTGTTCTGGGCCACAGTTAAGTTACTTGGAAATAGTTTGGTCCTTTCAAGGCTTGCTGTTCTGAGTACTCTACTCAATGCCCCCCATGAATTACAAAGTTGTCAACTTTGGCGGGTGGGGATAGGGACTATTCCTGTCTTAGGTGAGCTCTAGGGAGTTGTTCTCTCTAATCCTTGTGAGTGGTTCTTTCCCTGGCCTCATAGAGTTCCCTCACATGCCATGTGCTGACCAGTACTCAGCTGAAGACTTGGAGGAGAGGATGCTCTGTAGAACTCCTCGGTGTTCTCTGTGTACAGTTCTCTCCTCTCCAGTATTCTGTTCTGTGAATTCTAGCTTCATTGGTCCCCCTGGGATCCCAGGTCCAACTCCTCTACTCAGGACTACTGCTAGGCTCTACACTGTGGCCTGGAAATTCTCTGAAGGTGGTCAGCTGGGGACAGTCACAGGATTTACTTCAGTTGTTTCCATTTTCCCAGGAATCAGTGTCAGGCACTGCTGGTGGTCCAATGTCTGAAAATCATTGGTTCAGTTATTTTTCTGGTTTTTCACTTGTTTTAGGATGCTGGCCTGAGTGTACATTTCCTAGAATTCCTGGAATCTGAATACTAGCTCTTAGATGGGTTTTAGAAATCAGCTCAACCTGCACCTCCCATTTACCAGCAAAGAAACTGAGATGGGGAAAGGGCCTGCCTGTGTTTGGCCGACTCTAAACTGGGTCACTTTTCTTAACTTCAGATAAAAGTTGTTTTGAGGGCAGCCCCAGTGGTGCAGTGGTTTGGCACCACCTGCAGCCTGGGGTGTGATCCTGGAGACCCGGGATCAAGTCCCACATCGGCTCCCTGTGTAGAGTCTGCTTCTCCCTCTGCCTGTGTCTCTGCCTCTCTCTCTGTGTCTATGAATAAATAAAAATAAATAAAATCTTGAAGAAAAAAAAAAGAAAGTTGTTTTGAAATAAATGAGCTCCCAGGAGAAAAGAAGGAGCCTGAGGAACTTCAAATCAAGGCTCCAGTGTGTCAAAGGAGTAAGTAGAGTCAGTTGCTCTCACTGTCCTCATCATTTCAACATTTTCCATGTTTAGTGCCTGGAATGATGTTGGCCCCTTACCTCAATTTTGGCATTAATGAAGAGGCTTTCGTTCCTTCCTGCCATCCTCTACTACATCAGACTCCTAGAAGGATGCTGTGGAATCTCAGAACCAGGAAGAGGCAGATAGTAGAACTGGAATTGGAGCTCATATCTCAGAGCCTGCCCAAGGGAGCCTGAAGATCGTCTGAAGCAAATGCATCATTGTATAGACAAGGCAAGAGACCAGACAGGCTCGCCAGTGCACCCAACAAGGGTAAATATCTTGGTTTTGCACACGGATGCCCATGTCTGAGAGACAACGTGTTTCAGGGTTAAACAGCTCTTCATGATGTTGTATTTTCAATAGATGTTCACTTCACTATGTTGTTTACCTGCAGGAACCACTTCACACCCAACTGGGTTTCTGTGTCAGACACTTCTCCAAGTAGTCTTGTCCATGTTTTCTGTGCACTTATAACAGTCTGTTTTGCTTGTTTATTCATGCAGCAGAGTGAAAATTCCTGACAGAAACCTGGGGTCACTGTGAAAGGAAGTTTTGGAGAGGAGGACCAACGCCAGAGAGGAGGAGGAGGAAGGAAGGAAGCAATGAAAGTCATAAGCCCATTTCTCAGGTCACTTCAAAAGCCTCCAATTCAAGACACTGAGCAGATAAGTATCTATTTTTCTTTGCTTTAGGAACTGCCCCTCCCCATTTACTGCATTACAATACTAAGCACATGCTTCTCAGCACGTAAAAAGCCAGGGACCGTCCAGGTTTTGATGCAGGGGGCAAACTTTGCTTTGCCTTGTTGACCAGCCATCACAATGGGGCCTTTCATTGCAGAAGCACATGGTTCCGGGCAACGTGACCTAAGAGCTGGCAAGGGCTCTGGGCAGCACAAAGGAACGGAACTTGTCTTTGTGCTGGGAGTGCAGTGTTAGTATTTGCAGTGACTTGCAATGGCCCCTCGATTCAGGATGTGGGCACTGGTCTGCGCCACTCAGTGGCACCTTTACCCTGTTCCCACACCTCTGCAACCAATGGGTGGCCAGAGCGGGCCAGGTTCCTGGAAGAGGAGGTGGGGCCAAGGCAAAGTCCACCTGGGGAGACACACGTGTGTGCATCTAAGGCAATTCTCCAAGTGGTCAGAAAACTTCTCTGTGCAGACTGTGGTCATTATTTTCACTTCCTTGGTGACTATGTAAATTTTCAGAGAGAGTTAAAATTTGAAAGTGGAGCATTTTCACATTGGCCAAAGTGGGGAGATAAAATTGGGTCATCGGGAAGAGCCTCATGGCAAAATACATCTCGTATCCCACTGAATGAAGAACTATTTCAAACACTGTCCTTAAGGCAATTTAATGGGTGCTACTTAAGACCCCTCACACTGTCCCCTACTGCATGAAGTGGTGTCTCCAGGGACTTTTTAGCTCACTCCTCAAGAAAAGGCCTCCATTTGGATGAGGTGGGGGCAGGCAGCAGGGGACAGCTGGACTGGAGTAGGGTTCTATCCATGGACTAACCTTCACTTCTTCCTCAGGGCAGCAAAATACTAACCTGGCCTTCTTCAAACAGCAACCCCCAAACCTGAGGAGGTCCTGATGTGTTTTCCAAATGTCAGTTCATCATAGTCAGCACGGGTGGGGGCCTGACTGGAAATGGCACTCATCATCCGGAATTGACTAAACTTCTACTACGCGGACTGCGGACGTGCTGCTATCCTCCAGTATCACCATTTCACTGAGGACCAGTCACCAAGAACTATTAATGACAAGGTAAATGAGGTTTATCCAACCCTGTAGTACTTTTTATTAGGCTCTTCCATGCAGTGTCTCCTTTGATGTTCACAACACCATTGGGGTGGGGGTGGGGGGGACAAGACTCTCACAGAGGAGGAGATGCTTCAGAGAGGCAAGAGGCCCAGGATCACAGGACTAGAGCCAGGGCTCCCGCCCAGCGATCCACCCACCACGCACTTACCCACCAGCTGTGGTAGGAGCAAGAAATAGGGGCAGGAGGCAGAAAACAGGAAGGGGCAGGAAGGCGGGGTTGTCATGAAGGTTGTGGCTCAGACATCCCTGTGAATCTCTCAGAGCCCGATGGTGGGGGATCGATCCCTCTCCACTACCCCAGGCAGAGAGACCAGGGAGAGAAAGAAAAAACACAAAAAAACAAAAAATACTCCTGCTCCAAAAGAAGGAGCCAGCAGAGGAGTGTCGATGGCCCCGCATGGGTGAGGTGCTGGTTTATGCTCTTTGTCTCCCTCCCGCCAAGTCCCCCCACTGTCCCCCTGGCTAAGTCCCCCCCAACCCCCCTCGCTAAGGCCCCCCACAAACCCCTGGCTAAGGCCCCCCGGCCCCACTCGTTAAGCCCCCCCTGGCCCGGGCGAGCCTGGCCGCAGGAGGGATGAGCAGAGACGCGCTGCTTGCCGCTCGCCAGGCTCTGCGGGTGGAGGAGGACAGAAGGCGGACAGACGGACGGGCGGACGGATGGCTGCTGAGGCTTCCAGGTTAGGCGAGAACACAGAAGAAAGAACAGGTTGCGAATGACTGTTCTGAAATAGCTACTCCCAGGCCCCTACAGCCCCGGGCACGGCGGGGTGGGGGGTCCGGGGGTCCGGCTCCCCTGCAGCCGCCGCCGCCGCATTTTCCTGGAGGCTCTGAGAGCATCAGGCTTTAAAACACAGGTGCGGGACGCCTGGGTGGCTCAGCAGTTGGGCGTCTGCCTTCGGCCCAGGGCACAATCCTGGGGACCCAGGATCGAGTCCCACGTCGGGCTCCCTGCATGGGGCCTGCTTCTCCCTCTGCCTGTGGCTCTGCCCCACCCCCTTTGTGTCCCTCATGAATAAATAAATAAAATCTTAAAAAAAAAAAAAAAGCAAAGACCATTAAACTTACAGAAGAAAATTTTTAAAAAAATAAAAAATAAAAAAGATAAAACACAGATGCGCTGTTTGCTGCGGCGTCGGGGCGGGAGGCCGCCAGCCCGGGGCCGGGTCAGGGGACAGGCTCCCAGGGCGGACGCCCGCCAAGGCCGAGGCCGAGCTGCCCCCGTGCCCCGCCGACCCGCGTCCCGGGGGCGTCCCGGTCACCGAGGCCACATCTCGGGGGCATCCCGGTCACGGAAACCACATCTCGGGGTCATCCCGGTCACGGAGACCACATCTCGGGGTCATCCCGGTCACGGAGACCACATCTCGGGGTCATCCCGGTCACCGAGGCCGCATCTCGGGGGCATCCCGGTCACGGAGACCACATCTCGGGGTCATCCCGGTCACGGAGACCACATCTCGGGGTCATCCCGGTCACGGAGACCACATCTCGGGGTCATCCCGGTCACCGAGGCCGCATCTCGGGGGCATCCCGGTCACCGAGGCCGCATCTCGGGGTCATCCCGGTCACGGAGACCACATCTCGGGGGCATCCCGGTCACGGAGACCACATCTCGGGGTCATCCCAGTCACCGAGGCCGCATCTCGGGGTCATCCCGGTCACCGAGGCCGCATCTCGGGGGCATCCCGGTCACGGAGACCACATCTCGGGGGCATCCCGGTCACGGAGACCACATCTCGGGGGCATCCCGGTCACGGAGACCACATCTCGGGGGCATCCCGGTCACGGAGGCCGCAGGGAGGCGCGCTGCCCCGCAGGACATCCCCCGTGGGACTAGAGGCTCCGCGGTGCCCGAGGGCGCCAGACTGTGAAGGCGGTGGGAGCCGGCACCACGGAGCCTCCCCAGGGGCTCTGAGAAGCTCAGCGCGGCGATGGCAGGGGCCTGGGGCCAGGTGCGTCCGCGCCCGCCTAGCCCGCACCTGCGGGGAGCCTGGCACTGCGGGGCGGGGGGAGCCCCCTCTTTGCCTCCGCGAGGCAAACCCTAGACGCAGGCAGATCCTTCTGCCACGAGCCCTGGGCGGCGCCCGGCACCTGCAGGACACGGGCCCGCGGGGGTCCAGCTGCAAACCTGGCCCGGGGCGCGGCCTGCGGCTCCGCACGCACAGGCATTGCCGCCTAAGGCCTGCTGGCCCTCCGGGGCCCTGACCACCACTGAGCTTTTCACCTGGCTTCAAAGGGAAAAAATAAAATATAAATAAATAAATAAATAAATAAATAAATAAATAAATAAATACAAACAGGATAGCGCCTAGTGTATTTTTAATGAAGCTGAATTTGTTCAATTTCGGAGAACTACCATTTGTTCTAGGATTATGTCCTTTCTACTCTTTTTGGTAGAAAGGACTTATTTTTAAGAAACAGATGGGACAATGTAATAGATGATAACATTTGTGGCTTTGTTTTTTTTTGTCAAAACAAAATATGGCAATACTATGTTGGTCTTCCCTTTTGTCTGTGAGTTTGGTTTTTGTTTTGTTTTTTGTTTTGTGTGTGCAGTAGCTTAAGGATAGTCACAAATTCTTTGGCGCGTCTCCCATTGAGAGGTGCATCTAATTCGTCTCCCCTTGAATCTGGGGGCTGGCCTTATCGACTTACTTGGCTAATAAAATAGAGTGGGCATAACTAATAGTTGAGAACTTCTGCAACTAGGTCATAGGAAGCCTTGCAGCTTCCTCCTAGGCTTTCTGGAACACTTACTTATGGAACCCAACTGCCATGCTGTTGGAATGCCCAAGAAGCCATGAGGAGAGGCCCATAGAGAAAGGAAGCAAGGCCCCTGGCCAGTACTGGACGAGGTCCTAACTGAGCCAGCACCAACCTGCCAGACGTGGAGCGAGCCCTTTTGGAAGAGGATCCTTCAGCTCCAGTTGAGCTGCCACAACCGATACTTACATGGATCAGAGATGAATTCCACCAACCTTGCCCAAACTGCAGATTTGTGAGGAAAATAAATAATTTTTGTTGCTTCAAACCACTGAGTTTGGGAGCAATTTGGTACACAGAAATAGATAACCACAACAGCTTGTTTGTCTAAACAGTTTGTGAAATTCAAAAATCCGAGAACTGCTGGTTCATGTTGTTTGCTAAACATCTATATTGGGCCGAATAATGGTCCCCCCCCTACCCCCCCCCCAAGAAGTCCATGATCTAATCTCCAGCATCTGTGAATATGTTCTGTTACACAGCCAGGGGGGAATTAAGGTTACAGATAGAATTAAGATTGCCAATCAGACCTTAAAATGGGGAGACTTTTCTGAATTATTCGGGTGGACCCAATCACAGAGGTCCTTCAGGGCAGAAGAGGAGGTCAGATGAAGGATGAGAACTTGACCTGCTGCTGCTGGCTTTGGAGATGGAAGAAGGACTACAGATGGCCCCTCGAAGCTGGAAGAGGCAAGAGAACAGTCTTCCATAAAATATCCAGAAAGGAACGCAGCCCTGCCAACCCCTTGATTTTAGCCCAGTGAGGACCCATGTCAGATTTCTGAGTTCCAGACTGTGAAAACATACATCTGTGTTGCTTACAGGCACTAAATGTGTTGTAATTTGTTACAAAACCCTAGAGAATGAATACAGCGCCTAGCCTGTGCTACTATGTACCCTCGACCTCTTAGGGTCAGAATAGATGGTTAAATCTACTTGAAGATCTTGTACAGCCCCTATTTTAGAGATATAGAAGCCTAAAGATTCTAAGGTCAAACAGCTAATTTGTAACATAGCCAGTACTAGAACTTAGGTGCTCTCAAATTTAAACTCCTTGAGGAAAGGAAATTTGGGGGATGATGGGGACTTCTGTTTGGTTCGCCACTCTGTCCTCAGCGTCTAGAACAGTGCCTGGCACATGGTAGGTGTTTTGTTTTTGTTTTTGTTTTTGTGGGTATTTTTTGAATGAAAGAGTAAAAATCAATTCCTACATGCTCCGCTGTAGTCATTTCCTCCAGCAAAGTCACCAAAGGACAAAATCCATAGCTTCATTAAAAATAAACAGGGCAGCCCGGGTGGCTCAGCAGTTTAGCGCCGCCTTCAGCCCAGGGTGTGATCCTGGGGTCCCGGGATCGAGTCCCACGTCCAGCTCCCTGCATGGAGCCTGCTTCTTCCTCTGCCTGTGTCTCTGCCTCTCTCTCTCTGTGTCTCTCATGAGTAAACAAATAAAATCTTAAAAAAAAAAAATAAACAAAAATCTCCATCACATCTTCTGTTTTACATCAGATTATGTGGCTTTTAACTATGTTCTGTGTTTGAAGCCCATCATTTGCTTAATTTTAATTATAAATTATATATTTTTATATAGATACATGGCCCAAATTTTTTTAAGTATGAAAGAATACAATGAAAAACAAATCTCATTTTCATCTCAGTCTTTACGGGTCACCACAGTTACCATGTTCTCATGCATTCTCCCAGACATCAGGCCATATCTTTGAGACTTGAAGCTGAGCAGTTTTAAGTATGTCCACGGTAGTCACTGGATTTTTACATTCTTGGCACCTCTCTTGTCATTTGTTACTTTGGCTCTGAAAGAATCTGAGCTACTCCCTATTTTTGGACAAGACCCACCCAACAAGCCTCACCTGGCCCGAGGTGGAGGTCAGGGGTCTTCTGTGGTGCCAGGGCTCACCCAGACCTCTGGGAATAAGGTCTATGGTGGTTATTTAGCTCCAGGGCTGGTTAGTTGGGGCCCAGGCGACTCTGACGGTGTGTCCCACATGCCAGAGCTGGTGGAAGAGACATGAAGATCTCAGAGGTGCCCTCCTGTCACCCTCTATGGAGGTTGATGTATACACGATATCCTGCTTCAACCCCTGGGCACTGATTTAGTTCAAGAGGCAAACTGGCTCCTTTTCATGAACCACCCAGTCCAAGGGGTAGCGGGTGATTATCTCAAAATGCTAAGTGAAAGGGATGCCTGGGGGGCTCAGTGCTTGAGCATCTGCCTCTGGCTCAATCTGTGACCCCGGGATCCTGGGATTGAGTCCTGCATCAGGCTCCTTACAGGGAGCCTGCTTCTCCCTCTGCCTGTGTCTCTGCCTCTCTCTGTGTGTCTCTCATGAATAAATACATAAAATCTTACCCAAAAAAAAGATGCTAAATGAAAAGGTGGAAGCAAGGAACTGTAATGCCCTTCAGCCTTCCTCAGACATTCCACCCCAGCCCAGGCGAGATGCCCTATTACACTCTCTTAGCACTGCACGCACCACCCCTTGCAGCTCTGTCTCCCCTTTCTTGCATTTACGATACTATCACACCAAAAAAAGTTTGCAACAAGTACAACTAATTACAGTGTAATTATTTTTTTTTAAAGATTTTATTTATTCATGAGAGACACAGAAGGAGAAGAGGCAGAGACACAGGCAGAGGGAGAAGCAGGCTCCATCCATGCAGGGAGCCCGACGTGGGACTCGATCCCAGGTCTCCAGGATCACACCCTGGCTGAAGGCGGCACTAAGCCGCTGAGCCACCAGGGCTCCCCTACAGTGTAATTATTTGATTAAAGTCTAAGAACACGTCATTTAGACTAGAAGCCTCCTGAGGGCAAGGACGGTGCCTCTTTGTCTCATGACTGTATCTCCACCCCTAATGCGCTTTGTGGCAAGTGGGTGCACGACACAAATGTGCTGAGTATTGAATGAGCCACGAGCGAACCTTCGTGCCAAACGCCAGCACCCACGAGGGCTCGATAGTACTTATTCTTTCAGTTCTTACAACAACCTTATGAAACAGGCTGTAGTAGTATTCCTCTTTGCATAGAAGGAAACTGAGGCAGAAGGTGCTTGAGTAACTTGGCCCCGACTGCACGGCCAATGGCAGCCTGGCCCAGAGCCGACCTGTTCAACCACCACGTGGCACTGCCTTTCAGTGAAGTTTGGGGCAGGCGCCCGACAGCAGAGGCGCAGAAGCCACATGAAGGAACCAGAGCTCTGGGGCCCAGAGAGGAGAGGCGGGTGCAAGTCCGGGGGCTCGGGAAGCAGGGGAGAGCCGCGCACCAGTCGCCGGGCGGCCCGTCCCAGGGCGGCCGGAAAGCCAGGCCTCAGGCCTAGGGGTTTCTGCCCCATTCCTCCTGGCGCCCTGGCCTCGACGGCGAGGCCGAGCCTTTGCGGGAGAGGACGGGCAGGGCCAGCTGCCTCAGGCCCAGGCCTCATCCCACGGTCAGCCTCAGGGGACACTGCGGACACACAGGCACCCTGCCACCGCCCAGGCCCTGGCACAGTGGGCCTCTGCAGCCTCCTCTGCCTGCCCCGGCGGCTCCGGGCCCGCACGCCTCCCCGGGCCCCAGGCCTCTCATACCCGACTCACCCCATAAATGGGCTCTTCTCACTCTCAGTTTCTGTCTCGTGGCCTCTTCCCCATCAGCCACCCTCCAGCCTCCCACTGGGCTTGTCAGAAGTTTCTTTTTTTGAAAGATTTTATGTATTCATGAGACGCCCAGAGAGAGGCAGAGGGAGAAGCAGGCTCCCCACGGGGAGCCCGATGCGGGACTCGATCCTGGGACCCCAGGGTCGCGGCCTGGGCCTAAGGCAGGGCCTCCAGGGCTGAGACCCCCAGGGGCCCCTTGTCAGAAGGTCCTGAGGCAGCAGCGGCAGCCCTCGCATTGGTGCTCCTCCCAGTAAATGGGATCCAGCACCCCCTCCCTTTCCGTTAGGGGTGTCCTGTGCGCGCTGCTCCTTGCCATTTTGTGTGCTGTGCACGGGAGCCGCGGCCCGAGAGTTAGCTGCGTTACCTGCAGCCAGGCTGCAGCATGGGGTTCTTGGGTATTTGTGATCAGCCCGGAGCCCAAGCACCCAACCAGAGCTGTTCTTTGACAGGAATCCAGAGGCAGTTTCTAGGTCTGGTGAGAGATGGCCTCCCAGTGTGGGCCTCAGCCTGCAGGAGGACCTGGAACTCTCAGCAGTTGATCCCCTGAACCGGCTCTGGGTCCCTTTGCCAGTGACCTTGAATACCAGCCCCTGGTTGTCCTCTTCTACAGTCATTAGCACCCTGGACATAGAAGCAAGTGCGTTCTTGTTAAAGGGATTTGGGGGCAGTGTCACACGGATGGGGAGGCATTTGGGCCCGGGTAGAGAGGGAAGGACCCCACCCATCGCAGGCCCGGCTCTGCCCCAGCGGGCGCCCTGCTCACCGTGGCATCAGCACCAGCTCTGTGGTCGGCCCCAAGCACCTGCTCCCCCAGTGAGCCCACTCTGGTCCTAAGCGAGGAGCGAGAGGCTGTCACCAGAGCTGCGAGCCGGGGTTCCGGGGAAGGTAGGAGGTTACCAAGGTGAAAAACCCTTCTCTTTACCAACCATCATCCCCTTCTCCAAATGCAACCCCAAACATAAAGTAAGATATGAAATTAAATAAAATGTAGGATCCCTACAGGTGCGTTCAGAGGCAGACCAGTTCTCCCCAGCAGACGCTACCCCAAAAGCACAAGGACCTCATTCTGTTTTGGTGCGAGAGCAACTGTCTGTTCATAATAATGTTCAAGGTCCTTGCTGAGAACGGGGAATGAATTAAAATACTTGGGAATTTCTCTTCTCTGCATGGGCCATGTCATTTTTTAAAAGTGCCATTTTGAGGATTTCGCCATCACGTTTCCTTTGAAGAGGAGGTAGGTCCCTTGACTCATCCATGTGCAAACGCCCCCATCGTTCGGGAAAAGTGGCTCCTCCGGAGGGTTGGGGGGGTTGGGAAGCCCGTGGCTGTCCTGTCGCTGAGAACTGTGGGAAGGAGGAGAGGGCATCCTGTCACACTTACTGTATCCAATTTCTTTGCTCCGTGCTTTCATTTTATCTTTTACTTTGTAGAAAATGAGAAGTGTCTTTTTTGTCTTTGTGAATCTTTCACCCAAACCAGCATTTCTTCTACTCTCTGGCTACTCCAGAAAAATACAGAAAGAAAATTCTTTGTATGGCTTTGAAATAATAATATTTAAATTCTTGTTGAAGCAGTAAGCCATGCGCATTATTGGAAATTTAGAGAAAAACAAACTGCCCATCATCTCAGGATCCAGAGACAATCGTTACTCATAATTTGGATCACCAGAATAAACCTGTCTAGGTCCTGATGTGTGACCTTTTGGTTCATGCTGCTGGATGTGATTTGCTAATTTTTGTTAAGGATTTTTAAATGCATGTTCATGAGGAGTTTGGGTCTATAGTTTATGTATGTGTGTGTGTGATATTTTGTCAGGTTTTGGTATCAGGATAATGCTTCTCTAATAAATCAAGTTAGAATGTGTTTCCTCCTCTTCTGTATTCTGGAAGAGATTGTGTAGAGTTGGTATTATTCCTTAAATATTAGTAGAATTTGCCAGTGAAAACATTTACACCTAGAGTTTATTTTATTGAAATTTTTAAACTACAAATTCAATTTCTTGTTATAGATTTATACAGAAATTCTCTTTCTTCTTGAGTCAGTTTTGATAATGTGTCTTTTCATGATATTCCTAGAAAATCCTTTCATTTTATCAGGGGTGCCTGGCTGGCTCAGTTGGTAGGGCATGCGACCCTTGATCTCAGGGTTGTGAGTTCGAGCCCCACATTGGGTATAGAGATTACTTAAAATAAAATAATAAATAAAAATTTAAAATAAAATCTTTGGGATCCCTGGGTGGCGCAGCGGTTTACCGCCTGCCTTTGGCCCAGGGCGCGATCCTGGAGACCCGGGATCGAATCCCATGTCTGGCTCCCAGTGCATGGAGCCTGCTTGTCCCTCTGCCTGTGTCTCTGCCCCTCTCTCTCTCTCTGTGTGTGTGTGACTATCATAAATAAATAAAAATTTTAAAAAAGAATAAAAAAATAATAAAATCTTTAAAATAAAAAAATACCTTTACCAGATTGGTAGTAATATCCCCTCTTTCACTGCTGATTTTGATAATTTGTCTTCCCTCTTTCTTTTAAATTTCTTTTAAAGATTTAAAAAAATCTTTTCAAAGTACAGTTTGGCTTAATTGAATTGATTTTCTGTATTTACTGTTTTCTATTTTATTGATTTTTACATTGATCTTTATTTTTTTCCTTTCTTCTGCTTACTTAAGGTTTCATTTGCTCTTTTTTTGCTCTTTTTATATAATTTCTTAAGGTGAACGTTGAGGTAATTGGCTCATAATACTTCTTTTTATTTTTATTTTTTTAAAGATTTATTTTTATTTACTTATGATAGACATAGAGAGAGAGAGAGAGGCAGAGACACAGGCAGAGGGAGAAGCAGGCTCCCTGCCGGGAGCCTGATGCGGGACTCAATCCAGGGACTCCAGGATTGCGCCCTGGGCCAAAGGCAGGTGCCAAACCGCTGAGCCACCCAGGGATCCCCATACTTCTTCTTTTTAAATGATTTATTTATTTTAGAGAGAGAGCACACAAGTGAGCATGGTGGGGAGGAGCAGAGGGATAAGGAGATAGAATCTCAAGCAGACTCAGTGCTGAGTGTGAGGGGGCTTGATCCCGTGACCCTGAAATCACGAACTGAGCTGAAACCAAGAGTGGATGCTTATCCTGACTGTGCTACTCAGGTGCCCCAATATTCTTTCTTCTTTAATAGAAGGATTTGGTGTTATAAATTCCTCCAAACCACTGCTTTAGCTGCAATTCATACATTTTAATATGTTGTGTTTTATTTTAAATCCATTATGTTTTGAAATTTCCTTTTTTCAAAAAAAAAAAGGTTTTACTTATTTATCTGAGAGAATGGGAAGGGACAGAAAGAGAGGGAGAGAGAGAGTCTCAAGCACACTCTGCCCCGAGTGCAGAGCTCAAATGAGGCTCCATCTCATGACTCTGAGATCATGACCTGAGCCCAAATCAAGAGTCAGACAATCAACTGAGCCACCCACATGCCTCTCTTGTTTTTTAAGCAGGCTCCACGCTCAGTCCTCACACTCATGACCCTGAGACTAAGACCTGAGCTGAAACAAAGAGTCAGATGTTTAACTGACTGAGCTGCCGAGGCAGCCGCGAAATTCCCTTCTTGATTTCTTCTATTGTCCCTGGGTTATTTAGAAGTTCTTTGTTGAATATCCAAATATTTGGATAACTCCTGTTTCTTACTGTTGATGATCTTTTTAACTCCACTGTGGTCAGAGAACATCTTTTGAATAATTTCAGTCATTTTCAATTTATTTAGCTTTGTTTTAGGACCTATTATATGATCTATCCTGGAGAATACTTCGTGTACAGTCTAAAAGGACATGTATTCTGGGTCACCTGGCTAGCTCAGTCAGTAGAGCATGTGACTCTTGATTTTAGAGTTGTAAGTTCAAGCCCTATGTTGGGCATAGAGATTACTCAAAAATAAATCATTAAAAAAATAAATAAAAGGATGTGTATTCCACTGCTGTTAGAATTTTTAAGTCTCCTCTATCTGTATTCATTTTTGTCCAGTTATTCTGTCAATTATCAAAAGGTGGGTACTGGAATCTCTAACAGTAGTCATGGAATTGTCAACTTCTTCCTTCAATTCTGTCCATTTTTGCTTTATATATTTTGAGGCTCTATTTGTTAGGTGTGTATACACTTATATCTACATGATTTATTGAGATTTTTAGTATTGTGAAATACCTCCCTTTGTCTCTAGCATACAGCTTGTCCTAATATCTTGTGGTATTTGATATTAATACAGCCATTCCATCTCTCTTATGGTTACTGTTTACATAGTAAACATGTTTCCATCCTTTTACTGTCCATCCATTTTTATCTTTAAACCTAAAGTTTGTCTCTTATAGATAGCATATTACTGAATCTTATTTCATAGCCAGCATGAGACTTTCTCCCTTTTCATTGGATAAGTATTGTAATTTAATGTGATTAGTGATAGGATTGGATTATGTCTATCATTTTGTTGTTTAATTCCTATATGTTGGAGGGGGTTTTGTTCTTCTATTGCTCTTCTGCTGTTTTCTTTTGTGATAAAAATATTTTAAGTGCAATATCTTTATTTCTGACTTTAAAAGTATTCTTAGAATTTATCGGTGATTGCTCTAGGGATTAAAATTTTACCTTGTCATAATCTAGTTCAAGTGAATGCTGACTTAATTCCAGTAAAATATAGCAACTTTCCTCCAATATAACACATTCCCCCTTTCCTTTATGCTATTTCTGTTTGTAATTATGTATGTGATAATGATCAGCTTAACAGTAGTGTTACAGTTTTATAGGATATTGATTTTTTAAAAAATCAAGAGAAAAAATATATTTATAGTCTTTATATTTACTCTCATGTTTACCATTCCCATGTTCTTCATTTTTTCCTTTTCTTTCTTTCTTTCTTTCTTTCTTTCTTTCTTTCTTTCTTTCTTTCTTTCTTTTTTCTTTCTTTCTTTCTTTCTTTCTTTCTTTCTTTCTTTCTTTCTTCTTTCTTTTTCTTTTTTTTAACAATGAAAGTTTACATTTAGAATTAGCCAGCTGGACTCAGTTTAAATGATGTCAATTTTGTTGGCAACATCCAAAGCATCATGGTCAGGAGCCAAACATATGTCTTTTTCTGCCCATCAGGCCTGATCATGGTGTTGACCCTGACCACATCAGTGTCACAGAGCTTCCCCACAGCCTCTTTGATCTGGTGCTTGTTGGCCTTGGCATGACATCCACAATGAACAGTGTGTGGCTTTCTTTTTTTTTTTTTTTTAATTCAGACAGAGAGAGAGGCAGAGACACAGGCAGAGGGAGAAGCAGGCTCCATGCAGGAAGCCTGATGTGGGACTCAATCCCTGGCCTCCAGGATCACACCCCAGGCTGCAGGCAGCGCTAAACCGCTGCACCACTGGGGCTGCCCAATGTGTGTGGCTTTCTTCTATCTTATTCATGGCTGACTCGGTGGTTAGGGGGACCTTGATGATGGCATAGCGGTCAGGCTTGTTTCTCCCGGAGCACTCTTCCAAAGATAATCTGGATTCTCTTCACAGCAGTAGTGTCTTGAGCCATTAGAAAGCAGGTGATGTGTGGATCTTTCCGTGTGTGGCTGTGGACACCTTTCAACACCACTTTTTTGGCCTTCAAAGCCTTTGCTTTGGCTTTAGGGAAGGAGCAGGGGTTTCCTTTTGGCTTTTGGCACCATCCTTGTGAAAGCCTTCATTTCTTCTTTGGATTCAGGTTAACACCTGGTGTCACTTCCTTTCAGCCCGAAGAACTTCCTTTAGCATTCCTTATGAAGCCGGTCAGCTAGCAACAAATTCTTTCAATCTTTATCTGGGAACGTCTTTGTTTCATTTTCATTGCTAAAGGATAGTTTTACTGGATGTAAAATTCTTGGTTAAGAGTTTTTCTTTTCTCTTTGAGCAATCTGAATAACTAATTCTATTCTGTTTTGGCCTCCAGGTTTCTGACAAGAAGTTGACCATTATTTTTCCCTTGTTTGTGATGAGATGTTTTCTTTCACTGGTTTCAAGGTTTTCCCTTGTATTTGCCTTCTAATAGTTTTGATTATGATGTGTCTAGGAGTGGATCTCTTTTTATATGTTCTGCTTGGAGTTTGTTGAACTTCTGGGTCTATAGATTACTGCTTTCATCAAATTTGAGAATTTTTCAGCCATTATGTCATGACATATTTTTCTGCCACTTTCTTTTAGCCTTCTGGGACACCCACTGCATGTATATTGGTATGCTTGATGCTATCCCACCAGTCTCTGAGGCTCTGTTTACTTTTCTTTAATATTTTTCCTCACTGTTCCTCAGATTGAATAATTCCTAATGATCTATATTCAAGTTTATTGATTTTTTTCCTTCTGTGACCTCTTCTAGTAGATTTTTAAAATTTTCTGTTTTTATATATTTCAACTCAAAATTCCCATTAGGTTCTTTTTTATAATGTCTACTTCTTTGTTGAGATTCTCTATTTGTCAAGTCATTGTCACTGAACTGTTTAATTCTTAAGTGTAGTTTCCTTTAGTTCTTTGAATATATTTATAATAGCTATTTTGACTTTTTTCCCCTGCTAAATCTGGTTTCTGGGCCTACTCAGAGTTTCTGTTTTATTTTGTTTTGAGTATGAGTCACATTTTTTTAGAGTATGAATCAGATTTCTGGTTTTTTCCCATGTCTCATCATTTTTCTTGAAAATTTGACATTTTAGAAAATATACTATAGCAACTCTGGATTCTAATTTCTTTTTCTGGGATGAGTATGTTGTTTTTATTAACTTGTCTGGACTTAATCTGTGGAATCTGTGTCTCCTGCAGTGTGTGGCCATGAATGTTTCATGGCCACACATGCTGTTTTATTATTTTTAATTCTTATGTTTAATTTTTAGCCTGGCCCCCAAAGCATTGTCCCTGTGTCTGCATAGTTTAGTGGTCAGCTGATGACTGGAAAGAGAGGTTCTGCTCAAACACCTTAAGCCTATAAGATCCATCCTCTGTTGATGGATTTGTGTGTGGGTTGAGGAATGTATTGAAAGGTCAGTCAGTTTTCAAGTCTGCCTGACTTGTATTTTCTTCCAGAATTTCTTGGCTCCCCTCTGTACATATGCATAGTGTCCTCGTCAACTAGGGATGCATGGAGAGCTTATACAGCTTTTTTATGGCTCTTATTTCTAGGATTTCCCCCATTAAATTTCTGACTCATCAGCCACTCTCTTCTAACCAGGACTGCAATCTCAGACCAGCAGCACTGCAAGGTATCTTTTTTCAATCCTACTGAGTTTGCTGCTTTAACTGACAACATTGCTGGGTATGAGTTTTTACCTTTCTTTCCAAATCTAATCTGCCCCTTTCTGACAGTAAGGCTGCTGGCTTTCACAGCCAATATTGTGCTGGTAAAATTACCAGGCTAGATGTACTGGGGGCACAGGGAAGGGAGCCCATGAAGGCCACAAATCCTCATCATTTTAACATAAAAGTTTAGCAGCTAAATGCTTCTCAATTTGTTCTTTCCTTTCGCTTAATTTCCCAAGCCCTGAAACTGGTTGTTTTTTGTTTGTTTGTTTGTTTGTTTGTTTTTACCATTTTGCTCAGTTTTATAGTTTTGGGGGGCAGAAGGGCTGAGAATTTGTCGACCTTTTCACTCTGCCATAGCCAGAAGTCCCACCCAATATATATTTTCAAAATATAATCACACTGCACATTCTGTTGTCTATACTGAAAAGTCAATCCTAGATTTTCAGTTTCATTTGTGCATTTGATAACTTGACTTATTTTAGTTACTTTTCTAAATTTCCAAATAGAACTTTGAGGACCACTACCTCCTTTGACCCAGGATCCCCTTAAAAACTCAAAGAAATTTTAAATGACCATTTGGTTACGGGACCCCTAACCTGGACCCCTTAAACCATAGGAGTAGGAGAAAGTTGTGACAGGGAAGGGAGGGGCAATTAATAAGATACTTTCAATATTTGAAAAACACACATGAGCATTGAACAATTACCAGACACAAGGCAAAGCTTACCACAATATCTCATTCCTAAGTTTTGGGCTGGTATTACTTCAACTCAATATAAGGATTCTGTAATCTTATGCTGATCAGAGGTTTTTGCTGGTAGTTATAAATAGTGCCAGTTAACAAAAGTGGGAGAGTAAGCCAATTATTACCTAATAAAGCAGTTTATTTTAAACATGGGTGTGGGTCCAAGGGAACAAAGTAACAAAGGGACCTTGGAGATAAAATAGAAACTCTGATGTGGCCCCCACCTCGCTGATACAGATGAGGAAACATGAGGCCAGTCCAGTAGGCCACATGGCAAGTTATAGCACGACCCAAATCTACATCTATGGGCAACCCAACTTACCCTTTAAGTCTATAAACATATTACAGCACAGAGTACATAGCCACTATCAATTAAGTCCTATGATTTAAATAATATAAAACATAAATCAATGCTGTCTACTAGAACTTTCTGCAATGATGGAAATATTTATATTGGTACTGTCCAAAATTGTAGCCACTAGCCAATAGCCACTGGCTACTGAATACTTGAAATATGGCTAGTGAAATTGAGGAACTGAATTGAATAATTTATAGTGGCTAACGTTTTGGAGAATGAAGATGTAAACACTTGTATCATTCATAAAAGTAAATTCCTTCTCTAAGCTATTCAAAGCATAAGGCAGTTATTTTCAAACTTTATTTTTTATTTGTTTAAGATTTATTTTATTCTAGAAAGATAATGTGAACAGGGGAAGGCGCAAAGAGAGAGGGAGACAAGCAGACTTCTGTGCTGAGTGGGGAGCCCAATGCAGAGCTCAGTTCCAGGACCCTGAGATCATGACCTGAGCCAAAGTTAAATGCTGAACTGACAGAGTCACCAGGTGCCCTTCAAACTTTAAATCACAGAATCTACTCTTTAAAAAAGGAAAATATTGCTCCCAAACTAATAAAACGTAGACCAGCAGAGCTACCAGGAGAGTGGGCATGGAGCCAGCTGCTCCCTCCTCTGCTTTCTACCTTTATTGAGTCTCACCTGGGGCCTGACCCACCTGGGGCCTTGGGAACCTCCTCAGAAGCCCTAAGACTGCACTGAGCATAGTGTGACAATCATCAACAAAAAGTGCAGAATAGAACAGCAGCAGGTAATTCCCCTAACAAATAGTTACTGAGCAGCAGCTGGGAACTAGACACTAATCTAAATATTACAGGAATCACACGGGAAATATGGCTCCTGCAACAAAAAGACAAAAAAAGACAATAATGCTTAGCAGTAATATCTTAGCCAGATGCTACCCATACCTTATCTCGTTTTATCATCATGTTAGCTCTGTGAAGTAAGTGTTATGATCTTTATTCATTTCACAGTTTAGTACATTAGACTTTGGGAGAGCAATAGCTCCACCCAAGAACACACACACAACTGGTCAGGAGGAGCTGAGACCTAGGTCTGCCAGACCCAAAGCTGTGTTGTGCCCCTCCAGGGCTCACCATGGGGGCTCAAGTAAGCTCCCGTGGGAACTGGAGTGAGAGAAATAATACAATTGAGGGTTAAATTGTCATTAGGTCAAAGAGGAGATAGTCACAAGTAGCTCCCAGAAGTTTCTGCTATCACCAGATGGAGCAAGGAGTAGGTCAGCCAAAAAAGAACAGGAAAAGAAAGGCTGAGGCCCATAAAGACGAAGGAGACAGAATCACAGTCAAGGAACTAGAATTTGGCCAAGGAGCTGAATATTTCTAGCCCCTTCATAGCCCTGCAGGGCATTCAACCGCTAGATGAATACACCAGTGTGATATTGTGATGTAATAAGAAATATATATTTGGTCTTTGTTCTCAGTTCCTGGCACAGAGCTCCTAAACCCCTGATAATTTTCTGAATGATAGGGTTAATAGGAGCATCCTCTGTTATCGTATTTGGTTTTAGCCTCTGATTCCTGACACAAAAGCTTCTTAGGCCCTTGCAATCTCCAGAGTGGTAAGGGTGTCTTTCCATATGCTAATGAGATGGTGGGTGGCTAGACCACTAGATGGTTTCAGGATGGAGGGCTCATCAGCAGAAAGACAAAGGCAGACTATCAGCACCACTCCCCAACCTCCAGGGAGAGTGGGGAGCCCAACTCAATCCAACCCAATTAGAGATTGAGTTAATCACTAATGGCCAGTGATTTAATCAATCATCCCCACATAATGGAACCTCCATAAAAAACTCTATACAGTGGGGTTGGGAGAACTTTTAGGATGGGGATCACATCTGGGAGAGGATGTGCTCTCTGGCAGGGGAGCTCCATGGCCCCCATTCCCCACCATAACTTTGCTCTACATATCTTTTCCATGTGGCTGTTCTTGAGCTATGCCCATTATAATAAACTGCTTAGTAAGTAAACTATCTGAGTTCAATGAGCTGTCCTAGCAAATTATCAAACCTGAGGAGGGGATCGTAGGAATCCCTAATTAATAGCCAGCAGTCAGAAGTATAAGAGGCCCAGACACATGACTGGCTCTGAAGTAGGGGCAGTCTTGTGGAACTGAGCCCTTAAACTGTGGGGTCTTCACTCAATCCAGGTAATTAGTGTCATAATTGAATTAAATTATTAGACACCCAATTGGTGTCTACAGAGAATTGAAGAATTCCATGGTGTGGAAAACCCACACGTTTGGTGTCACAAGTGTTTTGAGTACAAATGGGTCATATTAATCAGCATCTTGACCTTAGAACCAGAGAATCTTCTGATCTTCCAGCTTCCCAGTTTCTGTGTCCACGCTCCCTGTGCTCTCTCATGGGTCATCTACATGAGAAGGACGTGCCAGCTGAAGGACATCCTCCTTGGTGATGCCTGTCATTGCAGTTCTTCCAGAAAGCCATGACATCTGAGCCAGGCCACCCCGCCACAGTTTATACTTCTTTCTCGTCCTACAGCCCTTTATGCTTAGCTCTTCCAAGTCCAGAGGAGAGTGGGAGCTGATAAGCAAGTCCATCACCTGAGAAATTTCTGTCATTGGGCAGGGATTTCTCATGGTTTTCCATAAAGTTATGACCACAGGAAGTGAATGTGCTGATTGAATATTGAGATGTGAGATTCAGAATCGAGTGACCAGCCAAGCTCGCTGACTCTGTTTGGGTCCAAAAATTATATTACAGAAAGACTCTAAAGCAGCTATTATAAATATGTTCAAAGAATGAATGGAAGCAATGATGACAAACACTGAAGCATAGAGAGTCTTGATAAAGAAATAGAAACTATTAAAAAGAACCAGAGACATTCATTTATGGCATGATGGAGTGAGGAGGTCAACAGTTCCTCTCACAGGAAACACAAAACTGTCAAAACATATATAACATTAACTTCTTGAAAATGAGGAACACTTTGCTCAAATAGAATTATAGGGCAGCCCCAGTGGTGCAGCGGTTTGGCACTGCCTGCAGCCCAGGGCCTGATCCTGGAGACCCAGGAATCGAGTCCCACGTTGGGCTCCCTGCATAGAGCCTGCTTCTCCCTCTGCCTGTGTCTCTGCCTCTCTCTCTCTGTGTCTCTATGAATAAATAAATAAAATATTAAAAAAAAAAAAGAATTATAGATGGGAGCTCACCTGGTAAATGGAACAAATGAAAACACTTGCTGGTAAAGCAGACCACCCTCTACCCCCAGCTGACCTTGCCACCTCCTGTGGCTCATCTGCAGCACCCACTTCAGAAGCCAGGCAGTGAACCAGTAAACTGACATTTGGGAACTCATGTCCTGTTCTCAGGGCCTTTAAAGCTAAGGGTCATGTTCTGGATTCTGGTAGTAATTCCACCCCCACTGGTCTTGGTTTAGCTCAGTGGATGTCATTAGAACCAGTTACCCCAGAGATCTTTCTAGAAATTTATGGAGACTTTCAGTATAATCTAATGATTGGAGGGTACTGCTGGCCTGCAGTGGGTGAGGGCCGGAGTTGCTAAGCATGCTAAAATGCTCAGGACTGTGCCCCACCGTGAAGAATTGTCCTGCATCCATTGCATTTGAAGGTCCTCTTAGCCATTCATTAAGTGAGTTTTGTTTTGTTTTGTTTTGTTTTGTTTTACAGAGAGTGCACAAGCTGGGGTGAGGAAAAGAAAGGGGGAGGAGGAGAGAGAGAGGGAGAGGGAGAGGGAGAGAATCTTAAGCAGGATGGAGCCTGATGCAGGGCTCTATCTCACAACCTTGACACCATGACCTGAGCTAAAACCAAGAGTCGGATGCTTAACCAACTGAGCCACCCAGGTGAAAATTTTGTTTATAATTATTTGAACCTAGAACCAAACTTACCTTAAATACAAACAAAAAGTATGTTTTGCATTGTTTTAATATACACTGAATTGCTAGGAATGAGACTATCACATAAATCAAGGTAAGTTGTACTTTTTTGTTTATCATTTAGATTGTTCATCATTTATCATTTTAGAAAGTCCCATCACTCATGGCACCATGGCTTGTGGCACTCAAGCTGCCAGTACCAAACATTACATAAGTGTGCATTTTCTCAGCAATTCATTGTGGCTTCTCCTGCAATTGTGACAAATATTTACCTGTTGATATATATATATATATATATATATATATATATATATATATATATGTGTGTGTGTGTGTGTTTGTGTTCCTTTTCCTTTTCTTCTCTTTTATACTACAGCTAGAGCATTGAATTGATAAATGGTTGACCCTTGAACAACACGGGTTTGGATTACATGTGTCCACTGATACAGATTTTTTTTAATGGAGTGCAGAACTGCAAATGTATTTTCTCTTTCTTATGATTTTTTTAAAGATTTTATTTATTTATTCATAAGAGAGAACAGAGAGAGAGAGGCAGAGACACAGGCAGTGGGAGAAGCAGGCTCCATGCAGGGAGCCCGACGTGGGACTCAATCCCAGGTCTCCAGGATCACGCCCTGGGCGGAAGGCAGGCGCTAAACCGCTGAGCCACCCGGGCTGCCCTCTTAAGATTTTTCTTAATAACATTTTCTTTCCTGTAGCTCAATTGTAAGAATACAGTATATAATACATATGACATACTAAATATTTTTTTAATCAACTGTGTATATTATTGGTTAAGCTGACAGTCAACAGTCTTCTATTATTGATTTAATTTGGGGGGAGTCAGAGGTTTTACAGAATTTTCAACTGGGGGTTTGGTGCCCCCACCCCCAACCTTGTTCAAGTGTCAACTGTATTTTGAAGTTTTATGTGTAGGCCAGTTGCCTTATCTGTGAATTTTCTGCTAGATAAAGCAGTGTTACAGCAAAAGTGTTTCTTATAGGAGTGCTTGGGTGGCTCAGTCAGTTAAGTGTCTGACTCTTGATTTCAGCTCAGGTCATGATCTCAGGGTGGTGAGATTGAGCCCTGTGCTCAGCAGAGTCTGCTTGAGGTTCTCTCTGGCTGTAAAGTGTTTCAACCAAATGCCAGAGAAAACAGTTCAGACTGGGTATCTAGGAAGAATCCTTCAAAAAGGCTGTTTAGTGGAGGCTGGAGTAACTAGGAAGGCTCTTGCAGATGGGACTTGCGCAGGACTGCGATGGGGTGTAGGACCTGGAGGAAGGGGAGGGGACCTGCCCAAGCATGGCACACAGGAAGAACTCGATGCAAACTTGGCAAAGGCAAAGGAGAGAACAGTCTTGGCCCTGATGATGGGCAGCACATGCTGGGCAACCACAGGTAGACACAGGGCTCTCGTGCGTGTTGCGTCCTGCTCCCTACAGCTTAGGCTCTCGGGCTTGTGGTTCCTTACGGATTTCACTGCTGCAGTGCTTTGATGATTGTTTATCATCTCAGCCTGCCCCTGCTGTGAAGGAATAAATGTTTCAATTTCTAATTTAGAGACACTAAAAATGGTAATATTAGAGTCATTCATTTAAATATAAAGGTTAAAGGTCCTGGTAATAACGATAGTGGACACTCGGTTTGTAATAGGCTACTGCTTTTTAACAATTACAATTTCCAAAACCAATTCTTTGAATGTCCTGTGCTCGTGCCAAGGGCATTAAGGCTCTGACTAGTTAGAACCCCATATGTAGATGGTTTTGACTCTTAACATGAAAAAAGAAAGAAGAAACTGATTTTTAAAATAAAGACTATTTATGATGTCTCGGAAGAGAACTGCAGAGACAGGGCAGTTCCAGGGCTGGTAAAATGAGTGATTCAATGCAGTTCTCAAGGATGCCGACTCTTTCCATTTTCCTTTTCAGTAATCCTTGGTATTTCTGAGTGGCCTCCAAGGCTGGCTCCCTTCGTGGTCTTGAGATGGCCACCACAGCTCAAATTTAAAAGTCTGGAAATAGAAAATGGGATGTTGGTGCCTTGGTTATCTTTTTAAGCTTAAGACAAATCCTCCTAACAGCTCTCCCTGAAAGTTTTCACTCAGATTGTATTGGCCAGAATTGCATGACATACCCATGCTTGAACCAACGGCTTAGCAAAGGGAAGGAGATCAGCGTATGGGGTTTGGTTCAATCACTATGCATTCTCTGGAGACAAGGAGAGGCCCAGCCTCCATGGAAGGCGAAAGCCACTCTGGACAAAGTAAACAAATAGGGCCTCTGACAGCAAGCAAGGAAGAAGCAGGGTAAGTCCATGGAGGAGGCAATGCCATTGTCTGTCACAACCAGGGATTTCTACGTTGGTTTCTACAGAGTATTCTTCGGAGGTGCAGGAAATAGGAGTTCTTTGGTCAATTAAGTGTAGAAAAGGGTGCACTAGATCATCTCCCTGGGAATTCACAATGTCATCGGGATAGTAAAGTTTCTGAGAAAACCTGTGCTTAACGTTAAAGCCAGAATTTTCCCTGTATTTCCATGAACGCATGTATACATATATTCAGATGTATTTGACCATGGAAACTTTTGTTTGTGAATATCTGAGAGCAATCCAACAGAAGTAGTGTTTCATGAAACATCTGTTTGTGAGACGCTGGGTTGATATCGGATATTTGTTCAGCTTTTGAAATAGTTGAAGTAGGATATAGATGTTCATAAGTTATATGTGTCAATGCATTTATAAGAAAATTTAGCCAGTTTTATTTTAGAATGTTTTGCTACTTTTTAAAAAGAGCTTAAAAATGTTGCAGAATTCATTTGTTCCCTTCTCCAAATTAGAAAGGGCGTGGTGGTGGTGGTAGGCTGGAGACCAACTTGTTTGCTGAAACTAGATCTGGTATAAAGATCTAGATTCTAGATCTATTGTTTTCATTACTTAGTCTTTGGAGCAAACAAAAGTTAACATGGTTGGCCAGGGTGAGCTCCAGATAAGACGTCCAGCCTTTCCATTATTTTGTTTTCCCACAGAACACAGGGACAGGAACAATCCAAAGAGACTATCCAAATCACATGGTCCATAAACCACGCCAAGGGCAATATAATGGTTAATAGTTTCCAAAATGAGGGCATAAGGCCTTACTTAGGTCACTAACCAATGAGAAAAGTTTCAAATTAGGAAATTGTGCTATATGCTCAATCTGAATCTTCTGTATAGTTCACTAACAAATGCAATTGAACATTCATTATATGTGTAAGGCCCCAGGACTTTCAAAGGTAAACAAAACCAGAAGCATGGTCTTTGCTTTAATATGTGCACTATCAGGGCACCTGGGTGGCACAGACAGTTAGGCATCCGACTCCTGGTTTTGGCTTAGGTCGTGATCTCATGGTGGTGATCTCATAGTTGTGAGATCAAGCCCTGTCAGGCTCCATGCTCAGCACGGAGTCTGCTTAAAATTCTCTCTCCCTCTCTGCATCTCCCACTCGTGTTCTCTCTCTCTTTGAAATAAATGAATAAGTATTTTTAAAAAACAAAACAACAACAAAAAACAAGTGCACTATCTATTTGGTGTCAAGATACAAGTCCCAATGTTAAAATGATACCAGCATAGCTAAGTGATGCAGGGCAACTTCACCAGAGAAGTCACCAGAGAATATTAAGACTACATGAGACACATCTTGAACTTCTGCTTAAAATCTTATTTTCTTTTGTCTAATCCTCACTGGAAATAAAGAACTTGTTACAACAAATTGTACAAGAATTTTTCACATAATTTAGTTGTCAAGAGCCCCCACTTAACCTGTAGTTCTTTGGATCATTGTCCTATGAAAGTTCTCATGAATTACAAATAAGTAATTATATATGAAAACTATGTGCACAGATATATTACAATCAGTGCTAAGCTCTTTGTTCATGCCAAAAGAGCTTTTATATACATAGTACAGATGAGGAAGCAAACATAAATCTAGTCTTGTTTATATGGGAAAAAATGTGTGGGTTTTTTTTAAGCCACTGGAAAAATCAAGAAAGTGATTTTTGAAAAGCTTTTTAGACACATCTGTAGAATTGAAATGCTTGTGATTAAAAGAGCTTAATTCATTTCTACAAATATCTTAGAGGGAAAACGCCTTTGGATTTTCTGGACCCACCTCCTCTGCTCCATGCCCGATTTTCATTTGGACCTTCTCTCTCCTTTGGCCCTATAGCCCATGCCCTGCTCAGTTTGGATGATGGTTCCAGCAGTTTCTCCTAAGTGCAGGGCTTTCTGGAAGGGAGCTGTATCATACTGGTTTGGAGTTTGGGCTCAGAGTGCTCCAACTCCAGCAGCCCTTTCCTCCATGGCACTCTCCAGCAGACTGGAGTCTGGGAACAGCCAGACTTATCCACTAAGGGCTACTCTTTTCAGGGGGATCCCTCATGTTGTCTATGTACAGAAAGAGGACCTCTTTCTCTTTTCTCTTCCTCCTGTCCCTTGAGTGGCACAGACCTTTCTAACCCAGCCTATAGGGCTAAAAGGCAAAACTCAGGAGCTATTTTTATTCCTGGTGATCTTTCTCTCAAGATGAATGATCAAAAGTATTGGGAGCTGAGGGGTTTTGCAAATCTCTGGACCATGTCCTTGAAAGACGTGATCACTCAGGAGGTGGAAGTACAGATAGTAGCTTAGGAGAACCACAGTGAGGAAATGGAGGGACTATGTTCTCTCAGATCTAGACTTCCTGGGTGGCTTCTGCTTCATCTTGCAATTGCATGTCCAGAGAAGACAGTTGCTCTCATTGGTATAACCATAGCTACAGATAGTACAGAAACACAATTTAGGGCAGCCCCGGTGGCCCGGTGGTTTAGTGCTACCTTCAGCCTGAGGTGTGATCCTGGAGACCCGGGATCGAGTCCCACGGCAGGCTCCCTGCATGGAGCCTGCTTCTCCCATTGCCTGTGTCTGACTCTCTCTTTCTCTCTGTATCTGTCGTGAATAAATCAATAAAATCTTAAAAAAAAAAAACAAACAAACAAACACAATTTAATGAATTTATTCTTTTTTAAAGTTTTTCTCTCTTTTTTTTAAAGATTTATTTATTTATTTTAGAGAGGGAGTGTGTGTGAGAAGGGGGAGGGGCAGAAGGAGAGGCAGAGAGTCTGCCCAAGCAGACCCCCCCACTGAGCGCAGAGCCTGTTGCAGGGCTTGATCCCAGGACCCCAAGATCAGGACTTGAGCCAAAACCAAGAGCCAGCTGCTCAACTGACTGAACCACCCAGGTGCCCTTAAAGCTTTTATTTCAATTTCAGTTAGTTAACAGAGTATAATGCGAGCTTCAGGTGCATAGGGAAAATGTCGGAAAGCAAGAGAAAAGGTGATGGGTAATGCTGCCAAACACAGTAAAAGAGTCGCTCATTTTTAGATAGTGTTTCCTTAAAGGCTGAACCCGGATGCCTGTTATATAGGCCCTTGCTTCTAAGAGTGCTCTTTGGCACAATGGGTGATTTCCTTCTTGGCATTCAAATGGCTGACCAGTAATCTATGCAGATATAAATGTAACAAGGGAGATCATCAAATAAAAGAGATAAAGGATATTAAACTTCCTATTTACACTAGAAACACATCCAAGCACATAGAAATTTTGGAGGGAAGAGAAAGCCAATGGAATCCACTTTTACGGAGAGCCGACTATAGGGCAGTCACTCTCCTGGGCACAACACATATTATGTCATTTAACCCTTAAAACTCTATGAGGTAGGTGCTATTTTTTGCATTTTATAGACAATACTGTGAGATTAGAGAGGCTCAGTAAGTTATCTAAGGCCACACAGATGAGAAGCAGACATGCTGGATTTTAAGGCTAAATTTGTTTCTAAAACCTATGTTCTTTCTGTCATGCCATGTTGAGATGGCTGATGTGGAGGTAAATATCACAACTCAGTAATTATTAGAGACTGTAAATGGCAATTAGTCCTGTGATTTTTTTTTTTTTTTAAGTAATCTCTGCCATCAACATGAGGCTCAAACTTACAACTCTGAGATCAAGAGTCCCATGCTCTACCAACTGAGCCAATCAGTGATATTTAACCTGTGATATTTAACCAATTCAATTTTTATGGGGTCTTTTCTGCAATGTGTTGAAAATATAATGGGAATCACGATGAAATAAAATCACAGGGACCTTTAGTCAATCAAGATTTTTCTGTTCTTCGACATGAGAAAGGTACTCGGTCCCCCAGAAATGTCAAGATCAGGGATTACGTTCCCCTAAACACTTTTGAGGCTATCACTTGAGGTGACTACAAATCTCTTCTCCTCCTACACCTATCATCCTCATTGATATTCAGTACACTGGCACCACGATGCCAAAAGGTACAAAAGATTTCAAGGAAAATATACAATTTAGAAAAGGACTGTCATTAACAAAAAAGTTGAAGAAGACTTTGTACTCCATGCTTAGGAAACAACAACAAAAAAGATTTTCATATTTACATTAGATAACCTATTTGCTTCTCCCTACTCCTAAAGAATGAGATTAATCTAGTACTCACATGCCATGGAGTTTCCTGGCAAGGTTCGAAGTGTTAGAATTAAGAACCTACCCCCCAAAAAGGAAGGTCAATGGAGCCTAAGGCCATGCAGAAGAGAGGAGGCCCAAGTAGGGCAGAAAAAGGGACAGAAACTGACTCTCACTAAAAGGAGAACCAAAATTATGTTTTTTGTTTTGTTTTGTTTTTTTAAGGGACAAGAAGGGGGCGCCTGGGTGGCTTACTCAGTTTAGCCTCTGACTCTCTACTTCAGCTCAGGTCAAGATCTCAGAGTCCTGGGATGGAGTCCCACCTCAGGCTCCATGCTCAGCTGAGAGTCTGCTAGAGGATTCTCTCCCTCTGTCCCTCCCTCCATGCTCTCTCTCTCTTTCAAATAAATAATTTTTTTTTTTTTTAACAGGGGCAGGGGCAAGGCCCTACTCTTTGCCTATAAGATTTAGTACATGATTTAAAGATTGCTCATAGTGAATTTTGGAAAGGCTAAGGGACATGGGCACTCTCATAATACTACTGGTGAAAGTAAATTAATACAGTCTTTTTAGAAGGTAATTTGGGAGCATATATAGAGGAGGAGTATGGTGCAAGTAGTGGTTCTCAAACTTTAGCATGCACAGAATCACCTGGAGGCTCATTAAAACACAAATTGCTGGGCCCCACTCCCAGAGTTTCTGATTCAGCAGTATGGGGGAAGAGTCTGGGAATTTGCATCTCTAACAAGTTCCTACGTGATGCTAATGCGGCTGGTCTAGGGAATACACTTTGAGAACCACTGGTATAAATGGTTAGGAATTTGGCTCTGATGCTTTTCAGTTTTGTGACTTATACAAGTTACTTAACCTCTCTCAATGTTGTTTTTCATTTATTAAAAATGGGGACAATGGGGCACCCGGCTGGCTCAGTTGGTGGAGTGTGCAACTCTTGATCTTGGGGTTGTGAGTTCAAGCCCTGTGTTGGGTGTAGAGATTACTTAACAGTAAAATCTTTTTTTAAAAAGAAAAATGGGGACAATAGTGTCTACCGCATATAGCTGTTGTGAGAATTAAGAGTTAATAAAAGTAAAGCGCATGTGGGAAGTGCTTAGTAAATGTTAGGTCAATAAATTTTTTAAAAAATATTTTAAAGTATATTATATTTATTTATTTGAGAGAGAATTCATGCTCCCGAGTAAGGGGGAGGGGTAGAGGGAAAGGGAGAAGCAGACTCACCTCTGAGCAGGGAACCTGACTCAGGGGTCTACTCTAGGACCCTGAGATTGAGACCTGAGCTGAAAGCAGACGCTTAGCTAACTGAGCCACCCAGGCACCCTTCAATAAATGTTTTCATAATTTATTTATTTATTTATTTATTTATTTATTTATTTATTTATTTATTTATTTTTATTTTTTTATTTTTTATGATAGTCACAGAGAGAGAGAGAGAGGCAGAGACACAGACAGAGGGAGAAGCAGGCTCCATGCACCGGGAGCCTGATGTGGGATTCGATCCCGGGTCTCCAGGATCGCACCCTGGGCCAAAGGCAGGCGCCAAACCTCTGCGCCACCCAGGGATCCCGTTTTCATAATTTAAAACGTTCATTCTTTTTGACTTGACAATTCCATGTCTAAGTATGTATCTCCAGAGAAATATTTATATTATGACCTAGATGAAGTAAATTCATTTAAAAATATAACTTAACAAAATATTCTTGGCTTAAGAATAGAAAATCTGTAGAGCTCTATTACCTTTAAGGTAATCCAATTTATAATTAAAATGTTTCTCATAAAGAAAACTCCAGAAGTCCTCAATGGTGTCTTCTACCAAACTGCTTAAGGAAGAAATAATCCAAGTATTGCCCAGACTCTCTCAGACAACAGACGATAAAAGAGTTCCCAAATCATTTTACGGGCCATGCATAACTTTGACACTAAACTTGCCAAGGACGTCACAAGAAAATTATAGACCAACATCCTTCATGAATATAGATACAAAAAATCTTAACAAAATATTAGCAAATCTCTTGTCAAAACGGACCTCTGTGCTCTGGAGCCAAAATACGTAATGCAAAGAGTTTGGGTATAAAGAAGAACAATAGCTTTATTGCTCTGCCAGGCAAAGGAGGCTGCTTCAAAACTGCAAGCCCGCCCAGAGGAAGGGGCTGGGAGTTTTATAGGGATACAGGATCTAGCCAGTTTTGACAGGAATTGTGTACGTGCCACCAGCCTCCTTGGCCATGTCTTCAGGGTGGTATCAGATTCCTGAAACAAAAGGCTAAGATGGGAGGAGGGTAAGTTTGCAGAAGGGAGGGGAAAGGTTACTTAAAGATTTAAGCATTTATTTGAGAGAGAGAGAGAGAGAGAGAGAGAGAGAGAGAGAGAGACAGCATGAGTTGGGGGAGGAGCAGAATCTTTCAAGCAGATCCACTGCTCTGAGTGTAGAGCCCCACTGGGGGCTGGATCTCACGACCCTGAGATCATGACCTGAGCTGAAACCAAGAGTAGGAGGCTTAGCTGACTGAACCACCCAGATGCCCCGAGTTTACTTGTTTAAAATCAGGCTTCGCTGAAGCATTAGTGCAGCCATTTTGACTTTTGTTGCACTTTATGCTTTTAAGCAATTCTAAATCCAACTGAGCAAATTGGAAAAATGTAATACACCATTACCAAAATCTATATTGGTTTCCTAGATTTGTTGTAACAAATTACTGCAAACCCCGGGGGCTTAAAACAACAGAAACTTATTCTCTCTCAGTTCTAGAGGCCAGAAATCTGAAATCAAAGCATCAGCAAGGCCAAATTCCTTTCAGAGAATTCATCCTTGCCTCCAGTTTCTGGTGACTGACAGCATTCCTTGGCTTGTGGCTTCATAACTCCAGTCTCTGTTTCCATCTTCACAGAGCCTTCTCTTCATGCTTATCTGAGGAATGCAAGGTTGTTTGAACATTCAAAAATCAGTCAGCATAGCCCCTGATAGACATCCTACATAATTCCCCTCGTTTGAACAGGACTTGTGAATATGATGGAATAGGCACATCAGTGATTACATTATGTGGTCTAAAACACTGTAACACACTAAAGAGGAATTCTCCTGGCAGCCTCCAAGAAGCCAACTACATGTTGTGGAAAAGGCCACATGGCAAAGTACAGTCTCTAGGAGCTGGCGATGGTCCTCCTACAGGCAAGTCCTACAACCACAGGAGCTGAAATCTGCCAAAAACGTGATCTTGGAAGAGAACCCCAAGTCTTTAATGAGCTTAAAGTCCCAGCTGTCACCTTGAGATCTGGTGAGACCCTCAGCAGAGGACCCAGTCAATGCATGACCACACTCCTGACCCACATATACTGTGAGATAATAAATTTGTTTGTGCTAAGCCAAAAAAAAATTTTTTTTATGTTTATTTATTTAAGGAATCGCTATGCCCAACGTGAGGCTCAAACTCACAACCCTCAAGATCAAGAGTCGTATGCTCTTCCGACTGAGCCAGCCAGGTACCTCTCACCAAAGATATTTTTTTAATGGAATTCATCATATTAACAACATAAAGGAGAAAAATCACATAATTATTTCATATGCAGGAAAGGCATTTAACACAATGCAGCATCTGTTTGTGATTAAAACTCTTGTCAAAGGTGAAGTAGAAAGAAATTTCCTCTATTTGAATAGGGGCATCTATGAGAAACTTTTATCTAACACCATATCTAATGGTGAAATATAGGAATACTTTCTCTCTAAGACTAAGAACCTTACAAAGTGTTCACTCATATTTGTTCTTTTTCAACATTGTATTAGAACTGCTAGCCCATGCATTTAGGCAAGAAAAATAAGTAAAAATTCTTTAAAACAGAAAGGAAGAAGTACAACTATCTTTATTCACAGATGACATGATTGTATATATAAAGAATCTAAGGGAATCCTCTCTCTCTCTCTCTCTCACGCGCACACACACACACACACACACGACAAGCTATCAGAGCAGTGAAATTGGCAATGTTGCAGGATATAAAGGCAATATGCAAAAGGCAATAGTATTTCTATAAAGCAACAAAATGAAATTTCACCCCTCAAAAATCCTACCTTCCATAAAACACTAGAGAACAATTTGGCCAAGTTCTTTGCAGGTTTGTAACAAAGATTGCCTTTTCTCTAGTTTCCAATGACCTGTTCCTTATTTCCATCTGAGATCTCACCAGAATGGCTTTCATGTCCATTATTCTACCAACATTCTGTCCATGATTATTGATGTGTTCTCTAAGAAGATGGAAGCTTTCTCTCCAGCTCTCCTCTCTTCTTTCTAAGCCCCCACCAGAATTACCTCTAAAATTTCTTATTTCTAGCATTTACCTCCAGACTCCATGAGCTACTGCCACACGTTTAGGTACTTGTTTACAGCAGTACCCCATGTCTTGGTACCAAAATCTCTATTAGTCTGCATGAGTTGCTGTAACCAACCAAATACCATCAACCGGATAACTTCAACAACAGAATTTATTTTCTCACAGTTCTGAAGGCTGGGAAGTCCGAGATCAAGGTCTGGCAGGGTTTGGTTTCTGTTGAAGGCTGTCTTCCTGGCTTGAAGATGACAACCTTCTTGCTGTGTTCTCACATGGTAGGGAGAGAAGGCTGTGGGGAGAGAGAAGGTAGGGGAAGAGAGCTCCCTAGTGTTTTCTTCTTACAAGGAAACTAACCATTTTAGATCAGGGTTCTATCTTTTTTTTTTTTTTTAATCAAGGTCCTATCCTTTTGACTTCACTTAACTTTAATTACTTGGATAAAGGTCTCATCTCCAAATATAGCCACACTGGGGATAAGGGCTTCACTGTAAGGATTTTGAAGGGACACAAATCAGCACCTTTATGTGAAAAAATTCAGTAGTACTTTCTGGAAAAAATCTAAGCAGCAGAAAAAGCCTGAAAAAGCAGAAGTAATGTACTTAATACATTTAAGTCAGTATTTTTGTCTCTGTCCCGTATATTCTCTCATTTAGAATAATTGAACAAATGTTCCTATCAGGCTTGTGTTTTACTTGTCCAAGCTGGCTTTCTATCACCTGCAGGATAAAGTGATGGCTTTAAAATGCCCACCATTTAATATGATCCAGGAATTCTATGCCAAGGTAAAAAAAAAAAAAAAAAACATGATGCTAATGACTTGCCCTATTAATCGTCTGTTCTGTGTGGGGTGTCATGACAGATGTTGGGAGTGGAGGAGGAATCAAACCCAGGGGCTGTCCACAAAGAACTTATAGTTGGCTAAGGACATAGACCCCTACTTTCAAAATGATTTTCCCGGGATCCCTGGGTGGCGCAGCGGTTTAGCACCTGCCTTTGGCCCAGGGCGCGATCCTGGAGACCCGGGATCGAATCCCATGTCGGGCTCCCGGTGCATGGAGCCTGCTTCTCCCTCTGCCTGTGTCTCTGCCTCTCTCTCTCTCTCTGTGACTATCATAAATAAATAAAAATTAAAAACAAAAAAACAAAATGATTTTCCCAGGAGTGGTAAGGAGTTTGTACAGTCATCCACATCCTATTACCCAGGTGGCTGGTTAGAAAGGCAGCTATGGGGCACCTGGGTAGCTCCATCAGTTAAGAATCTGCTTTCAGCTCAGGTCATGATTTCAGGGTCCTGAGATGGAGGCCCATGTTGGGCTCCCTGCTCCATGGGGAGTCTGTTTCTTCCTCTCCCTCTGTCTCTCTCCCTGCTTGTGCTATCAAATTTTTAAAAATTAAAAAAAAATCTTTTTTTTTTTTTTTTTAAAGAAAGAAATGCAGCTATGGTCAAAGAACAGTTTTCTAAGAGCAGTTCTACCCTACAAATAGCACTGTATTGAATATATATACAGTCTGTGTCAAGCAGTGAAGCAACTGGACACGTGCAATATCTATTTTAAATAGAAATGGAAGCTTTGTGTTTATGCCATTTAAACATTCTTCAGTTCACTCCATGATGCCCTTGACCGTTGGAGCAACCATATTAGATTCATCAAGTAAATTATAAGGGGCAGCCAGGTAAAACAGAGTGTTCTTATAAAAAGGAGAAAAACCCAATGCCACTCTACCCACAAAATGCTGCCTATTTGCTTTTTCGAAACCATCATTCTAACTTTTTTTTTTTTTTTTTTTTTTATAAAAGGGATGCTTTCCCAAGATATGTCTTAAAACCTGTAATTCTGCTTCTGAGGTATATGTAAGCATGGTGTCTGTGGTTTTGTGACATCATAAGCATCCTGAATAAAATAACATATTGCAATTCCCAGGGAGACTTTGCATCTCTGCAGGGCGGAGTATAATCTCAAGAGCTTCTAGGCCTACAGATGAAATTGTGACACTAAACCTTGTGAACAGGAGTTTTTCTATACTTAAAAGATCCACATAGAAACAAAGTCAATTAAATTTTATTACAACCAAGAATATAAAATAAATGCAGTGTAATTTATTTTAGTTTTAACAGTCATTTCAAGAAGGATGTCAGGACAACTCAAAAGCGGGAAACACTCAGCTCCAAAGTGGCTGCTCCCCCACACCCCACGGAGCGGCCTGGCTTGGGGGGCAGCTGGCTCTGAGCGGGCACCGCACCTCGCCGCAGGGTGTGGGAAGCGTACGCAGCAGTCATCGCTATATTCATAGAAAGAGGGGGTGCGTGCAGAAAATGGCTGAAAAAAGGGACAAAGACAGGTTCACTTCACAAATAGGAATTATGGGGATTACAAACTAGGCAGTTTAGAAAGGATATACTACATAACATATATAAAAAGTACTTTAAATCGTTGTTAAAAAGGACATCTTCAGTCCAGATTTTGTGTAATACTTTTAGTGTCTACACAGACAAATCTTTAAAAAAATTAAATAGTATTAATTTACTAAATATTTAGGAGATAACAGTGCATTAAGGATTTTTTTTTTTTCATATAATACATACATATCACTCCTTTGCAGTGATAGCATAGAAGAGTAAGTATGGCCTTAGGTACAACACATTTTTTAAAAATCCTAAACAATGAACTCTGCTTTATGATATCTGTGACTACTCTTGAAGATGACAGAGGCCCGTACTGCTAAGTTTGATGTAAAACATTACATATACTTGAGTCCTTCGAGCCTCCGGTAGGCTAACTGCTATTTTACTGCCTTTCTCCATTCCCTAGAAAGGTATCACCGTAGAGTTTAGGATTTGCAATTTTCATAGAATTCTTCCTTCATCGTATAGTTTCTGCCACATAGTTTTATCCAAAGCAGATGAGGCTGCAAATCTTACTGTCCGGTGCTTTTGCCTTTTACCTTGAGCCGAGAAAACAGCATCCTTTCAGGGGCACACGCTCAGCAGTTGCTTCGCCAGGAGTGAGGCAGTGAACATGTAGGTAAATATCGTCCCTTTCCATTCTTCAATGTAAATTGTTTCTAAGAGCAAAAGAGTAGTGCAGAAGGCCAAAGTTCTACGTACTAAAGTTTTAAAACCACACAGATATAAAAATATACATGTCCTTGGTTTTTGTATGTTACTGCACGATCTACTTTCATCACAAGGATTGCTTCAGCCTCGTAGTAACGGCCCTGCCACCAGGCTACCTTACCCTTGAGCTCGGCTCCTGGAACGCTTAGAATCCCTTTCGCCAAATGCGTACCTCACCAGAAGGCTAATTTGAAAACTGATTCGTAATATGGAGGGCAGAAAACCTTCACCTTTATTCCTTCCTTCCTTTTAATAACCTCCCTTTGGTTTGGGTTCTCACGGGCTGAGGGGTGCCTCCCCACCCCGTATTCTCAGGGAACAAGATGGTAATGAGTATTTGGAGAGGAATGAGGTCATTTGGGGACCACAAAGATAAAATTTTAACCTCAAGAGGCTTCACAGATCTACCTCCAGGTCCCACAGTTTAGGGTCCATTAGAATGTTAAAGGCTTTGTTCCCCGTCCCAAAGGAAATCATGAACCATAATTATTTCAAGGGTAATTGGGCGCCAATGGGGATCACCTACTCCGAGGCAAGAACAAGAACAAATGGGCCAGGGCCAGCATAGTGACCAGAATAATGGGGATATCTGGCCGCATCCTGGAGAACACTCTAGGAAAAACTGATGAAATGCCCTCATGGTTTTCGTATCAGTTCTGCCGATAAAATTAACTATCTGCAAGGAAAGCAGGGTAGCCCATTGATTATATAAGCACATGTCACAAGATTTGTGTATCAAAGTTGCTTTTAAAGTATTAAGGGGCATGGTATTTTGGTCTCTGCATGTAAGTGGGCTTTTCTCTTATTAAATATAAGTGCCCCCGAAGGGTGGCAACATAGATTCTGTTTTCATTATAATTTCCCACAACCACTTAAGGAGTTTATTCTGCCTATAAGGGCCACCTGACTGTTGTTGAAAGGCTGCTGTGAACATTTCAAATCTGCATTAATGCCTGTTGTGATATTTAATCGCTGGCTTTCTCGAAGGTAGATAGAAACCTCTCCATAACACTGTTTATCACACAGCAGAATTTGGAATAATAACTCTATCCAAATGAGTTTAGAAGTAAACAAAAGGACCTTCATAGTCTTATAAGCCACTCCTATCACCCCACCATGGAATGGATCACAGGCTCCTTAAGGACAGGGAGCATGTCTTGCCCTTTGAGTCTTCCACCCAGCATGGCATTGAGCACGTGGTGAGGGTACAGTGAGCATCTGATGGCCAATAACTATGGACAGTGAGGCTTCAGGGCACAAGACAGGATTTTATACAGGTAGCTACGTTATGCAAAGGGCTATTACTTTCTCATTAAAACAAAACAAAACGGAAGGGGTGAATTACCATAGAGACGATCAGAAATTCCTTCCAATGGAGAATGTTCAACTGTTTCATCTTCAATGTCAATGAGTGTCACTATATAGCTTTTATTATTAATAAGCATTATTATGCTGAGATCAGTAAGGTCCTTGCTGGCTACAGTATCACATTAATAGTGCAAAATGTATACTGGCTTCTGTCTAAAATCTTATTTTACTTGTGTATGGACCCAGAGTATCATAACCAGGTAGATAAGTTCACAAAGAATAGTTTTTAAAAAATGCATATAACTTGCATATACAACAATCAGCTATTTCTTCTAGCTCAAGAAAACATTTAAAACAAGGCTGGTGCTGCTAGTAGCATTCAGAAGAACACAAATTTCTTGCCCCTTACATTACAATGGGAGCTCTAAATCTTTACATTTCCTGTGACTCTGGGGAGTGAGGGGCTCCTTTCACAGGCTAAGAAAGAACTCAGCCTCTAATTCATAGATCGTGGAAATGCAAAATACGCACTTTATCTAGTATAGTCGTGTATATACTATCTGCCCATAGTTTTTTAGGCACAATTATTAAGTTTTCTCCTAGGGGCAAAGAAAGCATTCAGTGCAATGAAAAGATTCTTGATAGAATTAAGTTTCAGTAACAACAGCAAAATTATGCATACATAATACATACTTGAAACATGAATAAAACCTAAATTTTTAACATGCTTTAAAAATAGTCACTCTATGTCTAATGCAAATATGAATGGTGAACACTGCTCTTTATTTTAAAAGCAGATTAATTTGCAAATTAATTTGCAGGCTTCTATTTGAGTACTCTTGATTATGTAAAAAAGTTACTCAAGCTAACCCAGACGTGAAGAAACCAACAGTTCTTTAGAGAAGCCAACTTTTATGTACAACACACACTAAAAGCTTTTCCTTCAAAGGTAAGTAACACGTCCTTTGATCAATCTTACTCCTTAAAGAAACCCTAGTGCAGTTAATATTCTCTTCTGCTTTCTGGTGCGGGGCACCAGAGGGCTGCAGTTCATCAAAGCTCTCGAAACCCTTTTTAAGGTAGACTTCGCTACATGAAGGTTAAATTAGAATTCTTCATTACTGAATACTATTCAGAACAAGGTGATTCTGGGAACTACGTTCCATATGAGTGATTGATTATATAAAAACTACCACATACTACAGTTCTTCATAGCATAAAGCATAGTAACTGTAAAGATCTAGGCTGTTTTTGGTTGTAGGTTCCCTCTGTCCCACCATTTGTCTTTTTTTAGACCTTCCCTGAAACTAGATAAATAAAAACGTAATAGTAAAGTACTTTGGGACAGTAACAGTTTCTGTTTAAGACTTCCATGAGCAAAACAGTCATATTCTGTGAAAACAACGTAGTGCTTTAAAAGGTGCATTTTTTTTTTTTTTTACCTGTGTTGCTAGATCAGTTCATGAAGTATAAAACTATACACCACTGGAGTCGTTTCTAAAACATTAAAATCCTATTAAAAGAGCTTTGAAAAGATAAATCATAGTGATTGCTACAGCATGAGAAAGGTGCACCAGGAGATCCTTCCAAAAAATGCTGAAGGTTACAGAAGTTAAGTGCTGGGATTAGATCAGACGATGTATCAAAGTCACAATGGAACTCATGCGGGGCAAGGGTGTTGGGGAAACTTCACAAAAAAATCTTCTTTAAGTCAATAAAGAAGAGACATCAGTCAGTCCTACAAAATGCTCAGTACGTAGCCTTCCTACCGACGTGGATGCGTTTGAAACGGCATCATCACTTGCATTTTTGGTTCTTGTCAATGCGGACATCATATTGCTGGAGTCTGTGCCCTGGGCCGTGGCGGTCAGTAGCGGTGGCCCTGGTGCGACGGGTGGTACTGCGTGCTCTGCTGGGACGAGGAGGAGTAGCCCAGTGTGCTCTGGGACTGAGAGGATCCCTGGACGCTGCTTTGGTAATTCAGGCGAGAACTGGAGTGCTGGGGAAGCAAAGAGACAGGGGAATCACTGGTGGGAGAAGAGGAAGGCTCAGGATGGTCATCACAACGGGACGCACAGGACACAGGGGCCAGTTACGGAGGCTCCTGGTCCAGATCCAGCATCGTGGACAGCGGACAGCCAACTTAAGCTCGCGGCTACACTTTGCTTATTTGGAATCACGGCCTGGCACTGCCGTCACGGCACATTTCGGCGAGCAAGAAGCCTGGCTGGATTTCTCTGGGACATAAGCTCACGTGGCAAAGAAAAGCGGAGGGGGGAGCCTTATGCTGACCCGCTGCTCTTTACGGTGACCGACCCTGCCAAGTTATTCTTTGTGTAACTGAGATTTGCAAACAAGAATGATCGTTTGGGCACACTGAGTCAGTGGTATCCATAATGTATACTCATGTGCTCTTAATGCCCTCATTATCAATAACAAAGCTATGATTAAGAGATCGTTTTCAGAGAAAAGAATTTTCAGAGGTAGAGGCTAGAGTGCCATCAGCGGCACCACCTGTCCGCCAAAGCACGGCAGGCTGGGCAGGATGTGGCGGCAATGAGTGGGTTTTATAAACTTCAGGCAATATTTAGAATGAAATAAAAGGGGGGTTCATACGTGAAAACACCCTCAAGAGAAAGCAGAGACAAATGTATTTCAATCCAATGGTGTTTTATCGCCTTAAATGAAACATTCATCTTCATGGTACCAGGGACAAATATGCAAAAAAAAAAAAAATCATCTCTAGAATAAGAACATGGGCCTAGTTAACAATAAGCACAGCTGGACCCAGGGCCTTCAGCTAAGCTCAGAAGGCTGGATTTTCCTGTGAGTAAAGCAGGAAAGATCTTAACTAATAAAACCATCACTTGGAGTAAAAACTGTAAGTGACCCTGAAGGTGGCATTGGGGGTTAAGGGAAGGACAGCTCAGCAGGGCGTGCAAACGCTGCCAAACTGAACTAGCAACATCGGGTCTGACACAGCAGGGCCATAGGAGGGCCTTGGTGAAAACCAGCTCCACGTCGCCCCCTCCCTGTCACAGGACTCTGGCCAGGTCTAGAGAGCACGACAGAGTCACTCGTGTCAGTTACGGGGATCGCGGCTACCAGGCGTCACCAGGACCAGCGCCGGCTGAGACCACCTCGGCTTGGGGGGACAGTCCGCAGGCGCCGAGGAGGCCTGCAGGCGCCCAGAGACTGCTGAAATCCCTTCAAAAGGGGGAATTTTTGCACCAAACTATGCGACTCCTCAGATGTTGGCCCCTCTATATGCGACCACTTCGAAAAGGCACCTGCACTGAAGGCCCTGCCCAGGTGGCCTCTGGACTCGCTGCCCGACCGGGAGGGGCCGCCCGGCCCGAGCCAGGCCTCGGCCCGACTTCACAGTCCGCTCGGGGAACTTCCCACCCCCCGCCCTACCTTGTTCGTTGCGTGACTCGTCCCGTGTTCGGCTTTGTGTGCCGTGTAAGGAGCCGAGTTACGCACGGGGCCAAGTGTCGCTGCTGGGAATCCTGCTGCACCTGCTTTATGACCGAATGTGGAGACACAACTCGCGTCCGCGCCTTCGCGGCGTGTTCATGACACCAGTCGTGTTAGTGTAAGAAGCCTCTCATGCTTTCGGATTCACATGTTTTATTTTTTAAGTTTATTATGAAAAACATGTTCTTTACACCCAAGCCCTCCGATTGCTGGGCTGGCTGTGATCCCTGGACTTTAGCAGATGCGATTCAGCACAAAAGCTCCTCTACACTAGACAAAGGTGGGGAAATGGGAGTCGTGGGCAGGTGCAGCGGGCCTCTCCCACCTCCACGCCACACTGACCTCTCCAACGGAGAGCTCTCTCCCCAGCCCATACGCACGCCTGCTTCATTTTGAAGCAGATGGCACGGCGTGGGCCAAAGAAAAGCATTTTGAGGAATTCTTGGATTTGAAAGGAATGCAGTAGCTGAGTTATCTGTCCACAATGGGACTCCACTCAGGTTAACATAACAGAATCAGAGACACAAAGATGCACCAGGATGAGATAAAGGCCTGGTGCTCACACAATAGGAATAAACTATTGTTGGGGAGGGGGATGGACTTTGTATATATTAAAAAATTCAAATATGTTCACGGCTACTACCCAAACAGCAAGCTGTTTTTAGTAGATCAAAATGAAGCCCTGATTAGTGTTCGTTGTGTTTAAAGAAGAAAACTGTGGGTCCCAAATGGGGTGCCTTAGGCCAAGTCACCAAACCAGAGCTGAAGACCTAACTGCAGTTTCAACTCTCCCCCTGCAATGTAGTCTACCAGGTCAGTCAGGAAATCTGGTGGGTGCCAAAGAGTAGGCCTCCTGGGGCCTCTCCTTTCCCTCCAAGGAAGACAGGTAATTTGCACGGTAAGAGCCCTACCCTTTCCCTGAGGGAAAAGCGACCCCCCAACTGGAACAATCTTCTTTTCTCTTTTGCCAGTAAGGCTCTTGCCCGGCCCTCCTTCCTACCAAGGCTTCCATGTTGTACCTGCTCCTGGGAGCTCCCCTGCACTTGCTAGATGGGACGCTGCCCAGTTCACAAGCCATTTAATAAAGCCAACCCGACCTTCAAATTTACTCTGTCGTCTTTTGTTTTTCACCCTGTAGAACCAATGGAAGCTCTATGGCGTGTACTCCTCGGCGTGCAGGGACTCTTCCAAGAGAAGGTTTCAGAGAAGAGGTTGTGTGGAAACAAATTAGTTTGCAGATACATTCAAAATGGAAAGCCAGCTGAGGCAGCTATTTATTGTGTCTTTCTTGGTAAATGTTTCTCTTGATTCTGGTTCCTTATCAGCAAGTTTATGGTTTCCTTGCCAGTGGTTTTGTTTTCTATTATCTCTATTCTCCTGCTCCTATTCCACTAGCAGTACCTTGAGGTTCTAAATCTTTTTTTTTTTTAAGGTTTTAAGGGTTCTTCGCCCCCCCCCCCCTTAGATCTTAGCTGGTTACTTTCCTTGAAAATGAAGGCTGTTTTAAAAAAAAAAGAAAAGAAAGAAAGAAAATGAGGGTTTTATGGGGTTTTGTAATGCTCCCTATGGTTTTCACGGGTATTTTTATCTCTCTCCCCCCATAATCCTTAGACTTTTTTCCCTTTAATTTCCCAAATTAGTAGTACAATCCATAGAGGCCACTTTTAGACTGTAGACTTGAGCAGTGCAAACGTGATCCAGGCAAAGGGCCCACAGGGACCCCCTGACTGAACACAGGCCCATCGGGGGACCCACCTCAAGACATCCCTAGGCCCTCGCTGACCAATGGGCTATTTACAACCAGGCAGTTACCAGAACAGGGATGGTTCCATGGCCGTCATACCTCCTCACCCTTCCTATCTCCCCACCCTCCTGCTTTAACTATGGCCCTCACCCTCCTTGCTGTCCTGCCCGGGGGCTCCCTTGAGGAGGATTCAATAAACCTTGATCTCCTCTGTTATTCTTTCATGGCCTGGACCACCAGCTGCCACTGGCTTCCACCCATCCTCATCCCACACTTGGGGGCCCCCATCCCATGGAGAGAGACACTACATTTAGGCAGATACCACACAACTGTAGGGTGTTGTTGTTTTTTTTTTATCTTATTAATAAAAAGTATTTTCTAGTCTCAAAAATACTTCTAGTGAGATTGAACAGTGATTTCTGCAACATCTCAATCTTAATCCCTTTCTATGTTTACAATGGCTACTTACTGATTATTTCCTCTCAGGGACAGCAAATCTTTCTCAAGTGGGCAGCTTATTTTGCCCAAAATAAGCTGCCACTCCTCTCTCTTTCAAAGGATAATATGAGAAATTTCCTTTGAGCAGGGAGATGCTCGCCTCACTTTCCCTCCTCCGGAAGTCAGGAAAAACAAGCCAAGGAACAAAATGTTTCACAATTACAACGAAATATGACCCAAATCTTCATTTTCATGTCATGCCCTAGAAACAGGATTGTACCATTTGTACAGTCAAACTTTAGAGTTCAGTATCACTTGAGTCTAAAAGGCTCTAGGATCAAATTGACTTCTGGGTTGTCTGGGAGGCTCAACTGCTTGAGCGGCTTGCCTTTGGCTCAAGTCGTGACCCTGGGGTGCTGGGGATCCAGACCCGCCTGGGGCTCCTGGCTCAGTCTCCCCATTCAGCCCAGGGTCTGCTTCTCCTTCTGCCCCTCCCCCTGCTGTGTTCTTGCTCATGCTCTCTCTTTAAATAAATTTTAAAAAACAATCAACGCTCCATTTCATAAAAAACCCTTGACCAGAACAGAATCGGAGGGGGTACCTGATAATCTGACGGCATGACAGGCCCACCGGAGTTGGCACCCGAGGGCCCCAGGCGGGGCTTCTTGCTGGGGGGCACCTGCCCGAGGCCCGAGTCCTGGCTGTGCTGCAGGCCGCCACCTGCACCCCCGGCCCCTGCGCCAGCCCCGCCCGTGGTCCCGTTGGTCTGGGTGCTGTTCTGCTGTGGTGCCGGCGCCTGCGGGGGGGCTGCCGCCTGCTGGGGGGGCGCTGGGGGCTGCTGATGCTGGTTCTGTTGCTGCTGCTGGTTCTTGCAAGAAAAGGAAGAAAGGCAAACTTGGTATGGAACTAAATGAACAGGGCGGTGGTTGCTTTCATTTTCCTTTTCTTTTTTAACAGGACATTGATTCCTTAGTAGGCGCACTGGGCTGCCCAAGGACCAAGCTGGAGAGCCCCTCTGGGGTGGGGATGCCAAAGTGACTCCAGCCAGATGCTGCGCATCCCCTAAGGTCAGAGTACTGAGTCCTGAACACGATTCATTCTCCGAAGTTCATCTAGATTGCACACTCATCCTCCACATCAGTCCCAGACATCCGGCCGGAAGGCATGCAGCACCCAGGAAGCTGTTCTGCTCTCAGGAAACCAGCTGTGATGGTCTTCTCCATCAGGAGTTTGGAAAAGTAGAGGGATATGGGGAGGGCCTGATATACCCAGTTACCAGCAAAGAATAAGACCCTTTGAAAGCAGCCTGCATAAAGTGACACTGAACAAATGAAACCCAACAATTAAGAACCAGGGAATGAAACAGGCTAGAAATCATTTATCTGTAAACTTACTAGATTTCAAGTTCGCAAAGTACATCTGCAATCATGTAAATACATAATTAAAGGCAGTTAAATACGTAGTAATCATTCAATTATAGTTCCCTAAATTCTCTTTTTGCCTCCCTTATTCTCTGGAAGTGATGTGTACCGTGTAGCTTTATACCTTGTCACCTTTCTCTTCAGGTTCATCTTCATTAAGGAATTCTCGTTTGGGGTATGGAATCTGGCAGCCAGCAAACACACTACAACACCATTAAAAAAAAAAAAAAAGAATATACATCACGACCTAAAATCTACAGTATCATTGACCTTGTTAACTTAAAATTCCACTTTTTTTCTTAAGCTATGTCCCACTCTTCAGCTCTAGCTAATATTTGCGGGATGCCTCCCAAGACAACTGAATTCAAGCAAATAAGAAAAGAATTTGTGGGGTGCCTGGGTAGCTTAGTTAAGTGTCTGACTCTTGATTTCGGCTCAGGTCAGGATCTCAGGGCTGTTACATCGAGCACCGAGTCGGGCTCTGACCCGCGCTGGGCACACGTGCGCCGAACCTGCTTGAGATTCTCTCTCTCCCTCTGCCCTTCACCCCCACCCCCTTCTCTCTCTGGAAAAAAAAAATTGTCTAAGTTTTATAATAATTACCATTTTCAGTAACAAATCTTAACTGCTGTTAGCTAGTTGACATATATGATGGGGAAGTTTCTCCACAGAAAATTTATTAGCACACAAAACAAAATTGAATTTGTAATTGCCTCAACAATGAAAATACTCCCTCCCCCCCAGAAAAGCTGCATCTTTTATGTGTGCTAATAAACACAAGCACGTGGGTGTAACAAGGAGGGGGAAACACAGGGGTTTTGGTAGTAGAGTGGACACACAGACTTTTAAATTCTTAGTTCCCTACTGGTTTGGCTTAAACTTATCTGGCTGACTGACCTCTCAAAGTCCCACCTGTTCTCAGCTTCAGTTTTTTTCTGTAACCCTGAGTAATGGTCCTTTCTAAAATACTTGTTTCCATTCACACCTCTCTATGGCTTTGCCTGTTTCAGAATACGGGCCCTTTCTCTTGAGTACTTTTTCTCTGAGGTAGTATTAATGGAGAACTTGTAATGCTGCAGTAACAAGGGCTTCTCTTACTTGCAGCCACCATCCGACACCCCCGACCTGGAGCAAAGAACACAGAACACGTACAATACGTACTCTAATGTTGGCAAGGGGTCCTCCTGAAAATAGGGATCCTGCAAAGCCTGCTCCGAGGTAATTCTTTTGGTTGGATCCATAGTAAGGAGTTTCTGAAGCTAGAGTAACACATAAGAAATTGATAGCACATGGAAAGACTGCTTATCAATGTTTTGACTTTTGTATTAAGGTCTAGCAGGATTAATATCAGATGCCATTTTGCAGAGCTCACCATGCTATTAGGACACCACACACATTTATGTGAAATTGGCAGAAATCATTAGCATGAAGGCCCTTTGAGAATATAATTTTTTTTCCTGCTGATAAATCTTTGGGAAAAATTAAGTCTAGAAATCAAGGGTGACATCTTAAAAGAAAAGTATTTAATTTTGCATCAGCCCCCAACAATTTCTTTTCTTTCTAAAGGGAAGGAATAGCTGGCACAATTCCATGTTGAATGGGATGGGGTGGGCCTGTGCTATGGACCCAACTTCCATCTGGAAGAGAAGCACCTACCAAGAGGAACACTTTGCTGTCAGGCTTGACCTTGTGTTTCTCCATGTACTTTATGAGGCTACTGTTGGCGTACCTGCAAGGACATGACAATCACACATCACTGGGAACACTCACGTTTTGTTCTGCTTCGCTTCATTTTTTCAAAAAATGTTCATTTACTTAAGTACAGTTTACACAATTTGTATTTTTTAATGGAAAGCTCCCAGATTGGTTTTCCCATAAGGTACATGTTTAGGCCATTGTTTTTTCTAATAAAAGTACACATAACTGAATATTGGTAAATGTGGGAAGAAGCAGGGATTGTTAAACACCACACCTAAGAGTTTCTATTGTCACAGTTGCTTGGGGGGAAACAACTAACCATTAGAATTGAAAATGTGAACAACCTAAAATCTAGCAATTCCTTTCCTAGGTACATAGTCTAAGAGATTCCTTTGTGCATGTATATCACAGGATACATGGGCAAGAATGTTCTTAGCTGCATTTCTGTAGTAGAAAAAAACTGTAAACAACACCAATGTCTATCCACTAAAGAATGGGTACGTTGTTATGTGTTATACAATAGTAAAAATGAGGGACGCCCGGGTGGCTCAGCAGTTGAGCGTCTGCCTTTGGCTCAGGGCATGATCCAGGGATCCAGAATAGAGTCCCATATCAGGCTCCCTACGGGGAGTCTGCTTCTCCCTCTGCCTATGTCTCTGCCTCTCTCGTCTCTCATGAATATATAAAAATAAAATCTTTTTAAAAAATAATAAAAATGAATACAGAGGTTGTGTGGGGAATAAAAGCCAACTGGAGAAGAAAATACAGACTGTAATATAATTTATATAAAGTTCTGAGATATATTAAACTGAAACAGTAATCCATTTAGAGATATGTCCATCTATAGCAAAACCAGAATGAAAAATGCAGAATGATAATTACAAATTCAGAATAACGTTTACTCACTGGGAGGGACATGAACAGGAAGGCAGGGTGCACAGAGCACTTCAGTAATCTTAGAGATGTTTTATTTCTTATGCTGAAGGTAGGTAGGGGGGTATTCATTTTATTATTCTAAATAGACTATGTATCGTGTTTTTGTTACGTATTTTCTTTCCTACATATGAAAAATTTCACAAAATCTTATGCTGAAGGGTGGGTAGAGGGGTATTCATTTTATTATTCTAAACAGACTGTGGATCATATTTTTGTTACGTATGTTCTTTCCTACATATGAAAAATTTCACATTAAATTTTCACATTTATGGTGGAAAATTTAGAGAATACAGAAAACTCTAGAGAAGAAAACTGATAGTCAAGTAAGTCATTCAGTGATTAGAAGAAAAAAAAACAAACAAACCAAAACACTGTTGAGATTTTGCTGATTTTTCCTTTGGCATTTTTGCTATGCATCTATGTCTGATTCAAACACAGAGGAGTTTTTGTTTTTGTTTTATAAAATCAGGATCATACTGTACAGACTGCCCTCTTTTCACTTAATAATAAACTTCTTTCCTTGTCTACCACTCCCTAAACTACTAATTTGCAGGGGTTGTATATTCTTACTGTTCTTGATGTTGTTTGTTTCACAATAGTTAAGAAATCTGTGTCCTTGTAGGTTAATCTGATCTGCATGGTGGGGAGACAATGCTGCACAGCAGGTGAGGATCAGAAAGGATTTACCAGTTCGTCAACCCCAGTGAAAGCCTAGGTTCCTCCTCTGAAAGCTGAGGATTATAATCATACCTATCTAATAGTGTTGTTGTTGTTGTGGGGACCATCCGAGAAAGTGCTGCTAAGGGCTTAGCACCATGCCTGACATAGTAAGTACTTGGCAAGCCATGTGTGACTGCTCTGATTGCTCCCACAGGATAAATTCTTGAATTTCTTAGGTCAGAGGAAAGGGACATTTCAAAGCCATTTTTATGTGCTACAGAACGAACCTTTCTACACAGAGCTGGCCCTAAGACAGGCAGCATGGGTCCCTGAGAGCCTGCATTTTTAGCAAGGTCTCCAGGTGATTTGTATGTAAATTAAAGTTTGAGAAACACTCTGGCTCAGCAGTCACATTCAAGGAAGAGTGCCCATTTTATCATACCCTTCCCTAGGTATGTTCATTCTTAAAATCTTTGCCATGTGTATTGATTTAAAATTTTCTCGGGGTGCCTGGCTGGACCAATTGGTAGAGCATGCAACTGAATCTCAGGGTTGTAAAGTTCGAGCTCCATGATGGATGTAGAGATTGCTTAGAAATAAAATCTTAAAAAAAAAAATTGGGGCAACCCGAGTGGCTCAGTGGTTGAGTGCCACCTTCATGCCAGGGCGTGATCCTGGAGATCCAGGATCGAGTCCCATGTCAGGCTCCTTGCATGGAGCCTGCTTGTCTCTATGCCTGTGTCTCTGCCTCTCTCTCTCTCTCTCTCTCTCTCATAAATAAGTAAATAAAATCTTTTTTTTTAATTATTTTTTTTTACATTTTTTTCCCTCCAGTAATGAGGAACATTTTTATTAGCAAGGTAGCTACTAAGTTTGTTAATGGGAAGAAATTTTAAAGTTTATGTAGAAATGGAGTTTGTCTACATAAATCTCTTTGGTCTTTATGTTGCATCAACTGATTTCTTGGGTTAACTCTAGATTCTAAGTTATTTGTTTCCATCATAATATCAGATGGAATGTGATATTGAATGCTTATTGGAACAATCAATTTTAAAGTCGACTTAGAGATTTCCTTTTAGTTCCATTTTCACCTTGCCTTCTACTGAGCTAACAAGAGCTGACACTCTGGAAAGATTATAGAAGCTTATATCACTATCCTTCCCAATTCACTTAAGAGGAATTTTGGGGGTTCTTTTCATTTGATATAATGAAAGAAAGTTATTTTACTTTTTATGTCATTTAAAATGATGCTTTCTGGAATTCTTAAATTATATTTTACTTCAGTGACTGGTATGTATTCTATTAGATTTAGCTAATTTTTAATAAATTCCTTTCATCTTACCCATCACTAGTCTCTTTCATGGGGGTAGAACCGTTTGCATAAGAAGTACAGGCTCTTACTGCTGAGCTTTTCCTATTACTTTTCCAACTGAATTTCATTTATCTTTTAAAACTTCTCTCCTTTTATTTCTGGTTACTGTAAACACTATCATTTGATGTGAAAATTTTCCTTTAGTCTTTAAACACTTAGATGAATGTTAAGTGCTTACATTAATTTTCTTCATCTTTTACACTACTAGTATGTCTTCAATTACTTGTACCACTTTCATTAATACCCATTTGACAAGTCATTAGTGAGCATGTACTTATGTACCAGGCCCTGGAGACACAGATAATGGTGTATAAAGTCGACATAACCCATACTATCTAGAGGGAGAGGCAGGTAAGTGTTCTAAAGCTAACTGTGGTGCAAAGTCATCAGTGCTGAGAGGAGCAGCAAGGATGTCACAGTACAGAAGGGGACTACCTAACTCAGACCTAGAAGGGCAATGGAGGCCTCAGCAGGCAAGTGATGCCTAAGCCAAGATTGAAAGGATAAGCAGAAAGGAAGTTAATATGAGAAGTTAGAATGAGTGGGAGGAAAGTATATCGTAGACTAAAGGAACAGCATGTGTAAAAACCCAAAGGTAAAGAAAAAAAAAAACCAAAAAACAAAACTCTGGGGTTTTCAGATTCTTTTTTTTTTTTTTTTAAGATTTTATTTATTTATTCATGAGAGACACAGAGAGAGAGGCAGAGACACAGGCAGAGGGAGAAGCAGGCCCTATGCAGGGAACCCAATGTGGGACTCAATCCCAGGTCTCCAGAATCACAGCCGGGGCTGCAGGTGGCGCTAAACCACTGAGCCACCTGGGCTGCCCGGGTTTTCAGACTCTTAAAGAAATTCATGATGTCCAGGCTATAGAATAAAAAGTAGACAGTGGTTTAGTAGATGATGGTGGTGCAGAAGCCAAAGCTCTGTAAGTCACACTCAGAATTTAGAGTACAGTGAATTAAGAGCAACTAGGAGACCAAACATGATCAAATTTGCTTTTGGCCACGACTGCAGTATAGACAGTGAGTGTGAATGAAGATTGGAGGTCTTCCACTTGGAAGGCCACTGCAGGATCCTAAGTGAGGGAGAGTTGCTGTCTGGACTGTAATAGTGACAAGGTAGATGGAGAGAAATACAAAGAACTGACTAGATTTACTAATTGTTTGAACCCTGCAGGGTAAAATGGAAGAGAATGGGATAAGAGAAGATCAGGCATATCTCAGGTCTTGGGCTGGAACAACTAGGTGAATCATGGAGTCATTTCCTAAGATAGGAAATACAGCGGGAGGAAGGTGTGGGAGGATAGATGATGAGTTCAGTTTTGGACACTGAACTTGAAGTGTTTATGGAACATTCACGTTGGGATTCCAGAAGGCAATTAGATAAGTGGGTCTGAAACCTGGGAAAAGAGATCTGAGTCAGATGCAAAAACTGGGAGTTATCAGCGTAATCAGTGGTAAATTGTGGCCAATGAAATCAGAGAAACTGCTCGGGAAAATGTCCAGAGTGAGAAGAGAGTCCAAGACAGAACCTTGAGCAATAGGAGTGCCTTTAAGAGGCAGAAGAAAAACACCCCACCGGGGACCGTGGAAGAGAGAGGCCAAAAATGTGTGGTGCCATTTCCTACCTTTCTTTATCATGCCTGCTTTCATTCTTACATGTCATCCTGTCCTGAAATTTTCCTGTTAAGTTGCCCAAAAGAGAATCCCTTTCACCTTTTCCTCTAGGCGTGCGCATTTACAACAAACCCCTCTCACGCTGTCCCCTTTATTCTCTCATTTCTACTCAATATACACCAGTGTGTTTTACTCGGCTTCTGGGCCATGCGTTCTTCTTTCTGCTATACTTCCTGGTTGTCTAACCCAGCATTTCGCTCACCGGTCATTATTCAGATAAAGATAAAAATCACAGTTGTGGCCTTGAACTGAGCCCTCATCATGCTAAAACAGGAGAGACATTTAAATGCTATACTGACCCTTAAAATTCTTAGAAGTCTGTAAAATACTACAGTCTAAGTCTGACATGTACATTAGCAAAATCTGGAATATCTTCTTTAAATCATGAGCATAATTAATATATTAAAACCTAAAATCTAAATGTCTGGTTTAAACACTAATCTGTATCTGGTTTCTAAAAGGATTGAGATATTCCCATTGAAGTTACTACTTATATTTAATATGAAATTACTTACGTTGTTCTTCTAAAGTCTTTCTGAAGTGTGGGGTACTCTGGCATCTTTCTAATATCTTCCCAATCTTTATCTTACAAAAAAATATCGAATATTGTTATAGAAAATAATGTTACTTATATTTAAAAATCTACTTATGTTAGCTTAAAAATAGACATAAAAATAAAATATGCTTTTGAAAAGGAATTATTTTGAAATATGACTCCAATGTTATTTTGAAAAGAAAAATAAATTACCTGCAGGAAACCCCATGACACTAAATATCCGATCTAGTTGATCATGATGAAAGGGATTGCTTGTTTTTATATCTTCCTGACGACAGTGAAAAATAGGTTCTGAAGTCAACAATTCAGCAAATATGCAACCTATTGCCCATATATCTATGAAGGAAGAAAAACAAGTTTTGTACAGATTTATTATATTTCTTGGGTTATAATCCCTGAGTATTTTCACAACCTACATATAAAAATAGTTTTCAGTGATGGAATATACAAAGTATGACAACCATATTAAGAAAACATATAAAAACATATATATATATATATATATATATATATATATATGACATGAAATAGCTGTATCATTACATAACAGATTAAAAGCCAAATATAAAAACATTGATTTGTAAATTTTCTAATCAAGATACACTTGGGAAACTCAATTTAGCAAGCAATGAATTTACACCTAGGCAAAAGCTTTTCCCAACCATTGTGAATAATGTAGTCACTGAAGCATTCAACTGATAATCTAATGCAGGTAATACTCATGACCCAATAGACTAAACAATGTCATCATCAGGTATAGTGAGACATTCCTTTAAGGCAGTCAAATGCACAACAATAGATCATAATTTCTGATGCATGAGTGTAGATAGACAGTACAGACCATATAACATGACCTGGAAAAGCTCTACTTTTGTTGGAAAGACTACCAATTTCAATTTTTTCAACAAACTGTAAGGTCTAGAAGCTGATAAATACAAGTGTCTACAGGTATGGCATGACACCATAGAGACAGATATTATTTGAATATATTCACTTGGATTAAGCTGTTCCAATCCTCTAACACTCCAAGATAAAGTTAGGCATCTTTAAAAGTTTTACTAACTATTTTAAATCACCAGTGATAGATTATTCTATTTGGATTTTACATGTTGAAAAACTGTAATTTTGATTCTAAGACTATAATAATACATTCACAATGCTTTGCCAAATGTACGAGTGAATTGATTTGTGTCTCTCATGAATAAATGAAATCTTAAAAAAAAAAAAAAAAAGAAAAGAAAAGGACAGAAGCCAGGATCCAGATTCCTCTGAGAATTGCTAAGAAAAAGAACCTTAGTGCAGCAAGTAATGTTAAGTTCTGGGATTTCTTGCCTCCTATTAACCTCTAATTTTAAATGGTCATCTGGCTCTTGTATCATCTATACCATTTCTCAGCTCTCATTCTTCTATCAATGATGTGTTCCTCCCTCCCTCCACACACACACACACACACACACACACACGTACGCACAACTGCTATCACTCCTCTTCCCCCCTAAATCACTCCATGAAACTTCGTGATATCAAATCATCAAACTCTTCTTTTATATGCTCTGAATAGAAATAATACTCATTTCTGACATGAACCAGGTATGGAGAAGAGTAAGAACAAGTGAATGTGTATGCATTTGTTGTATTTATAATGTCTGCTATGATATGTGAAGCTGGGATGCCTGGGTGGATCAGTGGTTGAGTGTCTACCTTTAGCTCAGGTCGTGATCCCAGGGTCCTGGGATTAAGTCCCACATCGGACTCCCCACAGGAAGCCTACTTCTCCCTCTGCCTATGTCTCTGCCTCTCTCTCTCTCTCTCTCTCTCTCTCTCTCTCTCTGTCCCTTATGAATAAATAAATAAAATCTTTAAAAAAAAAAAAAAGAATATATGTGAAGCCTAAGAATAACTGATTTGGGGATTACTCCTTTTCTGTGTCTTTTTTCTTTCTTCCTAATTTCTATCCAGAATGGATAAATGCAACTTGACTAAAATTGGAAATTATCTTTATCTCTAAGTTGCAAACTAGTTTAAATTCAATTTTATTGTCCACACCCTGAGGAAATAGGAAATAGAGTTGATTTCCAATTTATACCCAATTATCTTTATTTCTCCCAAAACACCTAATTTTATTTCAATAGAAGAACAGTTAATCAGAAAATATTCAGGGCTCCTGGGTGGTTCAGTCTGTTGAGCATCTGCCTTTGGCTCAGGTTATGATAGCAGGGTCCTTGGATGGAGCCCCACAGTCTTGTCGGGCTCTCTCTTCAGCAGGGATCCTATTTCTCCCTCTCCTTGTACCTGCTGCTCCACCTGCTTGTGCTGTCAAATAAATAAAATCTTCAAAAAAAATATTCATAGAATTGTGCTTCTCAAAGTGTGGACTGTCAAAATGTGTGGACCACATACAACAGACTCATGCAATGGCACATATCATAAATGAGACTTACTACACCATGGATTTGTCCTCTAAGAATCTCTGAGAGTGGGAGAGGTTTTGGTGGGGAGTCCAAGAAGGTTTGGCTGAATGTGCCTTTTCTGCCTACAAATCTCCCTCCTAGATATACTCTGTAGAGACCTTGCTAAGAGCCGAGAGCAGGTGGATTTCTACTGTTACCATGTCCTCGACTCGCTGCCCTGTGCCCTGGGTTATCTCATCATCAGTTCTGCTCTGAGGCACCGCCTGTTACTTCCCAGCTAACAACCCCTTTCTCTGGGGTATTTTCAGTCTCTCCCTATCCCCTAGCGCTTTCTGAGATTGTCTAAGAGATTTTATTGTTCTCAGCGGAGAGATTGAACAGAAAAAGCACACATAATTCCAAAAGTTTCAAAGGTACAGCTTCTTGGTAAAAATCACTCATTGGGATGTAAGTAGAGTCAGGCTCTAATTTTAACCCCTCATTCTGAGACCATTCTATTCCTTCCATCTGCTTGTATAGTTGTCTTTTCTGTATCCTTCAGATACAGCTGCCATGGTCGGGTCTCAGGCCGATAGCATGGCCTCAGCAGCCTCTGAATGGGGCCTTACTATTGGCTCGGCTGCTAGCAGTAGGGTTGAAGGCCGGTCTCACACTCCCCTACTGTAAACACTCATAGGCTTGTTCACCAACTTAACAGAACCTTTCAGCAATGTTTAAGAAGTATTACAAGATTTCAGCAACTGTGTTGGCATCTCAATCCTTGGACATAGTATAGATGTATGCTGGGTGTCAGAATTTTGCAGAAACTAGACCTCCTATTGAATGAGGACATTGCTCACTATATTTTAATCTTTGTTTCTCCTTTTATCCACAAACAGGTTAATTATCAGTCTAATCTTTTCAAACATAGGAACTACCTCTGTAGTTCTTTGCATGCCACCAGGTTTTTCACAAATTTAACAGAGAAAGGTTACACTCAACTATCTTTAATAATTTTATTATTTAGTGCCTTTATTAAATAGAACTTAACCAAAGCAGCTAAATGTAGTGAAAAATGATAGGAGACTAATACCAGTAAATGGAAAATTCATCAGAAAGAAATTTTCAAGAAATACACCTAGCAGATTTTGGTACTTACAGAACTAGCCCATCACAGTGACAGTACTATTTACCCTTCTCTATCTTCTCTTTTTACCTCATTTAAATAAATTTCTAGGGAGCACCTGGGTGGCTCCATAGTTGAGCATCTGCCTTCAGCTCAGGTCATGATCCCAGGATCGGGCTCCCCGCAGGGAGCTTGCTTCTCCCTCTCCCTGTCTCTGCCTCTCTCTGTACGTCTCTCATGAATAAACAAACAAAATATTAAAAAAAAAAAAAAAAGAAATCTCTAGGTTTGAGGAGAGCTCTGTCTTCCTGACTCCCCCAGTTCATAGCTGGGCACTCCAAGGACACAGTAGTGATCAGTAGTAAAATCTCTGCTGCCTCTGTTCTGGAGCAGACTTTAAATTCTACAGAGAGTGTGTTTATAACAGATTCTCTTACTCAGTTTTTTTTTCACTTACTGAAATGGCAAGATGCTGAGCACAGCTAATCCACCCAGAGTCTATTTCCTACTGTAATGGAGAACCCGTCATCCTGATAACAGTAATGGCAGGAGAAAAAAATTAGTCACATTATTTCTTGTTGAGGAAAGAACTGACTGACTGACTTTTCCCACCAGATAGAAGGGGCTCTCTTCAACATCACGCTATATCTGGTTTTCTGTTTTTCTTTTTGTGGAGAAAACAATTCTTACTAAACCTCTCTCCAATTCTTCTTGATCAATGGTAGGCAAGTGGGAAATAAAATCAGCGCGTTATCATTTCCATAGCAACACAACAGGATCAGGTAAGTCTCTTCTCTAACAGGAAATGCTTTCTTCTTTTTAAAGAACCATATTCTCCTACAAAGTTAAAAAGGCTAATCTACCAGAATATAAAATTTAGGGCTGCAGAAGACAGGAGGACTTTGACAAAGGGATGGAAGAATGGTTTTTACAAAACAGCTTCATTATTATTGTACCACTTGGTATTCATGATCATTCAGTGCTACGATCGGAAATCGTCTGAGACTAACTTACCAATGGCCTTTGTATAATGCCTCGCACCAAGCAGAAGTTCTGGAGCCCGGTACCAAAAAGTCACCACCACGGGATCCAGGTCTGCTAGTGGCTTTAGAGGAGAGTTGAATAATCTGGCAAAACCCATGTCAGCTAGAAAATGAAATAAATTAATATAAAACTCAGTTTGGTATGCTACTTGAACCATGCAAGGTTGATGACAATAGCCACTTGCCTTATAAAGCAACCTTTTACCTCACTTTGCAACCAGGCACCAGATCCCCACCCCCTTCTGAGGTGGATATTATTATTATTATTGTGCCTCTTTTATTGATCAAGAAACTGAAGCTTAAAGATATTCTGACTTGCCCAAGGTCATGGAGTGAGTGAAGACAGTCATAAGTAGAACCCAAGTCTGACTTCAGATCCCCAGCTTTCAGAAACACTATAATCATCTTAAATGTTTTATAAAATTGAAATAGTCTGAACATGATTAGTTATGACCTCTGTATGCCTTTGCATCTAAAAACTGACTCCATCTTGGTTTGGTGTGAGCTGCAGTTGGCTCATGGACGCACGAGAGCCAATTTGTACATATGTCTTCCCAACTCTGAGTTCAGTGATGTCATGTTGGTGACTTGAAATTGGCTATGATGGGAATATTTACATCATGAAAACAGCAAATGCTACAAATTGGGGCTTTTTTCCCCCAGGGAGCCACTGTTGTGTAATTACCAGCACACTTTATAGGATACCAAGAACCATGTTACCAAGAACATGTATAGGATATGTAAGAGATAATTTGTTATAATTCAGGATTTAACAAAGATCTATACCAAAGGTGATTTAAATATCAGAGGTGTACACAAGTAGCAAAAGAATAGTTATTACTCTAATGAGTTCCTGGAGACTAATTTTCTTAAGATTTCATAAATATAAAAAATATATATAAAAAATTTTTAAAAAACATTTCATAAATAACAAATACTTTTTATCTATCAAGCACTTGATAGAGTTTACAGCTGGCTTTCACATATATCATACATAACTTCATCTAATCCTCATTCAAATGCTGGTTCAGTAAGCATGTTGTTCCCCACCTCTGAGATGAAGAATCTAAAGCAAACCCAAAAGCAGTTAGATGACTTGCCCAAGGTCATAGAGATAGGAAGTAAAAATGCCATGTTATAATTTAGCAGCTATATTCTTACGCATTGATGGGACATCCAGTAGAGATAATACCATGTCACAAAGGAAAAATCGGAAGAATTAAAAAAAAAACCTCTATAATTTGAAATGTATAATATACACAGTATGTTTTCATTGTATAAGGGATAGTAATAATTCCTGTCTATTGTTTGAACTTTAGAGGAATTTCAAACCTTTTCTCAGGTAATCTCTACTTTAGACATAGGGTAACTGGCCTAAACATTACTAATGGTTGTTTTCCTAAAATTAGATGTGAGTGAAACTGTTCAATTCAATACACTGCAGTAATAAAATTCAGGTGTGAGTGCTAATTAGACAGTATCAAATGATAGAGAAAAGCAGGAAAAAGCCGTGTGCACCACCAAGGAGCTTACAGGAAGGGAAGGTGACAAAAAACATGGAGTAGACAAAAACCAAAAGGGTAATAAGCACTGTAAGGGCCAAAGGCCAGTTGCCAGTGGCTTCTACTAGATTCTATGTCCTTTGAGGGGCAGGCCATGTCTCCTCCCTGGCTTGAGCTGGAACAGTGTTTGGTACACCTCTGTAGCAGTGGACGAAACTGACCGTGGGGCTTGAGCTGGATTTCCCAGGGGGGAGTCACTGTGAACAGTATGGGGGGATGGGGATCTCTGGGTGGCTCAGTGGTTTAGCGCCTGCCTTCAGCCCAGGGTGTGGTCTTGGAGTCCCGGGATCGAGTCCTACACTGGGCTCCCTGCGTGGAGCCTGCTTCTCACTCTGCCTGTCTCTCTCTCTCTCTGTGTCTCTCATGAATAAATAAATAAAATCTTAAAAAAACCAAAACAAAACAGTAAGGGGGGTTGCAGGCAAGCAAGAGGGTTCCAGGGAAGGCCCGAAGTCTTCAGGCTGCTGGGGCGGGGGAGGCTCAGGTGCAGCTAAGGGCACGATGCGCTTTTGCCTTCACTCAAAAAATGACTATTAAAGTGTTAAGCATAGGCATCCGGGCATTACTAGTGTTTAAACAGTAACATACGAGTGAAACAAAATTTAAAAGCAATTTAATCGACTAGATTGACTACTAGACAATTATTTACCATTAAGCTTATTGCTTACTTTTAACCCTGATTTTTATTCCTAATCTTGGACAGCATTACAATTCTCAAACTCTTAACAGGAGGGCAACTAACGGGCCTGGCTAGAACACAGAATTTATGCTGAGGAGAACTAGAGACATCTGGGAGTGGTAGGGAGAAGACAGGAAGGGCGGGTGACCGGGATAACATGATGACCGGTACAAACAGGGGAGAGTCCAGGATGGTGACTGTGAATCTGGTTTGAAACAATGGAGTAGAGGTTGCCAGCAGCACATCCGAATAAAGGCAGAGCTTTTGGCGAGGGTGAGAGAAGAGAATCTGAGATTCAGATCTTAAAATGATTTTTATAGAACCCACAATTTTAAGGCCACAACTTATTAGGGCCTTAAAGAAGTAACTGTAGAGGGAGGCCACACCCCTTGCCAGCGCCCAGGGGATCTTGAAACACAAGGCTAATAATAGGAAGAAAAGCCACTGATGAGTAAAATGCAGAAGAGTAAGCAAAAGTGGTGAATGGGAAAAGAGAATTCTGTGATGTCACAGAGACCAAGGGAAAAGGCAGTCGTGAAGCCAGACTGGTCACAGACATGAATGACTAAGGTAGTAAAGGTGACTATCTATAGGCGCCAGTTGCTCTGGTGAGATAGAGGTCAGAGGTGACCATCTGGAGAGCAGTTTCAATGGAATTAGAGGGCAGGTTATAACAAACGAGGGTGAGTAGAACCAGTGGGTGAACACTGTGTGCTCTAGAAGTAAAGGAACAAGGGGGCAGAAAATGAACAAATGGTAAAGAAAACACAATGGATATGAGTAAGGCTTATTCCAGAACTGGGAAGAGGATTACGAATGTTTAAAGGTGAAGAGGAGAAACTAGGGAAGCAGAGAGTGGAGACACAGCAGTGTGAGAGCTTTAGTACAGCAAGATCTTCAGAAGCTGGGGCGGGGTGGGGTGGGGTGGCCCAGACGGGACTCAGAAGGGGAGCGTCACTCTTTGTCCGAGATCCCTTCAAAGGCAGCACTGTGCTGGCAGAAAGTGCTCAGTGAGGGTACCGCAGACAGCTTTGATATTGCTAGGCAGCAACGTTTGCAGGGAAAGAGACTTTGGACTTGGAATCGAGTCCTCCCTTGGAGAGGCCACGTAAGCTGCAACCTCTCCAAAGTCAGCTCCCCTCCTCTGTCACAGGGGTGGTTGTGTAAGTACATGAGGTAACATGTAATGGCATTTACCACTCTGGGCAGGGAACTGTCTGTGTCACTGTCTCTCACAGGGAGGGCCACCCTCCACCACTCTTTCCCCTTCACCAATATCTAGCAAGAGGTAGGGACTCAAATGCCTACAAGAAAAAGCATAAGGGAGACACAGGAGCAAGTGGGGAGTCGTGGAGGGCCCAGGGGTGGGGTGGGAGGCAAGGGAAGGAAAGTAGCTACTTGGTTCTTAGTGACCACCGACAACATTTTTTATGATTCTGAATCTCAGTAAACTCAACATAGAGGTTTAAAGAAAGGGAAGTTGGCTGAAAACAGCTTTTTCTGGAGCCAGACTAGCAAACGGATTGAAGAAGTAGAAGACGGGGCAGCAGGCAGGCTCAGTTGTAGCAGGATGGAATGGATGTGTAGCAGGTCAGCTTAGCACCCTTAGTATGATATGTTCAAACAGCAAAGAAAGCAGATTGATGAGACGAAATTTCTTTTAAAATCCTTCCAAAAATCATTGAGCATTTAGTACATGTAATTTCTATTACAAAAAAAAATTAGAATAAAGCACTTCTTTAGTTCATTTTCTTCCTAAAAATGTCACAGGTATAAATGATGCCAATTTCTTTTAGAACAACCTTCAGGGTTGCAAAGGAAATTTTAATATTATAGATGAAGTTCCTCCTGGTGCCTTAACTTAAGACCACCAAGTAAGAGAGTCTTATAAACATATGTCTTCATTTGGAAAAAATATGTTGGTACCTGGCACAGGCATGCAGGGGGCAGAAGAATGGTATCTGGGAAGATGTGTGCTTTAGGTCAGGTGGGAGAGAGGCATTCAGGAAAAGCTGAGACAAAAGCAAGACTTAGCAGATTATGTTCAGGGTCACTGCGAGACAATAATCATGGTATAAACACATGCTGGGTACGATATGGGAATGAAGTTTTTGTGGGCTTGCTTGCCTCAGCTTAGAAACACAGAACCTTATTTGGGGAATAAACCCTCTGAGGAGTTTTATAAACTATCTATCTACACTTCCCAACATATTTTCTAAAAATGCCATGAAGAAGTCATTTTAAAACTAACTACTTAAATACGAATCTTAAAAAAGGGATACCACCTTTGCAGTCATTTCAGTTTCTTAATAAATTATTTTAGAAATAATTACCTACCTATTTTGACTCTCCCCCTTTCAGGACCTTCTCCCATTACTAGGATATTTGCTGGTTTCTAGAAATAAAAATAGAGCATTCAAATTACTATGCTTATTTTGACATGCTCTAAAATGGAAAGAAGTTCTTAAAATATGAAAATATCACTTCTGTATTTTCATCAAAACTGTAACAGAATTTAAGTACCCTCTATATCGTTAAAGCATTTGACATACTTGAAGTCAGTGCTAAATTTCTATAAACATCTTTGCTTTGAAAACATCTTATTTTCAAAATTATATCATACAAATAATTATAAAGAAATTAAAACTATCATTTCTGTATACCCCACAAAAGTAACAATAATTTTTTAAAAACCTGCACATATTATAGACTGTCCAGTTGCTGCCCACGACAGTTTTTGTGGCTGCAAATTTTTATGTAAAATATCTAACCGCAACATCACTGTATTCATTTACATGAGTCAAATGGAATACTCCTTGCTAAATATTTCTAAACTACTATAGGAAATACAATCAACATACAACAGACTCTATTATTAAAACACATATGCGTTTTCATGCAAAAGTGAGAAATTCCAAATATGATTTCAAGACATAGGAAAGTACAAACCAAGGCTAATATAGAGCTATATAAAGAAAAAACAGGTTGCAAATGTATCCACTGTTTTGTAAGTCATCCTCACTTGTAGATATTTGGAAACAGAGGAGCAGTAGAACAGGCTTTTGGGCAAGTCAGTCTCCTCTGTGAACTATTTATGGAGAAAATGTATGATTCATTTATTCAATCAATGAATATATTTTTAGTGTCTTCCCGGGACAAAAAACATTAACGATTAAGAGGAAATACAAGCGCATGATGAACCAAATTCCTAACCTCCAGATGCTTGTTACATAAAGTAGAAAGAAAAAAACAGGAGCTTTGAATCATATTAGAAGCTAATGCTATGTATGAGTTATGGAGAGGAGTGAGGTCTTGAGTTAAGAGGTTAAACCAGATTACTTTTAGATCCCTTCCAATTTGCTGGCTCTTTTTAAAGTTTCAATGAAAACAACAGCACTTAAAAAACAAAGCAGTTCAAAGGAGGAAGTGATTAACTAGAGTTTCCATTGTTGAAGGAAATACTCCTTGGAGGTGAGCGCAAGGGTGGTGTCCCTTATCCAGGTCTTGAAGAATGAATAGGAACCAGCATGGCAGAGCAGAAAGGCAAGAGAAAGAGAACCACAGGAGGTGAAAAAGGCTACGAAAGAGAGGCTTAGGAGACAGTAACCTGGACAGAACTCTGGTCAGAAAACAGAAGACCCCTGTTGGGGGCAGTAAAATGAACCTAGACTCTGGATAGTCTTAAATGCCAGGTGAAGGGGATCCCTGGGTGGCGCAGCGGTTTGGCGCCTGCCTTTGGCCCAGGGCGCGATCCTGGAGACCCGGGATCAAATCCCACATCGGGCTCCCGGTGCATGGAGCCTGCTTCTCCCTCTGCCTGTCTCTGCCTCTCTCTCTCTCTCTCTCTCTGTGTGACTATCATGAATAAATAAATAAAATCTTAAAAAAAAAAAAATGCCAGGTGAAGTAATGTGACCTTTATATGACAGGCCATGAGATGATAGGAGAGGGGGAAGTATCAGGACTAGGCTTTGTCCAAGGTCTTCTCGGCTGAAACAGAGAGGTAGGTATGGAGCTGAGTAACACTGTAAAGTAAAAATTAACAGGACTTTCTGACTAGTTGAAGTCAGACAAAGAGTGATCAAAATTTCAGCAAGATTTTGAGTTTCTGCACCTGGAAGAATGATGGTGCCTTTATTATGGAAAAGTTATGAGAGGTACTGGCTAGGGAGGGGGAACAGTGTGAGATGCCCAAGTTACACTAGCCAAGGGAGGGGAAATAGGAAGATTTGATTTGAAAGTTACCGTCCCTGGAGTAAAATGACTGAAGAAGACATGAGACAAAATTAGTTTATCACAGTGGAAAGAGAAAACAGCAGTAGACAAAACCCAAGCCGTCAAGATTCAAGTTTGACAACAATTTACCAAAGATCTATTATAGATAAAATATCGTGCTGTAGACTTTCTGGAAAGAAAAAATAATAAGATATGAAGCACTGACTTCTAAGAGCTTTAAAATCTAGTAGGGGAAGACAGGCAAACTGCTTTTTAGAATATCAGGCAGGTTATGAAAGGTACCAAAATAATCCAAAAGAAAGTAGAAGTAAAAAAGTTAAGGATAAGGGCAGAAATCTAGGAATGAGATAGTGTTTATGAAGCCTCTGGGACAGCTAATATAAGAGAAAATAAACATGGAAAATAACCAAGTAAACATGGCAAATTACAAGAATGACCATAAATACAGGTCCAATGGAGGTTAGAAAGATAAAAGACCCCTACAAGAACTCCGTATCAACTAATTTTAGAATGTCTAGAAAATAGACAAAATTGGGAAAATGTAACCTACTAATTGACTCAAAATGAATTAGAAAAACTTAAGAAACCAATAAGTGCTAAATAAATTGAAATTATAGTTAAAAATCTTGTACCAAGAAAACACTAAACCCCAAATGATCACAGTAGCAAGTTCTCCAAATTTTCAGTGAACAGCTTGTTCAATCTTATTCAAGCATTTGCAGAGAACAGAAAAAGAGGAATGTTCCCAATACATTCTAGAAGGCCAGTATAATTTTGGTAGCAAACTCAAAGCATGAGAAAGAAAAATTTCAGGCCAACCTCATGAATATAGATACAAATACTTATGAGCATACATACAAAACTATATTTTTTAAAGATTTTATTTATTTATTCATGAGAGATACAGAGAGAGCGAGAGAGGCAGAGACACGGGCAGAGGGAGAAGCAGGCTCCATACAGCAAGCCCGACGTGGGACTGGATCCCAGGTTTCCAGGATCAGGCCCTGGGCTGAAGGTGGCGCTAAACCGCTGAGCCACCCGGGCTGCCCTACATACAAAAATATTAAACAAAGCATTATTAAGTCAAAGACCATTAACAGGAATCCCAGGATGGCTTAACATGAGAAACCCTATATATATCCATCACCATATTTATATATTAAAGAAGAAAAATGATATAATTATCTTGATAGAGGCTGAAAAAGCAGTTGATAAAAATTTAAGATCCATTCATGATAAAACCTCTCAGCAAGTTGGACTAGAAAAGTCCCTCCCTAACCTGATAATGGGTATGTATAAAAAACTGAGAAGTAACATTGGAAGCATTCCCTCTAAAATCAGGACTAATGCAGGGATACCTATCATTACAGCTTCTAAAATCAACATTGCACTGTAAGTCTAGTGCTATAAAACAATAATTACAGGGATATGGATTGGAAAGGCAGAAACAAAATTATTGTTATTTGCCAATGACATAATTATTTACATAAAAACTCTAAGTATTTAGAAATAAATTATTAATAGTAAGAGAGTTTAGTAGGATATTTGCCTGACTGAACAATATGAAAAAGTCAACTGCATTTCTATATTATCAGCAAAAAAAAAAAAGGAGGAAATAAAATTTTCAAAGGCAGAATTTCTATAGCAATAAAAAAACACTATAAGGTACCTAAGAATAAATATAGTAAAGGATATACAAGATTTTTATACAGAAAATCTTGAAACTCGATCTTAAATGACATTAATAAGTTCTAAATTAAGAGGCCATGTTTACAGGTAAGAAGACTCTATAAAGACATCAATTCTCCCCATACTTATCTGTAAATTCAATGCAATTTCAATAAAAATTCCATCAAAGTTTCATGCGTGTATAACTTGAATAGCTGGTTTTAAAATGTATGTAGAAAATAAATGAAATGAAATGAAATGAAATGAAATAAAATAAAATAAAGTAAAGTAAAGTAAAATAATAAAATAAAATAAATAAAATAAAATAAAATAATAAAATAAATAAAATAAAAAAATAAAATAAATAAAATAAAATAAAATAATAAAATAAAATAAAATAAAATAAAATAAAATAAAAAATAAAATAAAATAAAATAAAATAAAATAAATAAAATAAAATAAAATAAATAAAATAAAATAAAATAAAATAAAATAAATAAAATAAAATAAAATAAATAAAATAAATAAAATAAAATAAAATAAAATAAAATAAAATAAAATAAAATAAAATAAAATAAAATAAAATAAAATAAAATAAAATAAAATAAAATAAAATAAAATAAAATAAAATAAAATAAAATAAAATAAAATAAAATAAAATAAAATAAAATAAAATAAAATAAAATAAAATAAAATAAAATGTATGTGGAAGAGCAAAGAGGGATCCCTGGGTGGCGCAGTGGTTTAGCGCCTGCCTTTGGCCCAGGGTGTGATCCTGGAGACCCGGGATCGAATCCCACGTCAGGCTCCTGGTGCATGGAGCCTGCTTCTCCCTCTACCTATGTCTCTGCCTTGTCTCTGCCTCTCTCTCTCTCTCTCTCTCTCTGTATGACTATCATAAATAAATAATAAAAAAATAAAAAAATAAAAAAAAGAAGAGCAAAGACCTAAGGATGGCCAAGATACTCATGAAGAGCAAGGGATAGGGGATGATGAGAAGAATCTGGCTCAAAATAGGACATCAAGATTTATTTTAAAGCCATATTATAATGAAGACAGTTTGATACTGGTACACAGAGAGACAAACAGATCAATGGGATAGAATACAGAGCCCAGATGGAACCATGACACTGGGAGAAGAACTTCAGATCAGTGGAAAAAAGAGGAACCATTCATTATATGGTGTTGGCACAACAGGTGAGTCAAATGGGAAAAAAATAAATAAAATCAATGCTTGCCTCATACCATACACACAAAAATCTCAGGCAGATTAAGGATTTATTTTTGTTTTGTTTTTGTTTTGTTTTTGTTTTTGTTTTTGTTTTTGTTTTTGGTGCGGAAACCCGAGATCGAACCAAGATTAAGGATTTAAACATGAAAAGCAAAACTTTTAAATTATCGTGTTGGGGGAAACATAGAGAATATCTTTTTGACTTTAGGTAGGAAAGAATTTCTTAAGATACAAAAGATAATCATCAAAGGCTGATAAATCTGGCTATTAAAATAACTTTCAATCATCAAAAATGAAGAAAATAAAAAGACAAAGCACAAACTGGCAGAAGTATTCCCAATACATATAAGTAACAAAGATTTTGTATCCAGAATAAAGAACTCCCACAAATCAATATAAAAACAACTTAACAGAAAAATGGGCAAAATGTCCGAACAGGCATTTAACAAAAGAAGAAACATTTAACCACTATGAAGATGCTAAACCTCATCAATAATGAGAGAAATGCAATTAATATCACAATGAGATACCACTTTACCCCTAGGATATTGATTAAAAATTAAGAACTGCTGAGTAGGAAGTGGGTCAAGGGGAACTCCAATACATTGTTGGTAAGAGAGTAACTTGGTACAGCTTCTTTGGAAAACAATTTGGCACCATCCTGCAAACCTGAACAATTGCATACCCTTCAACCCAGTAATTCCATTTTTAGACACACAGAATGTTCATAGCAATACAGGTTGTAATACAAAAAAAATCTGGACACAACCCAAATTTCCAGCTAATAGAAAAATGGAGAAATTAATCGTGGTAGAATCATACAATGAATTTTAAAACAGCAGTGAAAATTCTGAGGTTACTTAATAAAGGTAAAAAAAAGTTCAAATCTTAGAAGCATTATGTTGAGTAAGAAAAGCAAGTTTAGAAAACTATATACAGGGATCCCTGGGTGGTGCAGAGGTTTGGCGCCTGCCTTTGGCCCAGGGCGCGATCCTGGAGACCCGGGATCGAATCCCACGTCAGGCTCCCGGTGCATGGAGCCTGCTTCTCCCTCTGCCTGTGTCTCTGCCTCTCTCTCTCTCTCTCTCTCTGTGTGTGTGACTATCATAAATAAATAAAAATTTAAAATAAAATTTTAAAAAAATCTTAAAATAAAAAAAAAAGAAAAAGAAAACTATATACAGTAGAATGCCATTTTCATAAACCTTAAAACCAAGCAAATCTAAAGAATATACAGTTAGGCACACATACAAATGTGATAACCTGTTTTTTAAAAGGAGTGAATAATGGATTCAAAATTTAGGATATTTGTTACTTCTTGAGGAGGCAAGAGGATAGGATGGGAAGGGGGGGAACGTATATAGAAGAAAGCTATTGATAGTGTTCGTTACTGAGGTAAGTGACAGGCTCTTAACTGTTATGCTTTGTAAGGTACATAATGTTCAAATACTCTTTTGTATATGTCATATATGAAGACAATAAAGACAAAAAAAATAAAGCAAGGAATGGGGATATGCACTGCTGGGAGAGTGTTGCTTTCAACAATAATACACACTATTTTTAAATTGCTCAGAGAATGGCTCCTGGAGAAGGTAACTTTTGGGAGAAGATCTGAAGAAATAGAGTAATTAGCGGTTTAGCGCGGCCTTCAACCCAGGGTGTGATCCTGGAGACCTGGGATCAAGTCCCACTTTGGGCTCCTTGCATGGGGCCTGCTTCTTCCCGCCCCCGCCCCCCCCCCATGTGTGTGTCTTTCATGAATGAATAAATAAAATCTTTAAAAAAAAAAAAAAAAAGACTTTTGGGATCCCTGGGTGGCTCAGCGATTTGGCGCCTGCCTTCAGCCCAGGGTATAATTCTGGAGTCCTGGGATGGAGTCCCATGTCGGGCTCCCTGCATGGGGCCTGCTTCTCCCTCTGCCTGTTATCTCTGCCTCTCATTTTCTCTGCGTCTCTCATGAGTAAGTAAAATCTTAAAAAAAAAAAAAAAAGAAAAAAAGGAAGGAAGGAAGGAAGGAAGGAAGGAAGGAAGGAAGGGAGGGAGGGAGGGAGGGAGGGAGGGAGGGAAGGAGGGAGGGAGGGAGGAAGAAAGAAAGAAAAGAAAAGAAAAGAAAGAAAGAAAGAAAGAAAGAAAAGAAAGGAAGGAAGGAAGGAAGGAAGGAAGGAAGGAAGGAAAGAAAGAAAGAAAGAAAGAAAGAAAGAAAGAAAGAAAGAAAGAAAGAAAAAGAAAGAAAGAAAGAAAAGTAATCAGCCACTGGAATCTAAAGAAAGAAAAGTCTAGGTAAAGGGAAGGGGAACTTGAAAGGCTTGAGCCGAGCTTGCCTGCTGAACTAGAGACTTGCTAGGGAGACCGGTGGGCATTGGGAAGCACAGAATAAGGCACTGATGATTCCAAAGAGAAGGAAACCCAACAGAGGGCTTGCCTGCTGTTCCTGATGGTTCTGCTTTTGGCACAAGTCATTTGAGAGCCAAAATTGGTGAATTCCTGGCCTGTGCTCTGAGAGTAGATGAGGGCTCCTACAAGATTTGCAGAAGGACACGGCCATGATGTAGAGCAGTGAGGAGAACCCCTGGTGAGCTAGCAGGCTAGCTAACCGGAGAAAGAGCAAGAGGTCAATGTGGCTGGAATCAATGTAACAGGAGGAGAATTAGCACCAGGGGAGCAGTAGAGAGGTAAGGTGCAGATGCTGGCGGCGTGGGGGGGGGCGGGGGGGGGGGAGATGTCAATCATACAGAATGATGCAGGAACTTGGAAAGACCAGTCCTTACATGACTAGAATTAGCATCATTTTATTATATATTATCAATCTTACCATAATTTTTATAGGTCATACAATATGGATTTTGGCATTTTGCCAAATCTCTGATGGCAGGATATTGGAGAGACTATCATTTTCTCACAAAATCATATATTTCTCTAATGTTTGGTTTTGTATTTTGGGGTATTATTTCTCATCAGAGAAATTGTATTTTTTAAAATAAAAAATAAATAATGCTGAGAGGAATAAAGGATGGTTAGAGAAAAAAGAGCCAACGAGAAAACCTGTGAAGGAGCAACCAAGTTAAGAAAACAGCACAGGGTTCTAGAAGCTAAGGGAACTTAAAGAGGAAGAGGTGGTATTTAGGTGCAATAGAATGAAAAGATAGGAAGAGGCGACTTCTGTCCATTTACAGAAGAAGCCAGACACAGTAAATGAGACCCAAATAAGTCGAAAGAAGGTAAAGGCAGAATTAGAATTCTATAAAATTATCAAATTATCAAATAAAGCATCTTACATACCCTTTGCTACATTACTTGTAATTCCTAAATTTTGATCTTAAATCCTTTCAAAATAAACCTGTAAGATAAAAATACAACGTATGGGATAGGGGAGCAAAGTCGCTTCCCATAAGAAATGAAAATAGATTATGAGCATTTGAATGGGAGAAAAGCCGGAAGCTGGTCTTAGATCACTGTGAGCTAACTCTCACAAGTTCCTGCAGTCATGCTATGTAGACACACAATATGAGTACCACAATGGAGTAAGATTACAGAGAGAGAGAAGAGTCTAGCTGTACTGAAGTTTTTGGGTTTTTTGGGTTTTTTTTAAAGAGTTTATTTATTTATTTGAGAGAGACAGAGATAGCAACAAAGAGCATGAACCAGGGAGGAGAGGGAGAAGCCTGAGAAGCAGGCTCAATTCCAGGACCCTGGGATCATGCCCTGAGCCACCCTGGAGCCCCTGGTACTGAAGTTTGTAAAGAATACCTTTTATAGGGACACCTGGGTGGCTCAGTGGTTGAGCGTCTGCCTTCGGCTCAGGGCTTGATGGAGTCCTGCATTGGGCTCCTTACAGGGAGCCTGCTTCTCCCTCTGCCTGTGTCTCTGCCTCTTTCTCTCTGTGTGTCTCATGAACAAACAAAATCTTAAAAAAAAAAAAAAAAAAAAACACTTTATATAAGATACCTGAAGCCTATGGAAGCTCTAGGTGTGGGGTCCCCCTGTAGAGCCTGAGTTGATGGCAGAGGCAATGAGGGCAATTTAGGGGAGCAGGGGCTATAAGCTCCTTTGTACAACCTAAGAAAGGAACCCAGAGCTTGGGCAGTATCCACAGAAGGGCTCCTATAGTCAAGTTAAGATCTAGAATTGCATGGGAAGTCATTTTTAAACATGCACCCCTTAACTGGGGTTACATGTTCCCGCCTACTACCCAGGCCAAGTAAATGAATGTTAAGGTCACAAGATAGTTGGTATTTCAAAATAACAATTATAACAACAAAATAAATGCTATAACCACCATTACGATGCGTTTACCCTTTCAAAGCATTCTCATATCAATCATTTCCTTTTTCTTAACGGAAACACTCAAGGGCCTACAGGTCTGGGGCAAGACTCAGAACTGCACCTGATCCTCAAGGTTCCAAACCGAGTCATATTTACAGATATTATGCTTAATTTTCAAAAGACTTTGGTAGGGACTTATTTAAGTGAAAGTACATGCTTTAAAAAAAAAAAAATAAGGCAACTGCAGCTCATGTGCACGCACGCACACCCACACATACCTGAAAGAAGGAAGAAAGGATACCAAAATTGTTCTGACCTACTTACATCCCAATTAACACAGACTATGCTTTACTAAAACTCCTCTTACTGGGAACACAAAATGCCAGCTGTGAAAGAAAGTGATACTGCTGGGTTTGCACACTTTCGTTACCATAGAAACAGCAGAAATGGCAGGAGTTGGATGCCTCGCATTTAAGTTATCAGCAATAAAATCGGATAGACAAATCAAGGCTGCAGGGTTCATTTTGGTTAAATTATATTTTAAAGGCAAAAGTCAGGGAAATCATGTGATAAGCAATATGATTACTTAGGGACTATTCTTGAAATATCTGCATTTTAGCAGAATTTAAGTAATTCTTGACATTCACGATGCTTTACATGTACTTCAGATTTGCTTTTTCCTTCTGCGGAATCCATTTTTTTCCACAGGGTTAAATTTGTTTTAGTTAATTGGCACCTCATAAAAGAACAGCCTAAAGATACACAATTATCCTACTACATTTCCTTTGCACTCCCCACCCCAGGACATTTGGAACAAAAGTATGAAGCCACAAGATGACTCTTAGCAGCACCAATAAAGAAGACAGGAAAAAGACAAACAAAATTGTCTCTAATCCTGAGTAATCGGGATAAAACCAATAAGAATATCAATCAGACTAGTTTCTGAACAATGAATAGTGCTGGCCTAATATTGATGGCTACAACGATTCTTTTATTTAAACACAGTAGTGGCACAACTCTCCTCACATTTGATACAGAAGTACATTCCCAGGAGAAAACCCTCAGTTCATGTTCCTTTTTATACTGTTCTCTATTGTTCACCTGGAACAAAAAGGATTCTGTGTTGTGACAAATTGGGCAAAGCACTCAGAGTGAGATATGTGTGCGTTTTTTTTCCTTAGCAAACACAACAGTCATTTGCTAAGAGCATCAGTTTCTCATAACTGTTTATCCCTTAAAATAGCCTCATTGATAATAGAGGATTTAAAAATATACAAAATCTGTCATTGTGACTGGAACCTCCCAAAGGGCAAGGAAGATACTTCTGTTACCACTTTTTGTATCTGCTGAAATCCGGGGACATAGTATTTAATAAATATTTACTGGATGAATGAATAGAAATTGTCAATGGCTGGTACTTAGAGTTCTTTGGTAGGCAAGTTTTCAATTTTATTTTAATTTTATTTTTAAAGATTTTATTTGACAGAGAAAAGAGGTAGGCGGAGCAGCAGGCAGAGGAAGAGGGAGAAGCAGACTCCCCGCTGAGCAGGGAGCCTGATGCGGGACTGATCCCAGGACCCTGAGCCACCCAGGCACCCAGTTTTCAATTTTAAAAGAAGTTGCAGGGTGTCTGGCTGGCCCAGTTGGTAGCGCATGTGACTCTTGATTGTGGGGTTGTGCGGTCACTTAAAATAAAATCTTTAAGAAAAAATACAAACAAAAAATTTTCAAAGTTGCAAGAAACTAGAGTCAGCACTTACCCCAAAATATGCCAAACTCACTTCTGAATACGGTTATCCCCTGCTTTCCAAATGTTCCATCACACTCTACGTTTACAAAAGACCTGCATTAATACCTACTTTTTCCAAATGAATAAAATAAGAAGAGGATTTTCGCTTTCATAGAATAAAGGGTGAAAGGTGAAAATCGGGTTCAGCATTTGTTTTGCAGCAGTGGTTATGGAGGCAGCGCATCCTGGGCAGCGAGAGTGGCCTCGCCAAGCTCCCTCCCCGGGACCACACTCAGCATCAACCTGCCATAGCTTTCAACTATGAGCATCCGGGCTTTCTCTGGATTTATTTTGTGCATCTGTTAGCAAGATGTATTGTACACCATCAGAAAAGCCTGAGAGAGGTTATTTTTGGGGTCTGGGAAAGCTCAAAAACTTTTCCATATAAATTAATGGTTACCATTTCTTCACTTTACTCCATTTCAGCCTACAAAAGATTTCATGGGAACACTCTACTTTCAGGCTGTGGGGAAGACCTTTAGAGGTTTTTTAAAAACAATTTTTAAGAATCCTGATTTTAGTTTATTCTAGAGTTTCAGCAACCACCCATATGCTAATGACGCTCAAATCTATAACCACAGGTCTCTAACCTTCTGGATAGCTTAGAGTTACGTCAATGGTCCGCTGGTTGTCTCCACAATCATCTCAACTTGTTCAAACTGAATTTTTACTGCCTCTTTTTCTGGTATTCCCTTTTCAGCCAATCAACAAAAGCAGAGGCCCGAACACCCTGTCCTTTATCCCTCAAATCTAATCCTCAGATCTGATTAGCGTACTTCCTAAATATTTAGCTACTGTTTCCCTTCCTGTCCATCTTGATTACCTCTGCCAGGCCTTCATCAATTCTCAACCAACTGATTACAACAGCCCGATGAAGCTGCTCTCCCAGTGCCCTCAAAACAATATCTCAGTCTGAGTGGTCTCTCTTAAGCAAAAACCTGACCAGCTCAGCTGCAGTTGGCCACAGGAAAATTCCACGCTTCTACACAAGAGAGTGAAGAATCACCACATCCGGTCCCTACTTTTCTACTTCTCTCATTATTTCTGGCTTGGCTCCAGTGATAACCAACAGGCTTGCAGTTTCTCACTCCTCGCCCTTAATCATGCTGTCTCCTCTGCCTCGGATGCGGCCCTCACCTCCTCCCCCTTTCATTTTATAAATTCCTACTCCTCCTTTAGGTTTAGAGAGCCCCCATCCCAACCGCTCAGGTGTCCTCCTGTGCTCAGTACCTTATGCATGGCTGATCCCTGATTATACCTCATCATGTGTTTTTAAAACCTTGTTATATTATGATGATCCGTTTGTGTAGCTTCCCCATCATCCATTCATTGAGGGGAGGGATTATATTTTATGTATCTTTGTGGTCCCGGTCCCTAGCATAGCGCCTGGTACATATTAGGAGGTCAAAATATGTTTGTGAAGCAAATATTCTGAGTTTGTGAACAGGCACTTCCTCCACAGAAATCCAGTTATAAATGAATAATCCAGTTAAAGTGACAATTAGGTTCCATAGTTCTGTAAGTGTCACCCTTAGCTGGATTGTGGGTAAAATAGGCCTTTGTATTCAGAGAACCTAACCACTGTTTAAAGTGCTGTTTCTAAGCAAAAATGCCTCCTTAGTTCAAAATTATTTATCTACAGCTAGATGCAGGCTATCTGTAACTCAGGAGCAGTCTACAATATTAAATGTTGTGATTCATTTCATCTTACCTTAAAATGGTCTAGAGGTATCTGTAATAGGTTAATCTGAATAACCTATGTTAATCAAGCTTTGGTGTTCAGGAGTAAACAATGCCTGCCAACCCAGCACTGCACAACAGTTAACAATACATTTCTTTGTTTTTGTCTTTTAGGAGTGGTTACAGGCCTGGACAGCAGAGATAAGGTTTTCTTTTCTCTAATAAGAGCCAATAAAAAGCAACCATTATTAAAAAAAAGAAAAAAAAGCTTAATGCAAGACAAACACAGGTATCTAGAAGGCTATTTACCTAACTCAACTGCAAGGTCGCTAAGAGTATAATCAAGATAAATCCCACACTGATGGCAATGCCAGGACTAATGCTACAAGACATTCAGATTCTATCTTACTCATTAACGAGTACAATCTGTCCTCAGAGTAGCAATGCTGGTAGAAAGCAGTTTTCTATTTCTATTTGGGACATTCATATTCAAATCAAATAATTCAGTCTTATCATCCTGAGAAATTAAGAATGCCAGAGGTAGAGTGCCTCTCTCCTTTTCTCTGCCATGGTGGTATGTACTGTTGACTGCTCTCGGTCATGTCTTCTCACAAGGCTTTTGGGATCAAGGGATTTCCCGTGGAGAAGCACAAGCAGAATTGTCCCATTCCCTGGTGCATTCGGATGAAGACTGGCAATAAATCAGGTGCAACTCCAAGAAGAGACATGAGAGAGGAGCCAAGCAGGGTCTGTAAGGGATTGCACATGAGATGGCACATGTATTTGTGCTGCATGAAGGTCACGTGCTCATATCCTATCACTCTGTAAACATCACGCCTACCTGAACAATAGACCTGTTTCTTGGGGGGGGGGGGGGGGGGGGTGATCATCCTCTGTTAACTATGCTTCTGCACCAGTAGGTTGGTTCAGCAATAAATATGGGAGAACTTTGGTTTGGGAGGGGTGGGGGAAAAAGAATGTCAGAGGTAGAAATTATGAAACTGAGCCCTCTCTTTTGACTCTGAAGACACAAAGGTGACAGACCTACAACCTTACTCCTAAGTTCACTGTTCCCCAGACAGTGGCAGGCCCAGGATTAGAACTCATGTCTCTCAGGCCACAGGCCAGGGTTATGAGAACAAAAGCAAACGTGGAAAAATACACAATGCTTAATTGATTTATGGCCCTCACCTCTAGAAAGCTTCTACTCAGATGAGTGCTTAGTTGGGAATACAATCACCCAAAATTATCATCATATGCAATCTCTCAATGAAATAAAATAATCAGTACATGCATGTAAGATCCCCTCTTGATGAAAACACCACCATGCTCAACAAGGGATCACCCTACAGTGCTAGTCACCTAGGATGCTTGTGGCAGAGACTACCCTGGTATATAACATTTGTCCAAACTCATCAATATGTAACTAAAATGGATACATCTTATTGTATGTAAACTCTACTTCAATAATACTAATTTATTTATTTGTAAAGATTTTATTTATTCATGATAGACACACAGAGAGGGGCAGAGACACAGGCAGAGAGAGAAGCAGGCTCTCTGTGGGGAGCCTGATGTGGGACTCGATCCCAGGACCCCAGGATCATGACCCGAGCCAAAGGCAGACACTCAACCACTGAGCCGTCCAGGTGCCCCTCAATAAGACTAATAAAATAGTATGCCAGAAATGATTCTTCAGTTTTAAACACAGGCCTCAAAGTGCTGGGGCTCCCATCTGTGGCCCTTGATTCTTAAGCAGTTCAGGCCATTCCTGTCACTGTGGCTACTAAAACTTTATGCTAAAGTCAGGGACCATCCAAAGAGCCTTGTCCCTGAGCTGAACCTTAAGAGGTCTCATACATTTTAAAGTTGGCCCTCTCAGAAGTGTGGTTCTTAGTGTGTATCACCTGTCTGTGGAACAGATGGTGCAGCTTTATACTCCGACTAAAATCGACAGATGTGTAGGACTCTGCAGAAAGCTCCTAGGATGGGCTTATGGGTATGGATGATGGAAAACCTGTCATGCCAAAAATAAAAAATAAAAATAACATCCCAGGGCACCTGGGTGGTTCGGTTCAGTGGGTTAAGCGTTTGACTCTTGATTTCAGCTCGGGTCATGATCTCAGGGTTGTGAGATCGAGCCCTAAGTCCAGCTCTGTACTAAACATGGAACTTGCTTAAGATTCTCTCTCTCTCTCTCCACCTCTGCCCCTCTGCCTCCCACTTGCACACTCTCTCTCTTAAAAAAAAAAAAAAATCAGAGCCCATATCTAGAAAACACCTCAATAATACCTCCTTACATTTTAAGGTATGTGTCACGGTACTCAGAGCACCTTAAGAAATAGTATCTTGCATGATCATCGCAAGGCCTACGTCCAGGCAGAACAGGAGCCACTGCACAGGGGTGACATTACGACCATCAACGGCCTTCAGACTGCAGACATGAACTGCTGAGCCACAGACTCTCAAGGACCTAGATCTAGGAACTAGTAAGGCACTAAAGGTCACCAGCAGGAACCCCAAGGTGATGCTTCAGTATGACAAGATCTGTAATTGTCCAAAGTTACCTAAAATTGCAAGTTAGAAAATAACCAAGCCATATTTTCCTTTTTCATTGTTAGCTCTGCATTCTAAAAAAAAATTATGATGAAGTCATATTAAAATAAATACTACTTTCTGCCATAATTGTATAAGCAGAATGTTAACTTAATAAATCAAATAAAAAATAATAAAGAAAAAGTCATTCAACTAGCATGAAATTATTAGGATGAAAAGTAAATTATTAATTTTGATTTCACTTAAGCAACTTATTTTAATTTATATTTTTAAATATGAAGACTTGGCAAAAATGTTACCAAAGTTTAAATATAAACAGGATGAAACACGGTCTACTTTTTTTTTTTAAACACCGAGAAGCATGTTCATATGTTCCTAATAGGGCTCTACTGTGTAAACCAGAGGGGCTAGAGTTTCAGACTAAAGGAATTCTGGGAAGAAGGCAACTAAAGAAAGGGCATCTTTGGATTGCTGATGGGATCCAGAAAGAATGCACAAAAGCTTCTACAGAAGAAAATTAGGAAGAACTTAGGAACTCAGGAACTAAGACTGGGAGACCAACAACTGTACAAAGTACCCATCATTATTCCCATTTTACAAGTGAGTAAACTGGGGCTTATGGATCAAGATTAGGTATCTTAGAAATAATTTTTTTTTAAGCATAAGATCTCAAAGCTCTCATTTCATAAGAACTAAGCAAGGCTAACCTCTAAAACATTACTAAAATTCTTCAAAATGTCAGCATGATGGCTCCAGATAGATTTTACGGTGTTCGTTGTGGTATAACACGTTCACCTTGTCAGGCCCTGTGTAATATAGACAAAATTAAAGACTTGATGTATCTCCTTGTCAGACAAGGTATGAAGAGAAGCTGTGCTACACACAGAGGTTTCTAGAAAATTCTCCAACCACTGAGCACTTATATAAACTTTCACAAAGATTAACAGAATTAAAATAAAATCTACAAACAAACAAACAAACAAACAAACAAACAAAAAAACCTGATTTCTTCAGGTTGATCTGTTGGGATCAATTATTATTTAGGTCAGCATTTCAGTGTTTTGAAATATAGTTGTAAAAATGCCATTGACTCAGCAGAATAATGCTAAACTGTATTAGTAAAAAAACCCAGTTGTGTTGTTCTCTTTAGTTCAGAGTAAGGTGGGACAGTAATTCTCCTCCAGCTGAGTGGAATCAGACACCATCTTTGACTTTCATATATTGGTCTTTCATAGACAATGTTCCTAAAGCATCTTCAAATGCTCTCTCTTAGCTAAAGGACTATAATATTTCATACTTCCACTGCTTGTCAGCTACCTATTACATTGCAGCAGCACTACTAACTGTGGGAAACTTAAATTTTCCTTTGCATTTTTGCCTTTGTTTGACATAAATGCGTGAAAAATAAGAAAGCAGTAGTGAGAAGCATAAGACTTAAACTGTATAACAAAGATGGGATCTCTAGGTACATTTAAAGTGAAAATTTCAAAAAAAAAAATAATAAAGTGAAAAATTCCGGATCTCAATTGAACACATCCTCTAGATTTAAGTAGATTTAACCTGTGGTTCAGTAGCAGGTAGGGAAGGAATGAAGGGCACAGGACAGGAGGGGAAATGTAAAGAACGTATACCAAATTCTGGAAATAAATCACTGAAGAATGTTTGTAAAAAGGAAAGGATAATCGGTACATTATACTATGTATTATTATTACTGTTAATTTCTAATAAAATAAGTCTTTATGTCTATGACAGAAGCAATTTTTTGATTGCCAAAATTAACTTCCTCCTCAACTAGAATCTCATAAAATTTCATCATGTTTGAGGACAATATAGTTATTTGTGCCCATAGACTTCAAAAGAGTACAAATTCACCCACTATTGTGAACAATAATTACCCATTCAAACCCAAAGGTAGAGTTTTGGGATGGGACCCCCACAAATATTTTTTAAAAGACAGAGCGGGCCAGGGCCCTGGAGCATTTACTCAGATCTTTCATTCAATAAAGACCTAGCATTAACCATGTGTTAGGTACTGAGACATGAAAGCGACAAAGAGATAGTTTAACTTACAGTTCAGTTTATGCCACTGATTCGGTAGCAATACCAAGTAACTAAGGAGCCATAAATCTTAACAATACCATCAGTTAGCCAGTATTTCTCTACCTTTGCTAAAGAATAATATGCGATTGCCAGATGCTTTGCTAAAATTCAAGCAACTTAAAACACAAACAATATACCAACACTATGAATACAAAAATTAGTAAGATATGATCCTTGTTCCCCAGAAGCTCATAATTCTGAAAAAGGGATAAACTATATCTTGGCGTCCTTCCAGCCTACCAGAATAGTAATCTCATAAAAGTGAGTCATCCTATATTTCATCTTCTTACTCTTAGCTATATCCTGCTGTAAAATTAAAATACATCTTTTTTCCCTTGGTGTTTACAAGTTCCAAATATTTATAGACTCATGTCTCTACTTTTCTGTCTCTTGGCCAAGATGAATATA